>NW_023339674.1:16156603-16156908 GCF_004916995.1 Morone saxatilis | reverse complement strand
AAAAAAAAAAAAAAAAATCCCTTCTCTCGCTCTTGAGAACGTCAGAAAATAGACCAACTCTCTCTAGCCTCATCCATGCCTCCATTTGTGAGGAAGATGCTCCCTCTCCTCTCACCTGTCCTCGGGAGACGTGGCCGTGTTAAAAAAAGAAAACCACGGAAAATGTTGAAAAGGCGGAGGGGGCGAAAGGGAGTGATAAAAAGGAGAGTGAAAAGAAGAATAGTCGCCTCTTTCTTCCTCCTTCCATCCTCCTATAAAATGGCCTTGGTGTTCTTTTTTTTCCCCCTGTGAAGAGTAATTGCTCT
>NW_023339674.1:16145036-16156491 GCF_004916995.1 Morone saxatilis | reverse complement strand
TGTGTGTGTGTGTAATGGTGGGTTTTTGTGTAAAGGAAAAGAGGTGTGTGTGTGGCTGTGTGTGCTCTAGGAGGGGGATCTGGCCGACAGATTGAGAGCAGCTTGTTAGAAAGAGGAACAATGAGGCCACAGCCCCTCTCCTATCTTCTTTTTTTCCTTCCTTTCCTGTGTTCCCTTTCTCTCTTTCACTCTTCTCTGTTATTTCCTTCTGCTTTCAAAACAGATTCTCTCTTCTTCTCTATGTATGTCTTGACTTTTTCACTTGCCAGCCTCGCCTGTATTATCTGTCCATTTTTACATTCCATCCATCTTATCTATTTTCCTTCAACTTATCCTCCCTATTGAACTCCCCTCTCTCACACTTTCCTTTCCTCCTCATTCCTCAGTATTTGCTCGCCTCTGTTCTCTCAATATTTTCACCTGCTAAAACACCTTCCACGTATCGTTTCTGTCACTTTCTCGTTGTCAGAACATTTCACACGGTCACTTATCTACACACTCGTGGACGTGCATGTATAGACCGTAGGTGCTGGCGCGCTCCTCTGATCTCGTCGTGCCAACATGCAAATGCTTTGAACATCTTTTGCACACCCACATGGCATTCTTTTTGGCATTGGAGTTGAGTGATGTTGTTATTAACTTGTTCATTAAACATCATTAATGCGTGACAGACATCGTTGATTTGTAGGACATCAACATGTGAGATGTGTGTCGTTGTTTTTTTTAATCCAAATTAATCATTACTGCTGTCATTCAGTGCTACCCACATGTGTGCCTACTGTCTTTGAACTCAGCTTTAAGGCTGTTTTGTTGAGCTGTGTAGTCATTTTCTACTGTGCATCATTTTTAGCAGTGTCCTTTTGTGTAAATATTGTAACATAAATTCACAAAATCATCTTTGTACACAGGGTTTTCAGACGTTTTGAGCCAGGTAGTTTTAAGCTGATATAGCTCCACTGAAGTATCTTTCGTAGTCGACGGGAAATTATTACGAGACGTGCATAAGAGGGAAGGGACTGGACAAGCACAGGTAAATGTCGCAGAACTATGTGGGAAATACTAATAATAATAGGAGCTGACCAAGATGGAAGGAAAACTCTGCTCTACTATTTCACTGTCCAGTCTGGTTAGCCTTAGTTATTCACAAAAAGGCTATGTCCAGTGTTGTAATGAACATACCTGCAAGGAGGAATGTCTAAAAAATACAGAGCTATATTTCTTGACTCATATTTCTTCCAAGTTGCACAAGGAAGTTGAGCATATTATAATAAATCCCCCGTGAGCCAGACAGGGGAGGCAAGCGGAGCTATATGACTACCAGTTAAGGATGCACATTAGAGAAAAAGTAGTTGCCCTCCTGGGGAAAATGCTACAGCAGAGCCAACTCAGAAAGTGGGTGGCACAGGTTGGCAAGTTCTATCTGCAGTCTGCTGGAGTTTGAGAAAAGTGCAGCTGGATTTGAAGAGTGTCCACTCCACTTAAAGCTCTTACACAAATCTTGAGAAATTTCTATCAGCAAATGTTACAAATCTGTAAATAGAAACTTAATCTGTATTTTATAGCCACCACAAATGAATTAATGTTACAGGCTTCTTTTCCGAACTCTAGATTGTAAAATGTTAGGTAATACTCTCTGCTATCAGGGGTTGTTATCAGATCAAGCAATCCTGCTTGGCATAGAATCTAACTTTGTCCTCCCACAGTCTTCCCTTTCTCTTTACACCTCCCATCACAGACTGAAAAAAGAGCAACGCGTGTTTGAATCTGTGACGAGACATTGGCCTCTAATAAACTAACAGAACCATATTAAAAACTAGTTGGTGCTTTCCTATAAGAAAAGTACAGTTTATTACTATCACTTAACCTCACCGTCATACTTGACCATCGTGAAGCTTGTGAACCGGCTGTCCCCGAGCCCCCGTTGGCCTCTGCATTCTGTTATTTTGACAGAGAGCCAAATAGACTGACAGACGGACAGCCCCCACCACCCTCCTAGTCCAGCTCTCAGCCCCCTTTTGTCTGCCTGTCCTGCAGCATTACCCCTATGGTTGTAGTCTCCTAATTGCTCTGAACCCTGCAGAGATGGGAGACTAAGCACAGGGTTGGGAGGGGTCCTCAGCCATGATGGGGTTCTTTTTTTCCCCCCACTTTTCTCCCTCCCACTGCTCAATTTCTTTCTTTATTTCTTTCTTCTACTCTGAATAGCAATTAAACAAAGTGTGCTCATTTGGCTAAGAAGCTCTTGTACCTCAGCATCCTCCAGTACACGTCTTAATGACACATTCACATCTGGCTCTGCTAGCTGAATTAGATAGTCCCTCACAATAGTTACACGCAGGCATACTGTTGTGCATGTACATATATGGGGCTCATGTAGATCTCTGTAAATGCATCTCATTAGTTTGAAGAATCTGTTTGAGTGAAGCTTTTCTTTTACCATATTACACAGATAATTACTAAGCTTAATCGCCCGCAATTTTGAAATCGGATGTCAAGAATTATTGCAACTATCCTGTACATGCAAGTCTTTTCTCAGTCAACTCACTAAGTTAACCATCTCCTCTCTTCTCAGGCACCTCTGCAGCCACCCCCGGGGTCCTCTGCCTCAGTGGTGGCAGCCGCAGCAGCAGCCGCGGCGGCATCGGGGACGCCCCAGTCACTGAAACTTACCTACCCAGAAACGTTGGACCGCATCAAGGAGGAATTTCAGTTCCTCCAGACTCAATACCACAGGTATTTATTTTTTGCAGATTGTGTGCTGGTGTTTCCCCTCAACTTCCCTTCTGTGTTACTGGGAATTCAGACTAAAAAGAGAACAGTGTTTTAAGAAATGCAAGTGTGTTTGTGGGGGCGTGTTGCTTCAGGTACGGGTGAACGATTCGATACGTTCCAGGAAGGCCGGTTTGGCTAACAGATCTTTGAGTTTTGGGGCGTATCAGATGCTACAACAGTTCACAGCAGTTTATAATTCTCTGGCTCAGGACACAACTCTGGAAAGTCACTGTGACAGTTGTTTTTATGCTGCGTACGGACAACTGAGAGATAGAATTACCCCCTTTAGTTTACAAAGTAATGTTCCAGGAATGTGCACTTGTATACATTTGACCAATACGGTGTGTTGCCATATAACCTTGCATTGACTTGTTGCAGAAGTTGAGCCAGGTTCAACTTTTTTTTTTGCCAGGTGACAAATTTGTTTGTTATGTCGGGCTGTGTCATGTTTTGACAAACGTTCTTACAACGGACTAATAGGGGTATATGCTGGCTACTCTTTTTGCATTACTGTATGGTGTGCTTGATGTGCAGGAATGTGCCCTTTTTTCATGTGGGCTGGTTGTAGAGTCCCACCCTCTCCCTTCTCTGTTCTCGTGGCACACCTTCACAGGGTCCCCACCCCCTCGCTCTTCTCTTCTCAGCCTGCTTTGATTTAGCCAGCCAGAATCTCTCCTCCCTCCCATTCTGTCCCACTTCAAACTTCTTTTGTACGGCCCTTGTCCACAGCCCCTCTAACCCCTGTGGCTACTGCTGCTTCCCTGTACACACAAATGCTTGTGTGTATGTGTGCGTGTGTGTGTGTGTGTGTGTGTCCTTATCCCTCTGTCTCTTCTGATTACCACAAGCTCAACAGTCCAGTCATTCTAGACCTAGTGTTGGAGTCTCACATACAAGTGCTTTTGTAGGAAAAAGGACTGAAAGATGGGACATAAAATCTGTATCAAGATTTATTATCACCTTTACTACAATAATGATTATAAGTATTTTTCCAAACATCAGTGCATGTGGCCTCACTTCTTATGTTTGTCCTGTTTAATTACAGTATGGCTAGTTAAATAATTAAATAATTCTACCCAGTGCCAGCAAATACCTATAGATATGTGTGTTTTCTGTTGATTATTGTCCAGTCCCACATAACTGCATTTTTCAGAGGCTGTGATACTTGCCACCTCCTTTGCTGCGTATAATTTTTGATATATTTGGTCATCTGGATGCACAGTAAATTGTGTCTCAATGTGGGAGAGTGTCTTGTGTAATCTGTGAATCAGAGGACAACCCAAGGTTATTATACAGTGACTATCTTTGGAAAAAGCCCCCCCAAAATAAATATTTGCAGTGCTCCTCTGAACCACCTTTTGAGCAGCACTGACCCAGACAAATCAAGCCATTCAGTGAACATGAGTCACCCCTGGATCTGTTGGTTGAGACAGTGTGATCAGCTCCACTGGCAGCTGTTCAACGTTACACCTCGTGTTACAAAACACCTGGAGCATTGCCCTCTTGCCAAGCACTGGTACTGAGAACTAGGGAGCAGGATAAACAATAAATGAATGACGAGATTAAGAACACGATTGGGAGCAAGAGCGAGCTTGTGATTCCATCTGCATCTTCCAGTTTCGATACCGTGGCGTGCTGTTTTAGCAGGCCTGGTTCATGTTTCCAGGAAGGATTTGTTTTAACTTCTCCAACAGCCTGAGCACAAAAACACAGCAGATTAACACACTGCATATGACTACAGCTGAAAACTGATACTGTAACAATAACTCATAACAATAGCAACAGTCATTATTGGAACAGATTGTGTTATCAGAAGTCTTCACGTATCTGTCGGATGTATGTTTAACCTGGCAGGTAGGTATAAATCTGTTCATTGCAAAAACTGGTGGTTTCGCCATACAAACTTCAGTAAACTAGAGCTGCTGCTCGTGTTGTTTTAGAGACACAGCAACACTGCTGCCATTTTAAACCAACTAATTTTAAGAAGGACTTTCAGTGGTAGTGTGATGGTATGATAGTTTTATCATTATCATCAAGTCAAGTGAATTCTATTTATGAAGCCCAAAATCACAAATGACAAATTTGCCTGAGATTTCCAATTAAAGTAACATTAAAAATTAATACATTTGTAATTTAAGGTTTTGTTTTTCACATTTGAAGAGTTTTGTCTGATGTAAAATAGTAGAACAAATGTATTAACCCTTTAATTGCATTAAACATAAGTTTTATTATGCAACTTTGCATGAATCCTCCTGCACACTACTGCAAAAAAACCCTACCTTCATATATAATGAATAAATGAATTGCAATGCATCATATCCCAATGAATCAAATTATGTTGAATCGCACGGTATTGGAATAACGGTGAATCGTATCATTGCATTGGTACTTGCTTCTTATGTTTAATGTATCAGGTCGTTGTGTGGGCATGCACATCCCTACTTTCCAAATGTAAACCTAAAAAAAGTCAGTGTGCCAGCAGTTTGGAAAGGTCTGAACAGATAGCGATCAGTAGGATTAACAGTGGCCTTGTTTAGTCCTACAGCAGATCCACATCTGATTGCAGGCACCTCCATGTAATCAGACCCACTTGTACACTATTCACACTGCTGGGAAAACTTGACCTGGACGCCCACAGAGCCAGACACACATCAGTGACCCATTCAGACAGACACCCAATCTGACGCATGTGCTTAACACACACTTACACACATGTATGAGCCTCCCTAATTATCCTCGCACACACAAATACATGTTGTCCAGAAATAGCAGGGCTTAGTTGTGTATTTTGTCTGCAGAGAAGGTGGCTGGAATCTGATAGATGTTGGATTAGACGGCAGGAAAGAGACGGAGGGAAGGGATTAGCCCTGATGAGCTGCAACTTTGTGTGTGTGTGTGTGTGTGTGTGGGTGGCATGATGCGTTTCTAAATTTGTGTGTCGCTTGTTGGTTTTGGTGGCATGTGCGTGGTTGGTATGAGGGGATGAGAAAGATTACTAAGGAAGCTAAAGAAAGGGAAGGGTTAATTGATTAAAGGGTCATTGGTTGGTCAGCTGTTGACTTTTGTTGTGTGTGTTAACTATCCAAACAGGCTGTAATCAGCAGACTGAAGGGAGATGGGAGGAGTTGCTGACAGAGGGCTCTCATTACTGTAATTCTCTTTCTATAAACACACACAGCCATATATCAGTCATAATGCAACGTGTGTGTGTGTGTGTGTGTGTGTGTGTGTGTGGCTGCAGAGTAGGGATAGGCCTTTCAGTCGCCTGCTAACTCATCACGATACCGAGCCCCTCCACTCATCCTGCCCACCTACACAGCAGTCGGAATACGCCACATATAACCCATGTGGGCCCAGTGTGTGTGTCATATTTAAAATATTCAGTGTCACATTATCAAACGCTATATTTTACTACAAGACAGAAACTGCTGATAATGGCCAAATGTCCCTCTTTCAGACAGAACACATATTGGACTGGAATAATTTGTCTGTTAATCGATTAGTTGATGACAGAAGATTCTGGTTGATAGTTTGTCATTTATCAGTCAAAAGTGCCAAACATTGGCTGGTTCTAGCTTCACCAATGTGATAACCTGAGTAATGGGCTGCTTCTTTCTGCTTTATTTTGATTATCTTTACGCTTCAGGACATTACTTTCAGCTTTGAGAAATTGTGACTTTAAAAAAAATATATTTTAGAACATTTTATAGACTCAAGAAATTATAATTAATAGCTTGATCATTAATGAAAATAAAAATTTGCAGAGCTAAAAGGTTAGTTGATTAATTGATTTGTCAATCAGTAGATACAATTGGCAGCTACTTTAATAATTGGTTAATCTTTTTCTTTTTTTTTTGAGCAAAAATGCCAAATCGGCTATCCCATCAGTTATAAATTATAGTACATCTAATATCTTTGGGTTTTGAACTGATGGTCGGACAAAACCAGACATATTAAGACGTCAGACTAGGAATTTGTGAGCAGCATTTCTCCCTATTTTCTGATGTTTTATTGGCCTAACAATGAATGAGTTAATTGAAAAAATAACTGATACATTGATTGATGAAATAAATCTCCACTCTGCATTGCAAACATACCAAACAATGTTACATTTCAGTTCTCTCCACACATTTGTGCTTTTTTACTTTTTGTCTTTTTAGACAAGTCACTAACTCTGTTAACGAGGGATGCACAAATCACAATATATATTGGGACTGATAAATTATTGGTCACTAATAGAAAATCTGTATTATGTATAATTCCAATAATGAAATCGCAATAAATCAATTATTAGTTCAAAAAAGAAGTTATTTTTAATTCTTACACAAAGGGTTTGATAGGCTTTATGTTCTATGAGTACATTTGTGACGTTTTTTTGATGAACTTGACTAGAAAAACAAAATACACATTTGAAGAGTTAGAACAGTTTTTTCTGTTGTGTTAATAATAGGCATGTCAGATTTGTTTAGATCAGATCTATGGAATATTAAATCGTCCGTGTTTGTTCACTACATCTTAGTCTTTCTTAGCCTCAGATGTGCATAAACTACAGGTTAACGGTTTTAACATCAACAAGCTTAAATTAAATTTCCATTCAACAAAAATACCTGTTCACCAAAGCTGAGTAGTGTCTGAACTGCACTCAGTAAAAGTCTGGAAGAGGCTAAGAAGCTGTATATCCTCAGAGTACATGTACATGTATCTAGAAAGGCTGTGTGTATACAGATATAATCAGATGAAATAGGCAGTTAAACACAGAGGATTCCTGACTGTCTGTCACTCACGAAATGATGAAATTATATTTGCTTTAAGAAGGGGCTGAGGGTTTGTCGTTTGCATATAGTTATGTGTGCATTTTATTTGTGGGTTGGTTTGTGTGATACAACGTCACCCTGTTTTAATTCTGTCTGTGTGTGTGTGGTAAACATTTATGAAAGAACAGCGAGTCTGGCAGCAGAGCGGGGTACAGTTGGCCTGCTATTGTGCGACGAGATCCCAGTTCTGCTTTGTGTGCGTGTGCGGGAAGTGTACTTGCTCTTGTACACACCCTTGAGAGATGATGAAAGAGTACACAGGCGAGTTGGGTGGGTCCCTCGTGTGCATGTTTGTGTGTGAGTGTGTTTGAAGGGAGAGAGGGAGAAGCTGAAGGTTTCTCCAGTGGAGCAGAGAGGAAGGGTTGATCAATAGTTAATGTGATGTAAAGTGAACAGTCACATACCTGGAGGCTGGCGGGCTAAATGGTCCTGACACTGTAAAGGCACGACACTGGTGCAGTCACTACATGGCTCCCATCTCTGTGTGTGTATGTGTGTGTGTGTGTGTGTGTGTTCTTTACTGGCTGGTAGCTTTGTATTTGTATAGCACTTGTGTCACTTATGATGCTTGTTTGCCAAGACAACGATGGGTTCCAGACTGCAGCACAAGTGATGGCGGAACCAGACTTGGTAGCAGCATGTCAGAATTAATAAGCATCCGTGGGTTTAGTGCCGGGTGATTTGCCTGGAAATGTTTTCACATTCAAAATGTTCATGTTTTCTGATAATGATGTTTATCAGGATGTATGCTATGTTAGATATTAAGTGTAGCATTGAACTTAAGTCTTTTATTGATTAGTCATTTGATAGAAAATTATTTGGTCATTAAGAAAGATGTAAAACATTCTCTGGTTTTAGCTTCTCAAATGTGGCAATTGGCTGCTTTTTCCACCTTTGAGTTTGAGCTGTATTTATTTGGTCTATAAAAGGTCAGAAAATTATTAAAGTCCACCATAATGTTTCAAAGCCCAACCTGACATATATTTTTTTGGGTCCACAGTGTTTTATTTTTAACCACAATGTAAACAATTAATTATCAGAATTATTGCTGATTTAAACTATTGTTGATGGAATAATTATCACAAAGCATACAAAAATAATCAAGATTAAATCTCTTTCTATGTCTAGTCCTGTGTGCTTGGAGATGTCATATCTATCACAATAAAATGTTCATATCATAGGATAACAGTGTTTATGAGACCAGTCATAATCCATGACATTAACCCTTCATGTTAGAAAAGCCTCACGTCAGTGTCTCTATTCTGCAGTGTGTATTTGTTTAGACCACACACACAGTTGGCTGCTGGAAGGAAATGAACTTTTTTAACTTGAATGGCTTTTTTGGATTGCAGCTTGCCCAGTGTTTGTAGAGGACGCACTTTAAAGGGGAACTTGGCAACTTTTTCAGCTTAATAAACCCGTTTAGAAATCATTTGGATGGTTAAATGGCCTGTTCCGGTGAAATGACGCCCCCACCCCCCCTGCTGGCGACCCCCATGAAGACCCGCTAAGGCGGGAAAACCAACCTTGCAAACTTTGGGACTACCGTCCCGGTAAATTGGAAATAGGAAGTACCCGCGAGAAGCGAGAACGAGCGAGGAAAACGACTCTTTACGGCAATTCCAACATAAACGCACACGCCGCGCACTCAATAACGGTTAGTGATATAATGTATTATCAAAAACCACCTCGGTAGAGTAATTGCTTCCACACAAAAAGTTGCCCGGCCGAAAAAAGGGCACATCAGGCAGCGGTAGAAAGGGGGAGGAAGGTCAGCAAAAGTGAGTGTGTTCTTTACGACGTGTTTGTGAAATACACGTCCCAAGAGCTGTAGGGGGAGCTCGTTGAGACAAACCATTGCAATGACAAAAATGAAAACCAGCGAAGAAATGGCTAGAGTTGCCAAGTTCCCCTTTAATTCTGCTTTACAGAAAAGTGATGTAGCTGATTATTTTTCATTATTATTGTTTTATCAGCTTTCACCAAGTAATTTAATAATGCTCTGTTTCTGCAATCCTGCTTGCGATGGTGCTTTTTGTTGAAAGAAAATCGATGTTCTCTTCAATTTATCTCTGAGATATCAGTTAAAAATGTCCTCAAACAACCAGAAGCAACCATGTTTTTATAGGAAAGGAAAAATTGCAAATGTTTTTGTTCCTTTTTAGTACAATAATCAATGAGGGAATAGCCTAGTGAAAGTAAAAGTATTGTGAAGAAAAACAAACGCTGGAAAGGAAAGAGTTGACATTTTTACAATACCCAGTAGCCTGTTTCAAACATGGAGACTAAAAAGGCAGTCGGCACATTTCTACAAAGTGCAGGATCTTAATTAGATGCTTCAGTCTCTGTAGACTCTCGTTAGAGAGAGAGTGTGTGTGTGTGTGTGTGTGTGTGTGTGTACATACTGCATATGTGCTTACGTGTGCGCTTTGTTTCGTGTGCCTACATGCATGCAGTATATGCTGTAAGGTAGGAAGTAAGAGGACGTTTAATGTACAAGCACACACCTCTAATGCTTCCCTGCTCCGTGTGTGTGTGTGTGTAGTATAGTGCAGCACTGACAGAGCTGTCTGAAGGCTGGCAGGCTGCAGATTTGTAGCGCATTCGGCTGATCATCTTATCTCCTGTCACCGCCAGTGAAAGATTGGAGGAACCGAGCCCACCGTGACACACACACACACACACAGAGTCATATCTCCTTTTTTCTTTCTCTCTTGCTCGCACATTCAATCTTGGTTTTTTTTTCCTCTGTGTTGCCGTGTCTTTCTCTCCATCCCCCAAACCTTCTCTCCCTCCCTTTCTCTCAGTAAATGGTGCTGAGCCAAACACTAATTATTACAGGCAATCATTTCGACATGAAATACCCACTTCCTGCTCACCGCTCTCCTCCCCACTCTCCCTCATTTTCTTCCCTCCTCCAACTCTTTTATGTTCCTACACTCACATAATGGCACACACACATACACACACAGTAATTGTATTCCTTGAAGTCTATTTTGTGGGGAATGGTTATTCCTGAGTACGACCTTGGGGTCTTTACTGTAAGTGCAAGAAGTGTCCATCTGCGTATGTGCGTATGTGTGTATGTGTATACGTTTGCTATGAAATCGTGTAATGCTATTGTGCAGTTTCTGGAGTGCTTTGCCAAAAACAGAAAACTGATTTTACGGCTATAGAGACATTGATTTTTTTCTCCCCTGGCTCTCTTTAGTGGTATTTAATAGCATGGCTGACCGCGGCTCATTTACTAAAACAAAATCTGATCAGCCAAGGTGGTTTTGTGTATGTGGCATGTGGGTCACAAATGGTCGTTTTCAAGCACCTTGAACCACACAAATAACTTGACCTGCTGTGTTCAGTGTAAGAAAGCATGCATCCATGAACCATTAGTTGTCAAACATCATACAAGGAGCTAAAATGATCAGTTGATTCATTGATTAGCTGATCTACAGAAAGTTAATCAAATTGTTCCTTGTGTATTTTTTGGCCATTTTATGGCTTTATTAGATGTGGTAAGAGAGAGAATGATGGGTTTTTGAAATTTTAGAGACGAAAGGATTAAGTAATTAATTTTATTACTAAAAAAATTAAGTAATAAAATAATCACCAATTATCCAAAAATAATGAATAATAAATGAAACTAATGAAAATAATCTGTGGTTACAGTCCTAATCGCGCACTTTAAACAGGAATTTCACAGCAAAAACTCTTAAGTGTGTGTGTGTGTGTGGTGTGTGTGTGTGTGTGTGTGTGTGTGTGTGTGTGTATGTGTGTGTGTGTGGTAATACACTTGCAAGCAGAGACTTCTTCAAGATACTTTCATGTCCAAGAAAGAATCGAAAGTATTGTTCTGTCTTGTCAGGAAATCA
>NW_023339674.1:16143687-16144936 GCF_004916995.1 Morone saxatilis | reverse complement strand
CCCACTAAAACTTCAATCCCCCCCACAAGTCCCCGCTCTGTGCCAAGATTGCCACATAGCTCTTTTTTGGCACAGCGGGTTCTGGGCAGCCTACACTCGGTCAGCTGTGGTTGTGTGTAGCTCTGATCACAGGTAAATCAAGGTTTGCACACTTAAAAAACAAACAAAGAAAGAGTTTTAGCCTTTTCTTTATAAAAGAAAAGAGATCTGCTGATCATGTATCCTTCACAGTCACACAGTCAGAGTGCTGCCTCTGAAGCACATTAATGCTTCTGTGTGATCTGCTGAGAAGAGAACGTGCTGCTGGTCATTTGTATGAATGCTGTGATTTTCAAGAAACATTCTGGGATTCAAACCATGGTTACTTCTATAACTTTCTCTGCCTTCAGTGATGAGATGCAAACGCTTCAATCTTCTATGCAGCAACATCAGACAGCACACTGCTCATTAATAAACAGCTCCACATGGCTGCTGAGGGTCAAAGGTGAGGACATGAACCACAAATGTAACACAGATACTGAACTGTACACCTACTACTATGGCTTGAATTAAAATCAGAAAGAGGTATGCATACAGGCTCCTTCACGCACAAAAGTTAAGGAGCTGTGACATTGCATTGTTTGAAATTTGTCAGTACTAGTACCGATATAATACCCAAGTTTTGACACAGATCCCAAAATTAGACTTTTTGAGAAATATGAGGTTTTTTTTTTTCAATAAAAGCCTTTGTTTCATTTAACAAAAGAATACAAAGAGATGTTAATTGTTCTCTCAAGACAAGCAGCCCTACAAGGATTTTGCTTGATTCAAATCAACAACAATGTAATCAAAGAATAAATAAGAGTATGACTCAGGCCAGACACTAGACGTCAGCTGAGCAATTGAGTTTGATACTCTGTGCTATAAACTTGGCAGGTCGGTATATAGACTGTATAGAATTGGCCGGTACCAAAAGAGTATGGAGGTTCTATGTATACACAACCCTGGACGGATGAGGACACAGCAGTATAGTTCAGGACTACATATCTCAGACACAAAAAGAAACACTCACATACACAAGCACAAGATTGCACGCCCATGTAAGTGCTGTTTATTCTGCAGCCCTATAATATGTGTGTGTGTGGTCTTGTGTGTGGTTTTTGGTGGGTGTTGTTTGGCAGCTGTTAGCAGATGAAAGGGATTCAGCGGACTTGGCACTGCACTTGTTGTGAGTAAATGCGGAGAGACACAGCCTGTGTGTGTGTGTGTG
>NW_023339674.1:16143327-16143565 GCF_004916995.1 Morone saxatilis | reverse complement strand
GTGTGTGTGTGTCTCTGTCTCTCACCATAACGTAGTGTCTCTGGATCTCCGTCTTCTCCGTAGCCAGTTTCTCACATTCCAGTTTCAAACTGCACCAGAGAGAAGAGTGGGAAAAAAATGATGTTTTGATGTGTATCATATCCCAAATAAAAATACACAATGCAATTAACAACATGACAACAAATTACTCCCTGCTCATTCACTCTCTCTGTCACCCCCCTCTCTCCTCTCTCCTCTC
>NW_023339674.1:16142647-16143175 GCF_004916995.1 Morone saxatilis | reverse complement strand
CTCTCTCTTTTCTCTTTCTCTCTCCCTCCCTGGACAATTTTCAATCTATCCATGTGTCCTCCCCTCCTCCTCATTTTGTTGCTTTCCCAATTACCAGCCAAGTCCGTCTGTCTCTCAGTCTGTCTGACCGCTGCCCCCCTTCTTTCACCTTCGACAGCACACTTTGCCAAGTTTCACTGAAGTCGAAGCTTCTGTTTTAAGTGGGTCAAAAGGGGGCAATTCTGTCTGAATATGTAATAGATCTGCCCATTTCTGTTTTAAAAATCATTTCTCTTTTCTTATGTTCAGGACATGACCTATGTCAGGCTACCACAGCTACAGCGAGGCCTGGCATGAAAGCTCTCTCTCATAAACACACACATCTCTGAAGTGATAGCAGCCAAAGACCTCTCCCATGCGTCCTATATTTCTGTCTGTCCTCTGTGTCTGCCTGTCTCTCCTCGCACCCAAACCAGTCCCCGGTGTCTTCTAAAACTGGATAATGCCAATGGATGGATTTGCAAAACACACACAGACACGCAAACACAC
>NW_023339674.1:16133994-16142622 GCF_004916995.1 Morone saxatilis | reverse complement strand
ATTTCTAAACGTTTTGTATGCTCAGGGTCCAGACCCACACAAACACCTCCCCTTGTCTCAACTCACCGCCATCTCCCCTCCTCCCTCCCAGAAAGGTATATATTTTGGGCCTTCGGCAGTTTATGGCCGACTTCCTTTGCGGGTGCAGATAGAGGGGGGCGGGTGGGGGTTGCTGCGTGTGGTGTGGTGTGGTGTGGTGAGGTAGGTGGGGGGGTCGTTTGGTGGAGGGAAAGATTAGAATATGATTAATACCCGCAACCATTAACCCCCAGCTGCAACAGGTAATGAACGGCCGCCATCCCGCATCCCCTTTCTCCCCAGCACCGTGTGCACACAACACACCATAATTGACTCATTATATCATTTGCCAGCCAGTTGAAGGAGAAGAGGGACGAGGGAGAGAGGGAGACGAAGCAGGACGAAACGAGTGGAGAGGGTGGTGGGTGGAGGGGGTAGTGAGGATTAAACCCCCGCCACCACCCCTATAGAGGTTTATTACAGATGGAATTGCCCTCTCCGGCAGAATTCAACTCCCAACAGTGCTAGAATGCGACCTGTGTGTGTGTGTGTGTTTGTGTGCTCTTCATCGCCTTCTGCGTATCACATCTCCTTGTACTTTTGGGTAAAAGCCAGGGGTCAAATAGCTCACATTGACATGATTATTGCATAGTCTGTACCTTCTCCTGCCGGCGCAGATTCCTGCTCGCTTTCCGGTTTCTGCCTCACTGAAACACGCTCAGGGCTAATTTAGTTGCCCATTGACTTTCAGCAGAGTCAAGGTTTGAATTAGTGGCAATATGCTTTTAGGGACCTATGGGCATTTAGGGAGTGCACTAAAGAGCTGCATCTCTGAAGCTGGGGAGGATAAGGAATGTGAGTGGTTCAGGGTCACACTGTTGAATTTATTTGTGTAGGAATGATGATTGCACAGACAGGACAGACAGACAGGACAGACAGACAGACAGAAGACGACCGACAAACACATAATTCAATACGGAAATTAAATGTTTAGTCAATAATCTGTCACTTTTCCTTTCTCAAAGTTCTATTATTAACAATTTATTTTGGGGAACTATTTTTAAACTTGTGATTAACAGGTTTGCTTGGCACCAGTGAGTATTTTCAGCATTTTGTACGTGGGCTTGACTTAGGACTAAATTCATTGTTGGTTGCAAGCTTTGTTGTGAAATTTGTTGCCAATAAGAAATAAAAAAATATCACCGAACAAAAGTTTTTTTGTGTTCTAGTTATTACCTTTGTACTTTCACACTTGTGTCTGGATCTAACTTTAAATGTAATTTAGAAGACGAGTGTTTGCATAAGTTTGTCATAATTTTATGTTTACGTTTGGGTTACTAATTGACTGTTTGGTTATTATTTTCTTCTTTTGAACTTGATATCCTTATTCGTTATATTTTATGGGAAACCATTCATTATCATTATGAATAAAATGCTTTATGCGCACTCCCCCCACACATGAAGGTTGTGCATTGTCAGTAATCTTATTCTTGTCTTAGTCAGTCATGTAAATATTCAAAATAACTTGAGTGGTTCTGTGTCTTTCCAGTTATTACGACGATGTCCTACTGCCTTAAACATGAAAATGCTACAAAACAGGTGATGGCGCTATCTCTCTGTCTCTCGTCTCTGTCTCGTCTCTCTGTGTGTGTGTGTGTGGTGTGTGTGGTGTGTGTACTCCCCCCCCGTCTCTCTACTCCACTTGATACATTTCAATGCTGTCTCTGGATGGGACCTATATAGCACCGTTATGATTCGTGGAGGCGTTAATAGGATCCCAAACGACATTCATTTCTCCACCAAGACAGACAGATGAGAATACTTTGCCCTTCCCGAGCCTCCAGGAACATTTCCCCTCGTCACCGTCATAAATCCCTGTCTTACTGCCTCTGTGTCCCTCCACCCAACCCCCCACATCCTGCCCCGTTCTCCGCCCCCATCCCTTTTTTTCTCCCTTCAGTCTTTACTTTGATCTTTTTAATGCTCCCTCTCTTAATCTGTCCATTTCCTTCACCATCCCTGTTCTCTGGATTCCTTCCTTTCCATTGATTTCTCTTTCATCTCTCTTCATCTCTTTTTTTTCTCTTTGCACACCTCCCTCCACCTCTGTCTCCTTGCAACATACAGTCATGCTTGACATTTCCACTTTAGAATCAGGGTCATTAGCCTCCTGCCGTCTATTCTCCATTTCTCTCTCTCTAACCCGTTCATTTACCATTCCAATCGCTCGTTTTTGTCGTGGGGCCGCCGCTACCCCCACCCCCAGTCGATTTTCCTTCCCGCTTCCTTCTGTTTCTTCTCTCTCGTCTATTTCCTCTTTCCTCCACATTCCTTCGTTCATTGGCTGTCATTTCTCAACCCAATCTTCCCTGTTTTCTCCTCCTCTACTCTTCTCCCTTCCTGCCTCCTCTTTTCATTTCCTTTCCCATTTGTCTCCCTCTTTTCTCTTTCTCATTCTCATGTACTGTCCCTTCTCCCTTTCTCTCTCTCTCTCTGAAGATGTCATTTAGTAGTTGGAGTTTTATCTAACAAGAAACATCATTGTTGTCTCCTGTGGGGTGGGGGGTGATTGGATTCAGAGGATGAAGAGAAAAGAGGAGGGGGGTGCTTGCTGAAAAATGAAGAGGGGAGGAGAGGAGAGATGTGGGCAAGAGAGAGGAATGGAGAGAGGGAGCATGGGAGAGGAGGAGAGCGGAGAAAAAGGAGGGAGGTGGAAGTTCCAGTCCGGAATCAATAAATTCACTTTAGAGGAGAGAATGGGGTGGGGAGAGTGTAGTGTTTGTATGATGTAACACACAAGCGCACACGCATTTCAACACACACACAGCTGAGTCTAGCTGTCAACAAGGACAAACAGCCTGCGGCATAATGATGTTGTCATTATCTTGCATGCATATCATGCTTGCCACTAACGGCCTTGTTGGGCTCGGTCTGAACATGTTTGTGTGTGTGTGTGTGCGTTGTTAGACATCACATGACAGCGTCTATAACACTGATAACTGCACTTAATACTGGGAAAGAGAGAAATGGAGTGAGGGCATGGATGGAAGAGCATAAATGGGTAAGTTTGATGGAAAGAAAGGATGGAAAGAGGAACCTATGGGCGAGGAGGGAGGGAGGGAGAGGAGGTAGGAGGGAAGGGAGGGAACGATTGAGAGGAGAGAGAGTTGAGTTTGCTACTGGGCTGTGTAGTAGAGAGATCGAGGGACAGACACACACCACAGCAGATCACTGACCCCAGCAGGAAACATACACACAATCAAGCATGAAAAATGCGACACAGGCCACACAATATACAAAACAACAGCATACACACTGATAAAAGATGGTGAATCTTTGCATCTCTCTCACACACACACACACGCACGCATAAACAAACACACGCTTCTCACCACACTCTGTGTGGGCTGGCTGGGAGGCACAGCAAGATGTTCATGAATATTTTAGCCAAACTCTGGCAGAGGTTTTCTTTGCATGGACCAATGTAAGCAGCTGAAATATTTACCACACTGGCCTGGGAGAAGCAAGGCAACTGTCGTGTGTTGTGTCTGTGTGTTGTCTGGTGTGTGTCTGTGGTGTGGGTGTGTGTGTCTGTGTGTGTGTCTGTGTTTGTGGTGTTGTGTGTGTGTCTGTGTGTGTCTGTGTTGGTGTTCTGTGTGTGTCTGTGTCTGATGTCTGGTGTCTGGTTGTGTGTGTGTGTGTGTGTGTGTTCTGTGGTTGTGTGTGCTTTCTTTGTTCGAGCTCAAATCTTGGGCTGTGCGAGTGTTTGTGTGTGTGTTTATTCATAACAGCGACAGTATTTTTTTTTTTTTTTGTTCCCTTCTTTCAGACCGAGATTGCAAGCGGCTCTTGAACGTGATCTGTGCTCAAGCTCTCCCATTCCTGCACAGGAGTGACACAAACCACACGCACAAAAACAGAACAAACGAACAAGCACAACCACACACGCACAAACACACACACAACACACACACACACACACACACTGTCCTGCACCCAGCCCTCTCTTTCGTCTGACAGCAGCCCACACAGAAGGCGTGCACATGCATTCACACAATAGCCAATAACTCACACACATGCGAAGAGCTGCAGACGGACAGAACTTCAAAGCACATTCCTCAATTGCCAAATGGTTGCATGAATTCCCGTGATTCCCAAAGCTAGAGTCTGAATACTTTTTCATACAAATTATGAAATGTTAATTTATTTTACAGAGGGAAAAAAGAACATTTGAATTTTAAGTCAAGTGTTTAATTTTGAATCCACCTACCTTCACTGACCTTTTGGTTTGTTCCACAGCACCAGCAACAGGTGGTCCAGGCTATGGAGCGCGCCAAACAGGTGACCATGGGGGAGCTAAATGCTTCGATAGGGGTACGTGGGCTCCCCCCTCTGCCTCATAGCGTGTGTACCTTATCCTCCCATTTATTTATATTCCCACCTTTCTTTTTCTTTTATGGAGGCAAACACCCATTGGCCAACTCTAAAATATGCAGATTTCTTTGTAATTTTTTTCCCCCATTCAAGTGGCCTTATCAGGTACAGGTGATAAGCAACAAGGTACCTGAACAGCATCAACCAAATATTGGCCCATTAAGATGTAAAATAGGTTCTAAATAATATTTCAGTTTGAGATATTTTTCACTTTATCTCTCATCACGCTGCAGAACTTTCCCTCCCCAAGAGCCACTGCCTTGACCTCAGCATTCTCCTCTCGTGCACATCGCAGCACTTAGTTCCCTATCTTTCCTTCCACCTTTCTTCGTCTTTGTCACTTCCTGGTGAGCCACTTCTTTCAGTGCTTGTAAGTCACCCAAATCTCTCTTTTGTCTCCTCTCTCTGTTCTTGTTCTGCTTTTCCTCTCTACAGCAACAGCTCCAGGCCCAGCACCTCTCCCAGCATGCCCAGGGTTTGCCAATGGGCCCACACCCATCAGGACTGCCCCACCCCGGCTTGGCGCTCGGCGGAGGTTCCGGCCTGCTGGCCCTGTCCGGGGCTCTCGGGGCCCAGCTGGCTGCCAAGGATGAGAGAGCACACCTAGAGGCAGCAGCCGCTGCCGCCGCTGCCGCAGAACACCACAGAGGTACAGAAATACTTTAAATGATGCTTGTTTACTTAGTTTTCTTTTAGTTTGTGTTTCTCAAAGCAAAAGGTGTAAAACTCTAGATGAGTTTAGGGCTGGGGCGAGAGTTGGATTGCATTCTTAGAGATGAAAACGTCTCGCTGAGGTGGGAGTAAAGTAAACAGCGAAGTTTGGCTCGATGGATTCTGATGATTGGCTTTCCTTTGGATTTTTGGCAGGGCACAGGAGTGTTGCTGATAATAACACTCCTCAGGGATTTTTTTCCACTGAGTCATCAGATGTACACTGATTTAAAGTGATGGCAGATAATCTTACATTTGTGTGTGTGTGTGTGTGTGTGTGTGTGTGTGTGTGTGTGTCCTTGTCTGCATTTCCTACTGTCCTGTGGGCTGACACCTGGATGTGTTTGGTGCTTCTGCCTGGATTGAGCAGACCGTGAAGCAGGACCAGTGAGTACAAATTGTTCACACTTATATCAAGTACACTTACACTCCTCCACCCGTTTGATGTTATAGGCAAATTTCAGTGTACAGCTGTGAAAACTATGGACAAGTCCAAGTAATAAGTTCTTTAATGTGGATATAAGACATATATGTACACGAAACACATTCTGACTAATTTTTAAGATTCAACTTTTTGTAGGCCAGGGCATCTCTGCAGCACTACAGTAACGCTGTTTTATCACACAGATTACCTTTTTTTTAAATTGCAGCTTCTGCGATTTGGATATTGGCCATAATGCACTTTCGATAATAGGTCTTTGCCACTTTGATTATTTTCTCTGGATATGAAATTAGCATAAAAGCATAAAAACAACAACTTATTGGCTTGAATTTTGCTTTCTTTGGCTTTTATACTGCAGGACTGCAGTCACTGATGCTGGACCCTTCATGACACTTAAGATCTCATCACTATATCACCACTACTATAAAATAATTCTGGATTAGAAAAAACTGCATCAGTGCCAAAGCACACTCAGGCAGCCCCACAGTCTTCTCTGCTCCCTTAAAGAAAACTTGAAGCATTCTCTTTCTTCCTCTCACTCCTACAGTGAGCTGGCCGATCAATGCCGGCTGATATTTTTTCACATTCATCTCTGCAGCTTATGAGCCTGACATGATTTATGCAGTCCCTCTCACCTCATTATCACCCTCTTCCGTCCTCTCTGCCCTCACTCCCTTTTTCTTCACTCCTCTCTCCTTCCTTCCTCCTTCTCCTCCTCCTCTCTGCAGAGCTCTCTGTCCAATGGGGATAAGGGTCGCCCAGCAGACTACCTCAGCAACGGCAAGAAGAGGAAAGCTGATGAGAAGGAGTTCATGACAGACTATGTGAGGCACTTTCATAACACTGTTAAATGTTTAAGTAACTGAAGGAAAGTTTCACCCAACTCTGCCAGCTCTCGTCCGATAAGACCAGTAGACTGTGAAGACCTGTGCTCTTTTTAAGACCGTAATTGAAATATTCACACTCCCTGATCTCATCACTGTAATATTGTGGAAAAGCAGATATATTAAGCATTGTAAAGGATTATTTTTAGTGCGAGATAAATTAATATTGGGCAGTTCTGCATTATCGCTTTGTTTGAGAAAACCTGCAATATTAAAAACAGCAGCGTCTTAGAGGATTTAACCTCTCCAAGTTAAACATCTAGAATTAATTGCGTTTGTACTGTCCATTGCATTTACTTTAAGCCATCTCATCTCAGGCAATAAAATGTCAAGATAAGATATTTCATTTTCCTCTATTTACTGTGTAACAAACTATAGCTCTCGAGAGAGTGCATTTCTTTTTTTTTAATAAGACTCTTTCAAACACACCTATTTGTGTGTGCGTGTTGTATATTTCTACATGTAATCTACATACATCAGACAGCAGAGCAGCAATATCTAATCTCACTTTCTCTTCTCTCACAGGGCAGCGATGCGGATAAGAGCGATGATAATTTGGTTGTGGATGAGGTTAGTAGGCGGCCGTCGGCCTCTGTTGGCCTCTGTTCACCGCTTTCATCTGCATACATCATGTAAACACACCCAGCAGGACCATCTGAATAAAGATAATAACAATAATAAACCCCCTAACCCACCTTTGCTTGCCCTTATTTCACAACGCATGCCACAAAGTCCGTATGCATACACACACTTGCTCTCTACACCTACAGGTATGACTGTTGAGGTTATATAAGTTTGTGAGTGTGGAAGAATGGATGGCAAGGTTGTAAGATGTTGGAAAATATTTTGTTAATGTAGATTTTAAAAAGCAAAGCAACTAATCAGCAACATCTATACATTCTTTAAATGATCATCTTTTGAAATCTAAATGAATACATGTGTATCTGTGTGTAAGATAAAACCAAGGTTGTTCCTGAAAGCTTTTACTTTGCAGTGTTGGGTAGGTCTTATTTTTCTGGTGCCAGGAAGTGACTTCTTTTATGTGCATTGCAGTTAGTTTGAAATCAATAAAAGGACAATAGTTTGCAAGTCATTCCTCATATACATACTGGTCATTAACATGCTTTTAGTGTCAGTGATGGAGGACAAAATCACAGTCCTTGTTTTGTGAAAAAGAATTACAGAAAGCTAATATGAGTATGAAACTATTTCTTTTTTTTTATAACATAAAACAGGAATTTCATACTAAGAAGTCTGCAACTTTGGAAAATACCCACATGATTTGTTTATAATGTGAATCATCAAATTAACTTAAATAAATAAACTTTGGAATAAAGAACAAGGACTGTTGATTTCGTCTTGTATTGGAGGAACGTTAGGAAGTGATTTCTTAAAGGTCATTATAAACGGTGGTCGTCATTACAGCAAGCAAAATATACTTTAATATTTAAATGGGCTGACTTGAAAAATTGTGAATCTGTCCTCTAAGTCAGTATGATTGAACAAGTTAATCAACATGAGAAAAAAAAACAATATTGGGCCAATATTTAATTGAATTGTAGGTGGAATGAACAAATAAATCAACATTTCTTTATTACTCTTTTGTGTAATGAAGTTTTATGTGTTTTGAATTCAGGACCCGTCATCCCCCCGCAGTGTGCAGTCCTACTCATCCAGGGAGAACGGCCTGGACAAGATGCCCCCGTCCCGTAAGGAAGGCCCCCCTCAGGCCAGCCCCACCTCCCTGGCCTCCTCCAGCAGCGCCGCCTCCCCGTCTCGTGGCAAAGAGCCCCCACAGGTAGACGCACACATCTTATTTGTGCAGAACATACCTGGTATATTTCAGTATAGGACACCAGTGTTTCCTTGCTCTCAGCACACGCTGTATTCTGCTGTTTTGTTTGGGTCAATAGCTCGTCTCTGAGTTATTACGCTGTATATTCAGCATTCCATATATTCAGTCGGGGCTGCTGACGTCCCACAGCCCTCCTCAGGTCCCATCTGCCCTCAGTCATCCTTACTGTCATTCTCTTTTTGTTTGTGTGCTTTTCTTTGCCATTCTCCTTCTTAATCCCTGGCAGACTCCATCCTTCACTGTTAAAATAATTTCCCCCATTTTATCTAATTCTAAAGACAGGG
>NW_023339674.1:16133510-16133894 GCF_004916995.1 Morone saxatilis | reverse complement strand
CACCCACCATTATGCATGCATATGCTCGTAGATGCAGCTACATGCATAGAAAGAGGATGTGGAGGACGTGTATGCGAGCACACACTCAAACATATACATGTACTGTCTCACTGCAGGGACACATGGTGGCCAGCAGGGGTCAGTAGTGGTCCAGTGCTGCAGTTTGTGTTGTCCTGCCTTTTGTATGGTAGGGGCAGCTTGTTAACAGCCTGTCAGTCACAACTGTCTCACACACTGAAAGGCTCTGCAGGGGGAGTCACCGTAATAAAATGTGGAGCTGGTTCTGGTCTATACTAAAACTGACACATACTGCCTCCATCGATCATTTGTTCACTTAAATAATTCACAACAAATGAACTCTCTCTTGTCTTTTCTCTCTTGTCT
>NW_023339674.1:16130589-16133362 GCF_004916995.1 Morone saxatilis | reverse complement strand
AGCAGCAGCAGCAGCAGCAGCTGCCGCGGGCTACGGACGGTCCCCCGTGGTGAGCCAGACGCTCAGCAGATAATTTGTCTTTCCAGTGTCACTGTCATATGTAATACCTCAGCATATAGTAAACCCGTCAGAGAGGGCAGAACGAGGGTTATATATACGGAAAAGAAGGGAGTGTTTTAGGGGGAGAGCAGCTGCATTGTCATTAATCGTTAACAATCTATGACCTTGGCTCTTGAAAAGTCTCTTTGCTTTTATATGATCTCATTTTATTCTGATCTTTCATCTGATACTGTCTCTGTATTAGATATTTTTATGAGGGAACTCCTCTCTTCTTCTCTCCTCTCCTCTCCTCTTCTTCATATCAGCACAGGTATGTTTTTCAGTGTTTTTTCTCACAACTTTCTTCCTATTCTCTTCTAGGTGGGCTATGAGTCTCCACACCCACATATGAGGGTCCCTGGGCTGCCTGCCAGCCTGCAGTCAGCCGCCTCCGGAAAACCGTGAGTTTCCTCTGTCTTGCCTGCTATCACTCAAATCTTCACCTGTTCACTATTAACTGCACTCGGGTCCTCCTCAGATTTCAATTACAGCACCAGAAGAAAAAGATGAACTATGAAAGATGAAGGGAAAAACAAATGGAGAATATTCTAATTAAAACAGTTTGGAGCCTCCAGAACTTTAGTAGGTCAAATCCCCATTGGTGAAATAGGCAATCTGTGCCCATACATTAAGAACTTTTGCTTAAAGCACCTAAAAAATATTTTAAAACACTAAATGGCCAATGTGGAGGACATGATGTCAATTATATTTTCTGAGCAGCAACAATAGTAGTAGTCAAACAGAATTTTTCAGGTGTCCAGACATCTTTTAATAAATGTATGAGGTAGGAAATATGTTCTGTAACTTCTGAGCAGTCTCGAGTGGTGCTCATCAAAATTACATACTTGTTATTCTTCTTCTTTGTTGAATAGTTCAACAGAGTCCTCTTTTAGAGACAAAGACCAAATAATAAAATGTTTGTCTCCTCTCCCGCTACGTGCTTCATCTGATGAAGTGTTTTTGCTGCAGCCTATTAATCTCCCAGTTATTCATCCACTTCTGGTCCCTTCCCTCTATCTTCTCTCCAGCGCCTACTCGTTTCACGTGAGCGCAGACGGCCAGATGCAGCCGGTGCCCTTTCCCCCAGACGCCCTGCTGGGCCCGGGAATCCCTCGCCACGCCCGTCAGATTCACACCCTGAACCACGGAGAGGTGGTGTGCGCCGTCACCATCAGCACCTCGACGCGCCACGTCTACACCGGAGGCAAGGGCTGCGTCAAAGTGTGGGACATCAGCCAGCCAGGAAGCAAGAGCCCCATGGCCCAGCTGGACTGTCTGGTGAGACATGAGGGAGGAGAAGGAGGCACTTAGATGGATGTTTGTAGACTCGTATTTAAAGTTTGTTGTCCATCTCATGTCTAGTAATGTTGCTTTACTACCAAAAGTGATGCTCTTGTTTTCCACACATAAAAACACACTTTGGATGATGAATCACCTTTGTGGTGTTGTCCTAAAGCCTAATCCTCCAGCATTGTTATTTATTGCTGTGATACTGCTGTAGCAGCACGCGTAACTTTGCATCTTTGTATCCCTTTGTCATCAATTACAGAGTAGTACAACATATTTTACTGTATATAAATGTTTATATGTGTTCTTTTATCTTGTCCAATCAGAACAGGGATAACTACATCCGCTCCTGCAAGCTGCTCTCCGACGGGCGAACCTTGATTGTCGGCGGGGAGGCCAGCACGCTGTCGATCTGGGATTTGGCCACACCCACTCCTCGCATCAAGGCAGAGCTGACGTCGTCTGCCCCCGCCTGCTACGCCCTGGCCATCTCCCCTGACAACAAGGTCTGCTTCTCCTGCTGCAGCGATGGCAACATCGTCGTCTGGGACCTTCACAATCAGACGCTGGTCAGGTAAGAGGAGAGACAGAAGGAGGTATTACCAGGTTTTAGTAGATGGAATCTGGGAAAATGGCCAGATTCTGTTCAAGTAAAGAGAAAGGAGGAGAGCGTGATGGAAAAGGATAGGTTTTGGAGAGGAAAATGAGAGGAGGGACAGCTGCACAGAGAGACAATAGTGCAATTTATTCAGTTTCACAATCTCTACTGTCAATCATAAAGTAGAGAGTGGGAAAAGCAAACAGTGTAGCAGCCAAAGCATGGAGGATGAACACAGCATAGAGGAGGAGGAATTTAGTTTCCTGCACAACCAGTGTGTCTTACTTTATAGCACCATATATGTTTTCTATATGTTGATAGATGATATACCCACCTGAAAAATCTGTACTTCACCAGCTCATACACACATCTAGGTGTCTAGGGAGGGACAGGCATTGCAAAATAGCCCAGGCTATAAATGCTAAGCTATGGCACTGGTCCATACTGTATACTAAAAAAACACTGTACTTGAATCCCCGCTGTTTATCAATTATAAACATTATACAAAGATTTAGTACATATTGTATAATGCACTATAATGTTGTTGTACACTGATTAAAGGACATTTTAAGTACAGTATTTGTCCACAATTGTAACTTCTATGAAGACATTCATTACAACTATGTTTTACTGTACTGTCATTCATTGTCTGATTTTACAGCAGCCTCCATATATAGGGGCCCTCAGTAAGAGTTATAGTTGTTGACAAATACAATAAACACTTACAGCTAAGTATCGTTATTAAATGTACTATTATGAAATGTTTATATACTGCTTATGAACGCTAAA
>NW_023339674.1:16121791-16130489 GCF_004916995.1 Morone saxatilis | reverse complement strand
GATAGATATAGATATCTAGATATAGATAGATATATATATATATATATATATATAGATATATCTATATCTCCTAATAAGGGTGCTGATGATCATTAATGCTTTCCCACTCTCATCTCTCTTTCTCTCCTTCCATTGTTTCCTTTCTTCCGTCTCCAGATCTTCTCTCTGGGCTACTGTCCGACAGGCGAGTGGCTGGCTGTGGGAATGGAGAGCAGTAACGTGGAAGTCCTGCACGTCTCCAAACCTGACAAGTACCAGCTGCACCTTCACGAGAGCTGCGTTCTTTCTCTCAAGTTCGCCTACTGCGGTATGTACACACCCACACACACACCCCCACTATAGACTATATTGACTATAAAAGCAGTACAAATCTCCTGCTTCTCATTATTCAGGAACTGTTTCTTCCTTTTCACCTCTCCCGTTCTTATAAAAGCAGCACCTCCTCTCCGGCTTCTCCATATCTCACCTCCCCTGAGGCTTTATCTTTTGATGCCTGTGTGTGTTTCGTCCTGTAGGTAAATGGTTTGTGAGCACAGGCAAAGATAACCTCCTGAATGCGTGGCGGACACCTTATGGATCCAGCATATTCCAGGTAGGCCATAAAACACTTCGGCTTTCTGCAAATGCAAGTTCTTTTTGTCAAGAATGTTTCTTTTTTCCTGCTTTTTCTTTTGTTTATATACTAGAGGGTTATTTTGGGATACAAATCCATCAGTTTTCACTTGAATAACACCCTTTTTTTTCTGCATCACTATTTGTACAAAACCATGATTCACTGACTATTTGTAGCTAACATGGCTTCCTCTCTGTCTCTGTGCTCAGTCTAAGGAGTCTTCGTCGGTTCTCAGCTGTGATATCTCCCCCGACGACCAGTTCATCGTCACCGGCTCCGGGGACAAGAAGGCCACAGTCTACGAAGTCATCTACTGAACTCTGATTGGCTGGGGGGAAAAAAACTAATAATCAGGGGGCGGGTCCAAGGCTCCCTCCTGCACCAATGACTGTACAGAGCGTCGGTGGCATGGAAAACAAGAGACACTCAACTCCTACTTTGTTGTTTTGTTTACGTTTGTGAAAGAAATAAGAGAGAAAGAGAAGCAAGGGGGCACAAAGTCACATCTCTGGAAAAAAAACAAACTTTGAACTTTGTTTAATGCTCTGAGAACGCTGGTTAGTCTATAGCTGCGCAATTGTGGATTCCTCCAAAGAACTTTTGTTTATGTTCCTTTTTTTTCCCTTTTTTAACAAAATAAAACCTCTGTAGTGAACAAGAAATTAGCAAAAAAAACTTATTTTTTTAGCCTTTGAATTTTTCGCAAACAGTTGGCCGGCATCAAGTGGAAAAAGACAGAGATGTGGGACTGAGGAAGTGTGGAAAGGTGGGGCTGGAAACTCTTAATGGAAAAATACGGTCCATATTCTGTGCTGTGTTTAAAAAAAAATAAATAAAAAAAAAAAAGGAAAAAAGGTCCCAGTCTGGGTCAGCTTGGCCCGGTTTGGCCTGGTCCAGTCCAGCTCAGTCTGCAGCACGTGGCTGCTCCTCGGGGCAGCAGATGCATGGCAGATGGCAGGATGGTGTGCTGTGAAGTTCCAGCTTTTTTTCTTTCTCCTGGTTAAGTTTCAGCAGCAACATGATTGTATCATCTCCAGTACATACATGACAGAACAGTGTCTTTGTTCCTTTTCATTAGAGTTTTGTTTTCTTTATAAAAGAACAAAGCCAGGCTTATTCTGGAAATGTTTTTTGGGAAACCAGCCTGGAACAGAAAACCACAACCCAGAGGACAGAAAACTGAAGGCGTTTCTAACAGCTCACAACAGGTACTCTCCAAGTTTCGGGGATGTGGCCTCTGCTACATTGTCATCCTCAACATTAAATGTTTTTTTTTCTATTGTATTTGTTAGGGCACATATAGGCAGACAGGTATTTTCACAACTGCATCATAAACCTTGAACCTTGCTATATATGGACATGTAAATAAAGTTCTCTAAAGGCAAACGAGGATCTGTGACTTGGGTTTGCTTTAAGAAAACTGATGAGAGTGTGGGGCAGTTTTTATCTGTGATCTGCAGTGTTTCAGTTGTGGTGGTGTATTTTATGAGCATCTTCTCTCCCAGAAAAACAGATTGAAACTGCTCCTCAAGGATCAATGCAGATGTGATGGTGTGAAGGGTAGAAATGAGGTAGATCGTGTGTGTGTGTGTGTTGCAACTACTGGCTGTCAAACTGTTTTTCAACCACAGAATCCAGTCAGGTTCTTGCCAGATTAAATTTGGATGTTTAAACCGGAAAAAAAAAATAATCAAAAGAAGTATTTGTTGAATATTTGTTTAAACCATAACTGCTAGAAAAGCGTGCACTCACAGTGAGGTGCCAGAAAGCATCGTAGAAATATTTGGATGGATGTGAATGGTGAGTACACACTCTGCCTCTGCTCTGTTGTGATGGAAATGTTTCTCTCTCACAAAGCTTCTCCTCTAGTCAATGTGTGCATACTCGCACATACAAGAAAGCGTCTTCAGATTCAAACCCACAGCATGAGAGAGTTCAGGATTCACAGCGCCTCTGTGACTGGAGCTCTGGGTAAATAATGCAGCCGTACGGTCGTGCGTGGCGAGACAAAGGTGATCTGCAGTACAGTAGGTTGAGGAATGGATTATTACAGCAATAATACCCAAGAGGGAGTTCTTCAGTGATTATGTGTAGTGGTGACTGCCCTGCCAAGACAAAAAGCTTTAACTGTAAGAGAAGTAAACCTGAGAAAAAAAATAATAAAGTAAAGCATCTCCTGTCCAGAGTAAAGGATTATTGGCGTACGTGTGGATAATATATCATTTAGCTTCAGTTAATTTCTTGTGGTGCAAGATTGAAACCATGGCTTTGACCGTGTGTCCTTTTTAAAATGCACAATACTGCTGAATTAAAGAAATGTATAGGAAATAAATTATTAAATAATTCTCATCTGACACTACCCACCAGATGAAGTCATTTTAGTCCCTGATTAAATTAAATGAATCTTTTCTGAGCGATGTTTTAGCAGGAGCGTCTCATTGGGACTTATTTACCCCACAAGATACTCCATTTCCATGGAGCAGGTTTCAAAATATGCAATGAATGGGAATCTCAGCTGCCAATTAAACAACAAAGCCTTTGAAGATAGTTGGCATGCCTGTTTTATGTATTTTAAATTTAGGCCCAACATGTCAGTATCTTTTTTAAAATTCTACACATATGGAAATGTATGTAAATGAGATCCAGTATCTCTGCTTTATTTGATGTGTGCAACTTTAGAGACGAGAAGAGACCTCCAACACTGGTCACACTCCCAATTGGTCAGATGTAACCCCATGTTTAATGATTTTTAATGTGTACTGTCAGTGTTGTGCAAAAACAATGAATCACCAATTTGCCTTTTTGTTACTGTGATGAAATGGACAATGTCCTCAGTTTGTCAGAATCATTGTGTAAACAAACTGCTGAGAGCTCTTGTAAATCCAGTTTTTGAAGGTTACTGAAACGTCTGACATTTTTCCAACTGTGCAGAAGGTTTATTTCCTCACCAGGAGTTGATGGGTGGGTGTTCAGGAAGAATTATGGATGAAAGGCTAGATGCGGAGAGAATAAAGTATTCCTCTTTGGTTATTTGGCTTTTTCCTTCAGCGTTTAAAATCTCAGGGGGGGGGCGGAATTAATCGACACAGCAGACACCTGAAAGGATGAACACAAGTTTGGTTTATTTTTCACACATAGTATTTCTTGTACAGCACATGGGAAACGCATCAGGAGGGAAGAAGACACAGAGCATTTAAAAAAAAAAGAAAAAAAGTTCCTTGGCTTTTTAAAAGAGAAACCAAACATGGACTTGTAAAACGGAAATAAAAACTTTTTATAGTGTTGGAACAGAGAAAGCACAGGCAGGGGGTAGAGACGTCACCAACAGTTAAAGTATCAAATACGATGTCCCAAATATTCACGCTATACCACCAAATGCATAGCCATTATACAGCATCATTCTGAGTAGTATACAAGCTTGTGTATGAGAATATCATTTAGGTCTGTCTGTCACTGACAGCCAGAAAGGAAAAGAGGCAGGCAAAGGCATTAAACTGTACAGATGATCTCTGACTCCTCACTGCTGGTACAGTAGCCATTGTAGAAGTCCCTCATAATTCTTCTATCCCCGCACTAGCACTGCAGCGAGAAACATGGATAAATCTTGCTAAAAGTTTATACAACTGAACTAAATTGCATACTTGTAATGTAAAATTCATCCCTTAGTAAAACTGTGGCTGCGAGACCATTCACTGCACTTATTGAATAACATCAGATTTGTCTCATTCTATCACCAGATGTGGAGCTTTAGTGCAACAAGCATGCAGTAAAAAGTGGGACCTCTTCGATGGCTAAATCTGTATCGTCCGACGCCTGCTGTACACTGACCACAGACTCAACAGAAACATAGTTTAGTTGCACAATAAGGACTGAAAACCAACTATAGTACATTTACTACCACTTTTGAAAAAAAGGGGGATAAAACAAAAACAACAAACAGAAGACAGAGGATCTTTTTCTATTTTTTTTTTCTTTACATGGGACTGCTGATGTTGTATGCCCTCTGCCTGTCACCATCACCAAGGATAAAAATACACTGATAAAAAAAAAGGTAAAAGAACAGAAATATTTTTTCCCCCTGTGTTCCACTTGATTTTGTATGTCTGCATGTGTGAGTGCATCCCTCTCTGTCTGCTCCCCCGAACCCGAAACGCAGTCATAGGCAACCCCCAATACATAAACATATAATTACATAAGACAAGCAATCACTATTCATAAAAAATACTGAAATAAATGAGTAATAAAAGAAAAGCTTGAAATGTGCCTTTTTAGTCTACACATTGGTGACGCATGTTCTATAGAAGCAGAGAGCTCTGATATACAGTTTGCCTGCCAGTCTGGAATATGATACAAGGAGGATTGAAAAGTAAGAATCGGGTTCACGGGAACACTTTGACGTTTTGGGAAATGTTCGCTTTCTTGTAGAGACCTAGATTGATACCACTCTCAGGTCTCTACAGTAAATATAAGACTATAGCCAGCTGCCGTTTAGCTTAGTGTTAAGCATAAAGACTGGAAAAAAGGGAAAGGGAACAAAATCCACCAACCAGCATCTCTTAAGATCACTCAGTAACAAGTTATATATTTTTTTTTCTCAATGTGTACCATAACTGAAATGTAAATTCTAAGAAACTAGCAGGCAAATTCAATCCAAGTTACTGCGTCGGACTGAGGAATAGTCCGACACATAACCCACTGTAAAACAGTGATTTCTCATTTTAACACTTGCTTTTGTGGGGATAAAAACAAGATGAGATATAATGTTTTAACTGCTGAGCTTCAGAGGTGCTGGTGTGCAGATTTTTTTACCTTGTTACCAATTCCTGTTTTCACTCTTTATGTTAAGCTAGGTTAGCAGGCTTCATACTTAACACGAGAGTGGTATCGATCGATCCTTTCATCTAAATCTCCCCAAAATGTGGAACTTTTCCATTAAGGTGTTTAGCATCTCAATTAATAGCAATCAATAGCTTATATTTAACCAGAGCACTTTGAACACTAGCACATCAGCAGGCAGGCAGAGATGGAGATAATGACTCTGATAAACATGTAATCTCATCCGGTTTGCAAATGAAAACAGCAACTAGTTGCATAAAATTTGAAAGGATTCGGATTAGTCGCTGTTTAGTTGGCTGCTGATGATAGCGTAATCGGTTGGTGTTAATTTGCCCTCTTGTCTGCCTTACAGTGAAGTTGGCGTACTGCTACTTCATCTAGCAGACAGTGCCTTTAATGAGAGTGAGTGCAGCGCCCGGTGTCAGGAGAACAATCCAGAGGAATTAGAGGGAACAGCTCGGCTGATGTTCTCTGTTTGTGTCTGTGGGCCCTGGGAGAATCCCATTGACTCCACTGCTCATTAGACGCTGCCTTTGTCAGACCAAAATAAAATAGATATTAAGCAGTGAGACGGGGAGTGCTGCGATGAATGTTTAATTGGGTGCTCTGTGTGTTGTGTGTGTGTGTTTCTGTCTTCCTACGATTACCTCAAGGGGGTGTATCCGAGTTTGTGTGTATTCTTGCCTGATGACGTGCGCCTGTGTGTGTGTGTGTGTGTTAGCAGGTCTATGTTTCATGTCAGTGTATGTGGATATCTGAAGCGGCCCCCTCCATCTCGGAGCGTCATCGTTCCCCAGCTCCTGACACCTCTCGCTGGGGAGAGCGAGCTGCGGCGTCAGCCTCATTAAGGCTTCCACTGTCTGGCTAATGAATCGATTGTGTGGTATCAGTGCTCCTGGCTGGCGCTCCCACAGTGCCGCTCCGCGCCTCCTCTGGGGGCCTCCCTTCCACTGAGCTCTTAATCAGGAAACAGCCCTAATTACCCTACCTCCCTCCTCCTCCTCCTCTTCCTCGCTGTCATTTCTCTTCCTTCTCGCTTTCTCTCCTCCTTCTCGTCTTTCCCTCCTTCGCTTCCCGACTTTATCTTTATGCTCCACCGCCCTTTTCCTTTGTCCTTCTTATCTTGCTGCTTCCCTTTCTGCCTTTCTCTGCTATCATGATTCATCCTTGGGCTAAATGTGGAAGGGGGGAGGAGGCAAAGGGGCATTTGGGAGCTTCCACTGTAGCTTATATCACAGCAAAAAGGGGGAGAGGGGGTGATGTATTAAGGGTAAGGGTCAGGAGGACTGAGACAGGGGTGCTTGCTGTTGCTGATGTAATGAGGATCAGGAGCAGTTGGCAGGGCAACTGGTTGCCCCTTCCCCTCATCCAAAAAAAAAAAAAAAAACCCCCACCCCAAAATCTCTGTCCTGTCTCCTCCCATCTCGTCCGAGCCCTCAGTACACCACCTCGTACACCGTGGCCTTCTTGTCCCCGGAGCCCGTCACTATGTACTTGTCGTCTGGGGAGACGTCACAGCTCAGCACAGACGAGGACTCCTTGGACTGGGAGCGGGTGAGAGACGCAGACACAAACCCGGGAGGGAGACAGAGAGCGAGATATGTGATGATAGATGGATGGAGACAGATGGAGAGAAACAAACACAAAGAGAAAGATGTTAGAAAAGATATGACTCATCACTTAATACTCAATCATATAAGACATATTTGCATTTCAAAACAGTCGGCAATTATTTCCAAACAGACAACTCCACAGCTCCAGGATGCTGACTCATTCGTCTGCTTCAATGTGAGACACGCTGCTCTGTTTCTCTGGAGAGATGCAGCCTCATTAACTGCAGGTTTAAGCGTCACCGGCAGCATAAGTCTGATGGTCTGCATGAACTGGCAAAATGCACAATCCTCTCTCCCCCCGTCTCCCCTTCTTCTGTCCTCTGTGTCTGAAAGCCAGACCTGGGCACCTGGCTTTAGATGATCTAAAGCTCCCACTGCTCCCCCTCCTCCTCTCCCTCCCACTGCTCCATCATCATTTATCTTCCTTCCTTTCTTCCCAGACTCTCCTCCTCTTCCCCCTCCATCCTCTTAGGCTCCCCTTTCACTCTGCCCCCCCCCACTCTCAAGTCGATCCCCCTCCCTTCTCCTCCGCTCCCTCCCTGCTACAAGCGCAGCAGGGCTGTCAATCATCAAGCCACCGGTGAGAGGCCATTTCACACAGGAACCCTCGTACTATACCGAGATAGGGTGGAGGCGGGAGATGCACTGACAAGCCAAAAGATGAGTTTGGAAGAGGTCAGAACCGGAGATCGAGCGGGAATGAAACATAAAAAAACAAACAACAAGCAAAAACAAAACAAAGGAAAACAGAAGAAAACTCATACTGATACACAGAGACTTCTGAGACATCCTCTAGCACCTGGGTTTTCAACAGGGGGTCCGAACCCCTAGGGGAGTCCTCAAAGTTACTGCAGGGGGGCCCCCAAATTATTGACTGATCATTATTTCAAAGTGTTTTTTCTCAAAAATTTAAATGAACGTCTGAAAATACACAAACATTAACATAAATCCAACATATCATTAGATAAATCTATTATTTGTGATATAAATACATAAATAAATAATATTGTACATGTTATTGTAGGTCCAGTTTAATATGTAAAATCATTTTATACAATATATGGGGGGGTCACTGCTCTGTCTCCCTATCAGCTACAGGGAGCCTTGGCCTGAAAAATGCCCCTGCTCTAGCATTACAATGCTTATCATGTGATCAATTGTTTATTGCAGAGTTCTTTGGTAGTTATTGCCTGTGTCTGTCTTCATAAAGGTTGGTGGACTGTGGGAAAACAATAGAAATAAGTCCACTTCATTGTTCCATCCCTGACAAAGTCATATATGTTGTATTTTTTATAAATACATTAGTTTTCATTGAACCAATCAAATTACAAACACCAAGGACCATCAGGAAAACATCAAATCTCACCTTACCAAATTATACGCAACCAAAAAGATCTTAGACACCTTATTGAGCAGAAATCAGTCACATAAATGTTGAATGCGCCTATACAAATGCACCTTATCTGACCACTGCAGTCAACAAAAAGCTAAGGAAAACCTCATTGAGGTACTGGGCTGGTACTGGGCTGGTTCTCACTGTGATCTTCAAACTGTGCTTCTCTTCCTCATCAAATACAGTAAATATACTGACATAAGACAACCATAGTTACACATTTTCATAATCCAACAATCAAAA
>NW_023339674.1:16120121-16121779 GCF_004916995.1 Morone saxatilis | reverse complement strand
CCCTGCATTGTTTTGTTTTCTGTCAATCTACAGCCAGTATGTCTTTTAATATTCAGTAAGACTATATGATTATTTTCATTATTGGGCTTTTGCACATTATTTCTTTTTGATTAACTGATTCATCAAAAGCCCAACAGATATCATCAGATTGCTTATTTTTTGTGTAACAAACACTCCCACGCTCACAAAAGATTTTTCTGTTTATCACATGAGGCAGAAACTAATACTAAAGAAAAAAAAGATTTGGCACTTTTCCTTGAACAATGACGATTGATTGATTGATCGACTGATTATCAAAATAGTTGCAGCTGTTCTTTTTCAGTCAATCAGCTGAATAATTAAGCGTCAAAATGCTGAGGTAACTTGTAGATAGCCAAAAGAGAAAGTTCACCTGAACTTTGGGAGAGAAATAACAACAATAACAATCCAACCTCAACTGTTATTTGGCTCTATGACGCTCAGGCGATAGAAGCCGACAGGAAAACCCTCATGATGTGAACACAACCTGACCACCAGGACAAACTTGGCTACCAAGAGAAGAATAAGTATGTGTTCCCACTGTACACAGCAAGCTTGGACATTCTTACACAAAGCCAGTATCATATGTATCAGCAGGACCATAACCAAACACAGAAAACACTCACTGTTCTACTGTGTATTTATACATTTGTCTAATTGTTTATTTATCTGTTGTTTTTATTTATATTGTATTGTATTCAGTAATATGTGATTAGGCTTTAGCAATAATAATAACATCAATATCCATGCCAATAATGGTTATTTGATCAGCCAAAGGGTCGGAGAGAATGTGATCATCAGAGGAAAAAAAGAAAAAAGGATTAAAAAAATATGGAAGGGAAGATAGAGAGGAGAGGGATAAACCAGAAGACAAGGACAGAGAAAAAAGTGAGGGTAGAGGTACAGATAGATCAGGAAAGTAAGATAAAAATGAGTAAGCACACAGAGGAAGAAAGGACAACAATAAACAGAGAGACAAGGAGAGAGAAATGGGAGGGGGGGTTAAAGAGAAGCAAGGAGACAGAAACTGGAGAGGACAGTGATAAACCAGAGAGGAGGAAGAGGAGAGAGAGAGAGCAGCTCTGTATAACACAGTGACAGGAGGGAGCTGTTTGGCAGGAGAAACGTTTGGCATTTGGATAACAAAGCAGATAGCCAGCATTCTCCTTTCAGTCCACAGGGAGAGACAGGAGCCGCCAACCCTGCTGCCCACTGTAGCTTACAGAAATATGACAGACACACACACGCACACACACAAAACACTCACCTTAAATGTACCTTCTTCTCCCCTTGCTAGTTTCATTCACACCCAGATGAACTGGCTCAGCTAAAAATACTGCACCCCTGCATATTCATGTTTCAACATTTCCTCAAACGGAGCGAATGAACACGATGGAGTTATTACATTTGTTCTGTGTTGTGCGTATGTGTGTGTGTTTGCCAGCCTGCACTCTATGATAAACCTCCGCAAGTCACCACGGATCAACAGACCTGAAATTTAAAAAAATGTTTATCGTTCGCTTTCTCCCCTCTGAACCCCCTCATCTTTTTTCTCTTTTGCCTCTAGGGCTCTGTGTGTGTGTGTGTGTGTGTTTGTGTGTTTGTGTGTGTGTGTGTGTGTGTGTGTGTGAGGTACAGGG
>NW_023339674.1:16118787-16120021 GCF_004916995.1 Morone saxatilis | reverse complement strand
CAGCAGGGCGTCTGGGGGAAAGGGCACCGGCTGCATCTGGCCGTCTGCGCTCACGTGAAACGAGTAGGCGCTGGAGAGAAGATAGAGGGAAGGGAAGAGAAATCAATCAATGAGCAAGTGAAAGTAGAGGATCTACAGGTAAATAAACATAATGCAACAAAAACACACAAGTCAGTGTGCAAGTTGTGAAATCTGACGACACCATAATGGCCTTGGAACTTCAGTAATATTTGCCTGAATTTTGGCAATTACTTGGCCCACTGTAGCTGTGGGCGGGAATGCATAATGGCAGATTGTGTTACAGAGCAGAGTCAGTGTGGCATTGCTAATGGCCGATCAATACTGTAGCGGTTGGAAGCCCAGGCTGTTTTATGATTTCAAATTAGCACCACAAGAATGAATTGCTGCTCTGCAACAAATGACGAAAAACAACACAAATCTTCAGTCAGCAAAGCCGAATGGACAGTGTGCGAGTGTGTTGGAGCATGTGATCTGGACACTTGAAATTCTACAGTATCTTCAGTATTCAGGGATTCCAGGGGTTAGACAGGGTTAATGTGCAGCACTGAAAAGCCCTGAGTATATAGAGAAACTCAAAGTGTGCAGCTAGGAGGAACTACTACTCATTTGGATTCCTTTCCAATCCAAATATTTTTGGATTATCACAGAGCAAGCTTTGACTTAAGTATGTGCAATCATCTGTATCTAAGTATTTTCTTAGCCTGACATGATTATCCTGCTAAGCTTTCACATATTTCTTTTTTTAAATCGCTAATAAAAGAATAGAAAATTAACTGTTTGTGTTCTGTGTCCTGTATAACTCGGGAATATACTGCAAGTGTCCTCTATGTGCACACTAATGATAGTAAAAGACTTTTATATCTACCAAAATCAATCTGTCTATGTGTTTGTGTATTACAGAAACACAAACTCACGGCTTGCCACCAGAGGAACCAGGCAGAGAGGAGGACAGCCCTGGGGCCCTCAGGTGAGACCGAGAGTCATACGCCACCTGGTGGGGACAAAAGAGCGGATAACCCATTAACAGCTTGACGAAGACTGAAGTTAAAGGAGCTGATTTCTACATAACCAAACAAGGTACAATTAAATGTGATCACTACAACGATACAAAATCATTCTAAAACAATTGTAGTGACCAATGTAACAAAAGTACTCAGAAAACTGTCAGAGTGTGCTGACACTAATATGTGATGTTGTGAGCATCCTGCCTTTC
>NW_023339674.1:16116872-16118736 GCF_004916995.1 Morone saxatilis | reverse complement strand
TTGTGGGAGAGTCTACGTGCAAAGGCTACATACTATAACTACACTGCACAACGGCCCCACAGCAGCTGACTTGCAAATCAACAATAAAAATTACACATTGAGAGAGACTGAGAGACTGTAAAAACTGTGATTAGGCTACTTTGTGTTTATGTTTCTGATGCTAGACATATAACTGAGTATATAATGAACGCACAACACTACCTGGTAACGCAGAACACATTCATCTATTTTTTAACAGTGTTATGACAGTCAGAGGATTAGATCTGATACTGAACTATAAATCAAACCTTGACAGAGAAGAATAATTTGGCCTTTACTCACCATGGGGCTTCGGGAGTAGGCGTTGGCCGCTGTGCTGATTTGCGGGGAGAGAGTTAGAGCCCCACCGAAACCTCCCGGGCTGGCCAGCTCTCCATTCAGTCCTGCGTGGGACACCACGCCAAAATGAGCCGGGTATGAACCAGGGGGCACAGACATGGGACTGCGGAGAGCTGGGGAGGGAGGGAAAAGAGGAAGGAGGGATTGAAGGATGGACATAAAAAGGGAAACAATACGTAGCACACAGGCACAAACACAGTCACAGAGGGGATAAGAAGAATGGAAATCTTTTTCTTTTATTAAACTTTATTAGTTTATACACCAACAAAGTTTCAGTCCAGGAGCTGTCGAGTACAACAATAGTCTTCACTACTGGCCACAAAGGAGCGGATAACAGTTAAGAGGCCTTGTTTAAAATGGAGTCGGGGATCTCACTCCTTTCTTTTGGTTGTGAATATTCAAAATAATTTTGTTTAACTTTGCTCTGATCAAATCAAGAGATTTTGGCACAAAACAGTAAATTACAAAGCAACAGTAATGTCATTGCATAAACAAATGAGGAAATGGAAAAACGGAGGGACAAAAGGATATTATGGCATGAAGGGCAGGTAGACTGGGTGCAAAATATATTATCTCTAGTCGAGCAGCTAAACTAGATTGTAAATGCAGATTTACCATAGTAAATGTTTCTCCAGTAAGTGATGAGGTATGTAATATATTATGTATATTATATTTATATTAATGTTAACTGTAAATATATGTAACAGTTACCAATTTTTCAGTTTAAAATGTTCATAAAGCTGTTTAACAGTCTGGAGATCCTCACCAAGGGGGTCTGCACTGGATGCTGCTTTGCTGACCAGACGAAGGCAGGAGGTGCTGGGACCGGGGGCTCCTGGGGCTCCTGGTGCTCCGGGGGTAAGGGCTTCACGGTGGGACGGGGATGGGGTGCCAGACTTGGACAAAGGAGACTGGGACTTATCCAACTGTAGAGAAGTCAAACAAGAAAAATAATAAATAAAACCAATGGCTGATCTGTGATAGGACATGTAACACTCATCACACAAGGGCTCTTTTATTACACAAATCTCCAGAATGACTATGTCACTTTTTGACCAATCTCAACGAAAAGAGAAGAATTTGTCTCCGTGGTACTGGCGCAGCTATTGTGACAGCTACAACTATCTGTAGTAGACATCCATGTAGCTTCTCAGTGTACTTTAATAGGACAATGATTAGTTACTGTACAATAGTTTTGGGTTGTACAAGTTTTAAGTGCTTTTATTCCCAAAGCAAAACATAATAAATGATGGCAGGAATGGGCAACCTAGGGGTACAAAGTGAATAAGAATACCATTTTATTACAAAAAAAAAAGGCTGAAAATCTTTCGTGTCATTAAACATATTGAAAATTACAGCAATATATTAGCATAAAAGAAAAGCACAACTTTCCCAGTCAGCAGAGTGCAGGAACTTTCAAAGAATCTATCCATCATACCTGTGCAGGGTCCTTGGCTTTCCCTGGGGTGGGGCTGCGGGGGTTTGG
>NW_023339674.1:16111889-16116772 GCF_004916995.1 Morone saxatilis | reverse complement strand
CTTCTTCTCCTCCTCCTCCTCCTTCTTTCCTCTTCTCCTGACTTCCTCTCGCTGTCCCTTTTTTCCCCTCCGTTTAAAATTCCAACATGTTTAACTAGTGCGGGGCTTTCTGACAAATGCCAATTGATATGCATCTCCCCCTCACCTCCCCTCCCCTCCCCTCCCCTCCCTTCCCTTCCCAAACGCCGTAATGCTTGGCTAAGTTCAGCACAAACCTCAACTCATAGGAGAAATATTTTCCTGGTGCTTAACAATCAGCATTGTGTTTAGCAATTAAATTATGCTAAGGGTTTCATTGCGGATAGAGAGAGAGGAGGGAGGGAAAGTTAAGTCAGTAGCACTCTTAAATCATTTTCATTTCACAATAAAAAACAGAACAAAGACTTGCTGGTATTTTTTTAACAACCTTTCCCTCCCTGTTTTTCTTGGGGTTTTTTTCTTCCTCTTTAGTCTCTCTCTTTCTTTTTTCTTTTCCAATTTCACTCTCTATCTCCCTCTAACCCCCCGCCCCCCCTTCTCTCTCACTGTCTCTCTCTCTGTTATCAACAGTTACACTGATGAAGGCCAGCTGTCCATTACAGCCAGTACAGTAAGGGAGTGTTCACACGGCTTCCATAAAGCAGCCATAGAATAGGACAAACCATAGACGTCCAATGAATTTCAATCAGCCCATTTGCACTGCATTAATTCTCCAGGCGATTAACATGGACTTTTAACTACAGTGGCATAAAATATGTGGAAAACCTGCAAGGCAAGATGAATGCTTGTACACATTTCATGTTTCATTGCATGTTGCATTAACTACATTTTTCTAAGGATGTATTTTCTTTGCTTTCTTTTTACCATTAACTATGGTAACCCCAGTCACCATCCTGTCACATCTCACCTTCACACTTAATTAAAGGGAGGTTGAATTTGAACTTCAAGCAGCCCGGTGTGTATTATTGAACAAGTCAATCTCTTCAGAAAAAAACAACATTAGTGTGTTTTTGCCTGTAATCTGAAAAGTCACATTAATGTATAAATAATTATGACATGCAATTATGTTGGAAGAAAGACAAAAGAAAATATCACCATTGCTTCCCTGTTTACTGAAGCCACCAGAATCAGGTTTCATTAGAAAACAGTTTTGGAAAGATACTGTACATAAGTTGTATAAGAGGTCAGGGTACTGTGCATGCTTTGACAGACGTGGACTGTTGAGATTGTTCTTCCATTCATGTTCAACAACATTTTGGTTTCCTGGTACAGTGGTTTCAGTCGTTAACAGAATGTACACAAAGGACTCATTTAAATAGGTTGTGGTCCTCACCTCCTCCACAGTACTGGCAGTTGTGCAATTCTACACCAAATATTAACTAATGAGAGCAGGTTCTGTAGGGAAACATCTTTTCAAAGGGATCTCAGTGGTGTGATAGTTACAAAATATATGAGGCCTCCTGTGGTTGACGTTTTATATACTGCATGCATAGTACGCTCAAGTAGAAATTTTTAAGCATTTTATTGCTCGTTTCAACAGAAAGTAACTGGCATGTGTCAGGCAATATTTGCCTGGGTTTTTAATCCTTTCACTTGCTCTGTAATTCTTGCAGATTACCAGAGCATTTGTGGCGCTGATAAACAAGCAGTTGCTTGTTCAACCATTCACTCAATTTGTACTTTCTTCCAGATAACAGCGAAATGCTGTGAGCTCAGATGTTAGTGTGATGTAGAAAACCTTGAGAAGCTCAAGGTTGATAGTGCTGAGCGGCTATTGTGCTGGTGTTGAGCTGTGCTGCTCCTGGCTGTGCTCCAGCAGTACACAGCCTTTTTAGAGGCCACTTTACAGTGCGTCTCCATTTCCCTCAGTTTATCACTGTCACACGCACGCACATACACACACACTGAACACACTACTCAACTACTCACCCTGCTGGGTGCTCCCTCTGGGATGGGGCGGAGAAAGGTAAGGAAAGAGAACAGAGTAGAGAAAAAAGAGAGTGAGAGAGAGAAGTAAAGGGGAAAAGAGAGAAAGTTTGACGTCAGTCCTGATAATAATAACAACAGTCCCCCAGTCAGCCAAGGTTAGGCTGAACTACGACGGCTCCTCTCTAATAAAGATACAGACCCGCTATTGTGCCTGTTCCAGCCTCCTCTCTATCTTTCCCTCTCTCTGTTCTCCAACCAGACAAAGCTTGCTGTCTTCCCCCGCTGCCTCTTTCAACGCTGACTATCTTTTCAGTCATTCTTCCTCTCGTATGTAAGAACAGAAACACACACAGCTGCAGACATGCATAAGCTCTCACACAGATGCTTAACACGCCAATATGAACACATTGATCTCTCTATCTCTCTCCCTTTCTACTATTGCTCATTTCTTCTTTTTTTTCTCTCTTTCTAGCTCTCAGTTTATTCATGAGAAAGTCTCTCTTGGCTTTGTGCCTGAAACAGAGCGCAAAGATAAGATATTCTATCGGGGTGAATGAAAGTTCGTTGGGAGAAAGCATTTCTCCTGCATTTACTCAAGTGCCTTGAATACGTCTGTCCATATTATGACAGAAATCTAAACAAGTAAGTTCAAATTCAGTCCAAAAGGTGACTTGCTGTACAAATTACACAAAAGTTGCCTGCCACAAATGATGTATAGTGCTGCTCTGCATATTATCTGGTCTAAAATGATAAAATGATCTACTTCTTATTCTGTAGGGGTTGCCAGGGTTTCTCTCACTGCTGCTTTTTGTCTATCCTAGTATAAATAACATCACATGAAAATAAACAAATGCTCACATGTACATGCAGAAATACAATTATTTTCTGAAGAAAACAATAATTCTTGCATGCAGGATATGTGATGGTTTCATTCTAGATGAGTTACCGGACTCTGTTACTCTACCTCACTTGTATTGCACTTCATCTCATCATCTCAAAATGTTCAATAGTGTAATTGACTTTCAATAATGAAACATTTTGTGTACACTGATCTGAAACTAAAGCAGGTACACTACCGATATATTTTAGGGCTATAAGGGCAAAAGCTTCTGCATTCAATAACTTTGGGTCTTTAAATTGCGGCTCTGTTGTCTTCTACAGTAGGCTGTCACTGACTATAAGTCGCACAATCTATCGTATGTTTAGAGGCACCGTTTTATCGATGCATTATTTGTTGTCATAAATGGGCTAGAGTGAATTAATATCTTACACTTTGTCGCTCCAGCTAAATTTGGCTCTTGAAGATCACTTTTGATTTAATACAAAATTAAGGATGATAAGTCTAAGGTTCTTTACCTCTGAGATGTTCAGGGTCAAGGTGGTTGCGCTCATCCTTGGAGGCAAGGTGGGCTGAGACCCCCAGGGCCCCGGTCAGCGCAAGAAGCCCTGAGCCGCCCGCACCCAGGGACAGCCCTGATGGGTGTGGCGTCAGGGGGATGCCAGGGGCGTGGTGAGACAGGTGCTGGAGCTGCTGCTGCTGTGGCCACAGGGAAAGGAGGGAGCGGGGAGCAAGGGGGTGGAGAGGGATGGTGTCATACAAGGGGGTGGATTGTTAGAAAAAACAGGGAAAAGAAGAAATAGATAGAAAATAAGCAAGTGACACAGGACAAAGGGGAAGGAAGAAGGAAAAAGTTAGAGGAAATGGGGGTTGAGCTTGGAAAAGGGGAGTCGAGAGAGGTAGAGAAAGGAAGGAGGTTAAATGAAATCAAATCCACATGGACAGCTCAGCAGCGAGAGAGGAAAATAAGATGAAGGAAGTTAGGATGTTAAAGAGAAAGATGGACACCAAGGACGGGAAAGAGGAAAAAGAAAGAAGGGGAGAAGGAAATTAAATGATCAGGATACACAGGGATAGTAAAGTAAGTGGAAATGGAAACCAAGAGGAGAAAGAAAGAAGGCGAGACGGTGAAAAAGGGGAGAGCGATGAATGGGATTTATTATAAAGGAAAGGCACAAGGAGGAAGATGGAGAAAGAGGCCAAGGGAAAACACAGAGAGGGTAAAAGAGAGGGAAGAAAATGTTTGAGTCAGAGAGTAAATGATGGGGAGGAACAGAGGGAAATCAGGGTGGAAGCAGTGAAAAGTGTATTAGATGAGCAGGAGGGAGAAGATAGGTAGAGAGCGTAAATGAGCACAGGAAGAGGGAGGGAAAGTGTGCAGCCGAGAGAGCAAAAGATAAGACATAGCGAAAAGAAAAAAAAAACAATAGGAGAGGAGAAATGAGGACAGGGCCATAGTAAGAGGAAGAGAATGATAAAAGATTACAAAAGGAGAGATGATTCTGGAAGAAATCCAGAAGGAAAATGAACAGAAAGACAAAGAGAAAGCAGAAAAAGAGGATGATGTGGGACAGAGAGAGCAGAGAGCAAAGGAGCAGCTACTGATAAAGAAAGGCTACAGTTTTATCCTCAAGGGAGCATTATGATGTGTTTTTGTGTGTTGTTTTACCAAGCCAGTGTGTTTCGACACACATACACTCACACAAGCACACACCTTAGAGACATCAGTGTTTGTAGTGCTGTGAGGAACAAAGGGCTTTAAGTAGACAGTAATGTGATCAGTGCTCAGACAAGCTTTGGAAAGCCCCGTATACAGGGGCACTCAGAGGCATCACCGTGTGTCTCTGTGGCATGTGTATACCATGTTGCTCTTGGTCAGGTGGTCATACGCTATTAATTACGTGTGTGTGTAGCTGCATAAAAAGTTTTCAGCATAACTCTACAGTTACAGTCTGTATGTTAGCATCAACCTAATTTAAATTTAAACTGACTGTTGACCAGAGAGCACTGATTAACACAGAAAGTGTTTGAAGCAGAAATCAGAGGTGTAATTAATGCAGCATACACCATACTGTTGTGTGCTTTTTTTGGTTTTTCAGATTTTTGGGGGGGATTTTATTGCCTTTATTAGATAGTA
>NW_023339674.1:16109688-16111806 GCF_004916995.1 Morone saxatilis | reverse complement strand
TACATGGGGCACACGCTCTACCAGAAAAGCTACCACACCATACTATCATTGTATAGTAAGTACACAGTAATGTGACCAGTGCTCTAAGAAGAATTAATGACATTAGAATTGACTAATCTTAAAATTGTTTTAAGAAAAGAGCTCCCACATAAAGGACTATTTGGCATGTTTGTCTGGCTACTTCAGAACATTAATACATTTCCCTATACTAATAGCTACTCATTTAAACTACTAGCAGCTGGGTGCTTTATAAATGGCTACTCCCCAGCTATTTTGCAGGGAGCAGTGATTCATTACGTCTTGGTATATTCAGTTGCATCCTCCAAAAGAGGTTACGGCAACCAGTAAAATTGTCAAACAGGACACAACATTGTAGTTATTCATCGGATTTTATACAACAGAGACATGCCCCAAATTCTGTTGATTAAAAAAAAATCCTTCAAAGGCCAATTTCCATTTAGAAAAACAACAACTTTGAAATTGCCCATTAGCCACGATAATTCATAGCATGCTATCAAAGCACTCGCTAGTAAAATAACACCTGCCTGACTGAGTAGCAAGATCAACATCGCCATCTGGGGCACGAACAACAAACGTAAACACCTTGAGTGATGTTCTTTCTCCTCCGCCTCCTCCTTCTTGGTTCTTCTCCTGCATTCCTCTCGCTTCCCTTTTTTTCCGCCCTCCGGTTGTATAAAGACTTCCAAACATGTTTAACTAGCGTGCGGGGCTTCTGACAAATGCCAATTGATATTGCATCTCCCCTCACTCCCCTCCCCTATCCTCTGCCCCTCTTCCTTCCTCTTCCGCTAAACTCGCCGTAATTTGCTCTGTGGCTAAGTTCCAGACAAAACCTCAACTCATAGGAGAAATATTATTCCTGGTGCTTAACAATCAGCATGTGTGTTTAGCAATTAATTATGGCTAAGGGTTTCATTGCGGATAGAGAGAGAGGAGGGAGGGAAAGTTATTAGCTCAGTAAGACACTCATGTAAATTCATTCTTCCATCTTCACAATAAGAAAAACACAGAACTTAGAAGACTTGCTGGTATTTGTAACAAGCTTTTCTCCCTGTTTTTCTTGGGGTTTTTTTCTTCCTCTTTATCTCTCTCTTTTCTTTTTTCATTTTCCCAATTTCACTCTCTGGGATCTCCCCTCTAACCCGCCCGCGCCCCTTTCTCTTTGCTCACTGTCTTCTCTCTCTGTTATCAAAGTGTACACTGATGAAGGGGCCAAGCTGTCCATGTACAGCCGAGTTACAGTAAGGAGTGTTCACACGGCTTCCATAAAGCGAGCCATAAATAACAAAACATACGTTCCAATGAATTCAAATCAGCCCATTTGACTTGCATAATTCTCCAGGCGATGGATTAACATGGACTTTTAACACAGTGGCCATAAGAATATGTGGAAAAGCGCGCCCGTCTTGCGCGCTGTAGTCCTGCAGATGGGTTTTGTCTCCACCAAGCTCAGTGTCTCATGGTTTCCATCTGCACAGGTGTGCTATCTGTTAGAGCTTTTTGACTCATTCTGGTTTTCTTAAGTGCTGTACTTTATCTACTCTGCTTTTCGATTACAAACACACACACACACCACTCACTACTACCATATCACAGCATCATACGGATAACCCCACCAGCTCACCAATACCCTGTCAGCAGACTCATGTACACTCATTCTTCACCTTAATATTTATTTCTCATCTCAGAATTCTGATGGGGATGGCGTTTGTATAAATGGTAATGAGCTACGTCTGACAAGCGAGTCCTTGACTAACAAGGGCTGGTAGTGATACCTTCTGAAATGTGATTCGTAAATTATATTTTGAATATAGCTTCCAATTCCTCATTCAGGGAATTATATCTAGAACATTGGGTATAGTGTGTTTTTGCCTGTAATCTGAGATCGTCATGAGACATAGCGAGAAGAATAGAATCAGTAATCCTAGATAACAGAGAAAAAGTTTAAATTGCCGTATGAGTTACTTTGTAATACGACACATGTTCTCAAAGTCCAAGCTACTGTAACAATATAGATATTTAGAGAAAAAATATGAAGCTACATATTTACTGAAATAGAATTATTTAGAAAACTAGATATAAATTGTGTGATTTATC
>NW_023339674.1:16106245-16109663 GCF_004916995.1 Morone saxatilis | reverse complement strand
AGAAGAAGAAAAAGAAGAAAGAAGAGAGGGAAGTTTGTTGAGCCACACTGAGGTCCATTGTGTGGTTTTCTCCTCTCCTCTGTCCAGTGCTCCTTCCTGTCGGCCCCGTGGGCTCCTTCCTGTGTGACTCATTGGTGTGTTAAACCATCGCTGTTCTTGTCCTCCCCACAGGGGGGGACAGAGAATGACAAGTGGCCCTCACCGAACCTCTGGCCCCTACCCCTCCCGAAAAAAACCCAACACAATGCTTTGATCGGCTTTTCTGATCAAGGCCTGCACCAGGCCAGGCTGTATTGTAAATATGCCCGCACAGCTTTATTGCTCAATAATGAGAGTCATATTTTACATGAGGACTGGTGTGTCGAGGGGAGAGCACTAATTAGCTGTATAGGCTGTCTTGTGTGCTTCTATGGGTTGGTCTTAACCTGTGCTTACGTCTGCCGTTCTTGCTCTGCTGATGTGTGTGTTTGTTATGTGGTGATGTGTGGTGTGTGTGTGGTGTTCAGTTGTATTCTGTTAGTGCCGTGCCGTTGTGTGTTGAGCCTCAGTGTTCCATTGTGTGGTTTTATGGGGCTTTCTGTTAATGTTTGTGTACTGCCCAGTGTGCTTTTGCTTGCCTTTACCCAAGCTTATATCTACAGAGTGACTGTGTGTGCACGTTTCTTCACACCATGTCCTGTACCATTGGTGGATATGGGTGTGTTTTATGGGTTTGTTAAAACATGTGTTACTTTTCATCCAAGCTTTCATCACCTGTCTTTACTGCGACAGTATTAGTATGTTTGTGTGTTCATACCTTTATTTGTGTCCTTGTCTTTCTCCAGAGTAAGTCAGTGTCATCAACAGACAGTCAGCCCACGGAGGAGCGACAGGGCCCGTCAGGAGGCTACTCCTCCTCACAGGGAGGAGCTGAGGCAAAGAGGAGGCGCTGTGACGACAAAGAACCCCTTGCGCCGCACTCCTATGTACGTGTTTGTGTGTGTGCTACTGTGCTTGTCCTTGTATGATGAGATAAGCTGAGCTTTATATGATGCCTGGGAGGAGTATTGCAGCAGCCCAAGGATACGACAAGAAAATAAACAAAAAAATGTCATGTAAATAAACAATAACTATATAAACATGCAGCAGATTATTCAGATTAATTGCTATTAGGTTGCTTTTGATGTGAATGTACATATATAATTTTTACAAAGCACACCAAAGACGTCACAAATTACTTTGTGTGTGTCTGTGTGTACATGACATTAGAGGCCACACAGGGGTCGGGGGCCCGTGGTCAATTAGAGTCGTGTTTGGTTTGGATGGGTCCAATGGGGAAGAGACGGGAGCCACAGGCGATGTAATGCCAGAAGAGAGACGGCCAAGGCAGATAGCTGTAATGAATTAGATGGTGGCTGTGTGTTTGCAGTCTGGAGGATTGATTGACACTGGGAGTCTGTCTGTGCAAGATGGCCTGCAGCTAAATCAGTTTGGCATCAACAACAACAGTCCAAATCTTCCCATTAGTTCAGAGCGAGAACAAGCACGGATAGTTTCCACTTTCTGAATGTTTTTCCTCTCTTTCTGTCTGTCGAGCCGCATTACAGCTCCCATTTCTCTCTGTTTGCCTTTTGCTCTTCTATAACTCTCTCTGTCTCTTTATCACCGTCTCTCAATTTCTCTACTTTTTCCTCTTACTCTGTCTTCTTCCTGTTTTCTTTTCATTTTTATTCCATTTTATTTCAAATTTTCTCCCTCTTCCTCCTTTTATTTTTACCTCTTTGCATCCCTCTCTCTCTGTCTCTGTCTCTGTCTCTCTCTCTGTCTCTGTCTCTCTCTCTGTCTCTCTCTCTGTCTCTCTCTCTCTCTCTGTCTGTTTCTGTATTTTTGTTCTAGGAATAGACTGTAGACATAGCCGTGTTTTGGCTCTGTATAATTAGGTACTGATGTCACTCCACACTGATGTCAATAGGAATATCAGACCATGATCACATCAAAGCACTGTTGCCATGGTGACTAAGTGCCATCTTTCTCACCCCAGAAAAAAGGAGAGAGAGAAAAACAGAGAGATGGAGAGAGATGGCTAGACGAAGAGCGAAAATGTGCCATGGATGGAGAAAGAGCAACAGTGTGTGTGTGTGTGTAAATGAATGAGAGGGAGATCGAAATAGTGTTTGTATGAGGGAGGTGTTCTGTGAGAATATATGGTATATAGTATCTGTGTTAAATGTTGCATGGTGGACAGCCAGTGGAAGGAAGCAAAGAGCAGCCAGTGATATTGATATATCGATCTGTGTGTGGACTTCCCATCTTTATTATTAAAGTTCTCTATATACACATACAGTACAGTGTATGTCTGTGTGGGTGATGGAGAGAAAACACAGCAAAAAAAACAAAACTATTTTATCTTTGCTCCACAGGACAGCGATGGAGACAAGAGTGAAGACAATCTCGTAGTGGACGTCTCTAATGAAGTAAGTGGCCAATCTGTATTCAAATGATTTTAAACAACTTTCAGCTCCTCACAGTGACACTGTACTTTACCTGTTCAGACAGACAAAGTTAGCAACCAGCCGGTTAACAGTGCAGTATTTAACTGTAAGGAGCCAGATATTTCCATCGGGAGTTAGTGGAGACCAACAAAAAAAGCGAGAGTAACTATTGGACTAAAGTTTGCAACGTTGCAGGAAACACAGCTCCAAATGAATGCTAGTGTAAGCAACAAATCCATATGAACTTAAGAGCTGATAATGTCAGTCCTGCCCTCAAGGGAACAAAAACTCTTTATTGCAGGTGTAAAGTAAAATGAAAGCTCTAGTTCCTTTGTGTGTATGTTAGCACTTGCTAACACTTTAGCATACCCTGTTGATGTGTATTTGGTAAACAGCTTTATTTCAGAAGTACTTTAATAACATCTTGGATGGTTTCTAAAGGTAATTTATATGAAATAATCTGTGGCCATGCCTGGCGGTTCTGTATAGGAGATAACTGAAGAAACTGAAGCTGGTAGAAAATTACTATCTCATTTGTTGTTGTTCACCTGAAATACTTAAAGCAAATGATTATTTAAAATCTTTTAATCTACATGACACAAAATAAAAAAAACAATAGCAGCTTCTTATTAGTAAAAGTCCAGTCTGATTTGTGATATCAGTGGTTGCCCACTATCAGTCAACACAGTGGAGCAATAGAGAAAGTGACCCCCTAGTGACATATGGATTACTTTCTGTTTATTAAGTTTATTAATGAGCCAGAAACTTCATACATCTCACAAAAATAAATGTACCCATCACAAAATAGTTAAGTTTTCTTCTTCTCACCTCTTCAAATGAATATTTTACCTTCACAACTAATGTTTACTCACAATTTTCCATCTCCACTATGGAAAATATTTAACTCACTCGCAGGACTCACTCTTCACTCTCTCTCTCTCTCTCTC
>NW_023339674.1:16104775-16106227 GCF_004916995.1 Morone saxatilis | reverse complement strand
TCTCTCTCTCTCCCACCCACACACCTCCTCACAGCTACGCCCTTGTGCAAGAGATGTATGTTAGATTTTCAGAAAATATCTTGATTTCCTTACAAAGCCACCTTTATCCTACAGAAGCTCTCTGACACTGTGTTGCAGCCCGCACATGAATAAAGCATGAATCCAACGTTGGGAGGACCAGTAGTGTTACTCCTGGGACTAACTATAGAGGTTCTTGCCACAGCTTGGAAACACCCTCCGTCCTCTGCATAACCCTGTTTGTCTGGCTGTCAGTAGTTCAATTTAACACGCAGATCTGTGTATATGTGTGTGTGTGTGTGTGTGTGTGTGTGTGAGGTCAGTTTTTAATACATTTTATTTAGATTTTACCTGACAAATTCTTTTAGTTTTAGTGTCCTTGATAATTTTTGGAACAGATTTGCTGTTTTGATTAGTTTTTTTTAGACATGGTCAGTTTTATTTTTGTTTCATTAAGTTTGAGGCAAAATATGAGTTTGATTAGGACAACATGTCCCAACATATTATTTATGTGGCTGTGTGGTCAAGCATAGTCTGTATTTAAGACTTAAAATCATAGTTGATTATTTGTTTTATTTTTGTTTGTTTTTAGGCAGTGGTTATTATTCTAGTTCATACACTCACACAAATGTTAACTTCCAACAGGGCTAAAACTATTAACATAACTGAATAATCTACCAGTTTAACATCCAAAACCCAAAGACATTTTCATATCGTCATTGAGAAATACATTTGAGAGGCTGGAACTAGTGACTTTTTGCCATTTTGTTTGAAAAACAACTTCAGCAACTCAATTATCCAAATACCTGTGGATTAGCCTAATTTTCTGATAATCAACAAATCAAGTGATTGTTTCAGTTTTGCGCTCTCTCTCTCTCTCTCACACTCACACACACACACGCGCACAGCATTTTGTGTGTGTATCTGTGAATTGTGAAACAAGTCAGCAGGTATGTAGCTAGTTCAGTTTTCCACTGCAGTTTCCTTGTAAATAGGAAGAGCCCCTATGTAAGCTCGTTATCAGCTGCTGCTGTTTGTGTTGTGAACTGTGTCTGTCCACACACACACACACACTACAATACTTGGTCTGCCTATCTCTTCTCATCTACCTCTTCTGTGTGTATTTTTGTTCTCTTTCCAGCCTCTTGAAGCCTCCGTTCTTCCATCTCTCCACTGTCTTTTCAATTCACTCCTTCTTTCCCACTCCTCTCCCCCCGCTCCACCTCCTCCCTTTTTCTCCTCCCTTCTCTCATTAGATAACTGCAGTCTGGTTCATTTAATATATGCAAAGCCGTTTATGCCCCTGGAATATTTTAGGTCTTTAAATACTTCACGCAGTGTACCAAAATATGTTTTATCTAAGCTCTCTGTATTTTGATATTGCACACAAAAGCGGAACCGGTCTCTTGTGTGATTTGGAAACTGGTACAAAAG
>NW_023339674.1:16103263-16104695 GCF_004916995.1 Morone saxatilis | reverse complement strand
GTGTGTGTGTGTGTGTTTTAGAGCGAATGTACATGCATGTGTTTGAACATACATGCAAGCATGTTTGAATGTGTGCATATATATTTACCCATGAGTGTGTACATGTCATGTAAAGGTCTGGTCTGTGTGCGTTGTTGTTTGAGTGTGTGCGCGCGTGTGTGTGTGTGTATATGTATAAGCACTCAAATGTCTGTGCTGATCACTGTGACCCAGTGAGAAGTGCTTACTCCAGCACTCTGTTCTGGGGGAGGCAGCGCTGGCTCAACGGTGGCTCCAGTGATGAAAGCAGCTGTAACAGCAATATTATCTCCAGGTCCACACACTACTGTACCAGCGACAGTGACAATCTCTACTGTTTCATGTAATGTTCCCTGAGCCCTGAGCTCTTTAACAAATCATAATACAGACTGTGACACTAGAGGTTATGTTGTATCCATTAAGTGAGACTCAGCAGCATTTTACTTAAAGTGTATTTTGAAACTCTATAACCAACTGCTGGCACACAGAAGTAAGAGAAACAGCATTTTTTTTTTTTTTGGCTTAAATACAAGATGAAAGAACAGGGTAATTATTATGAACAGCAATGTACACATGGTTGCTAAATATACAACAAAAATATTCTAAAGAAAGAAAAAGGCAATAAGTTGGTTTTCAGAATGAAACAGCCCTGCATAAAAAAATGCAAGTAGCTGCGTTTGTAGGGACATGTTGCTTCAGGTATGGCTGACACAGTGAAATACGACGCAGGAATTCTCGTTGGAGAAATAGAGCGGTAACTTTGAAGGTCTATCAGTCACCGAAAACACTGCACAGTTGTTTACTGCATTACCTGGAAGGATTTTTTTACCAAGGAAAGTTATCGTGGTGACAATCATTTTATCTTTTGTCGCATCAATTGCGAGGTAGCAGGTTTTACTTGGAAAAAAAACAAAAAATCAGGCATTTGTTTGGCAAACACAGTGCCATACCAGATGATGTCACATTGCGTTGACAGTGATAGTAGAGACAGGAAAGGCAGGAGAGGGAGAGAGAGGAAGACATGTAGCAAAGCCCGGGTAACAACGCCTTGACACAAGATATACACTCTACCCAGTGAGCTGCTGGGGAACCCCTGGTGCACTTCCTATACGTGACAAAGTATAGGAAGTTTAGTGTCACTAAAAAAACATTAGAAGAATGCTACTTTAAGGACAAGAATCCCTTCTTTAAAGAGAAGATGTCATTGTGATAATATGCTATAAAATGGCAACAAGTAGTTACAAATAGTTGAAACGTGTGATACGTTTTTTGTCTCTTTTGTCATTCAGGAGCCTAACTCTCCTGCAGGCAGCCCTCCTCACTCTCCCCACGGGAACGGGTTAGACCGGGCTCCTACTCTAAGGAAAGAGCTCCCGGGCTCCTCAAGCACAGGAGAGGCCCCCTCCACCCCAAA
>NW_023339674.1:16098106-16103163 GCF_004916995.1 Morone saxatilis | reverse complement strand
ACACACACATTCAATACCACAGAAAAAAAACATGAGGAGAAAGGCACTGCATTAGTATCCATGCTGTATGTCACAGAATATAGTGTAAACATAATGTATATTGCATATACAGTCAGTCTTAAGGATTGTAAGTAAAAACAGCTCGACTCTGCTTGTACAGGGTGTATAAATATAAATGCCTGGATTGGGCAACCATGCACACAAGCACTGATGGAAAAAGTCACACAAAGAGACACACACATACTGTACGGCCACATGCTCGTTGACACGTACACACACACACACGTGCTCAAAGCCACACTAACTAAAATCTCAGTCCTGTTTACACAAAATCCCAATGTAATCAGTCACACAAACGCAAATATGCATGTGTGCAACAGTACACACACACATACATACACCCAGTGTCAATATTGATCAAACTGACAGAGCTGTGACCATCCTGTCTCCAGGGAGCTCACTCATCAGTGCACGCTCACACTCAAGGACAAAAAGAAGTGTGTCTGCAGGTTTGTACTCCGATCCACGCATTTGCACATGCACACACACACACACACATACACAACAGAATCATATTAACCTCAATAATCCTTACTTATTTAGGTTGTATGGAGCAGATATAAATTAAAATATAGCTTCAAGAAGCAATTAATGGAGGCCAAGCACACACGCAGAAATGCTGATAATGTTGCTGAATGATAAGAGGGCACAAAGCAATTTTTAAGGAGTAGCTGTATTTAATTCAAAGATAATGGGATCTAAATGCTCGGAAAACAATAACATTTAATATTACTCTTAAAGTCAGAGAGCCTTCTTTATGGCTATATAGTTGGCTCTAATGCTATAATAAGTAGTTCTGTGTTGTTGCCAGTGACACTGACACCTGTGGGAATTTGTTTAATATCAGTACATTTTGATTTGGTACAAAACCACAGGAACTCAAAATAGTATTTAAGTACAGTACTTGAGTAAATGTAATTAGTTACCACAGCCTCAAAATTGACCATAAAGTTGAATTAACACTTCTGACACAGAAAAAACTAAAACTTCTACCAGGCAACATTTGTTCAAGTGCATTTATTGAAAGTGTTTCTGTTTTTGTAAACTTTATTCAACTTGTGCGGCATGTATTACAATGAATGTTTTTTTGAGAACCTCTGGATTTACATTCTCTCTTTAACTTGCTTAGCATGCAACTGTATCTACTCTGGTTTATTTGTTATTCAGTACTCAAACAAAACATGATATAGGAATGGGGTGTGAATAATTGTCTCCTAATTGTGTGTGTACACGTTGTGTTTATGTGCAAGCGTGTCTTGGTGGTGGTGACACTTACCTCTTGAGAGAGGAAAGGGATGATCTGAGCGCAGATGGCACTGAGACGCTTCACAATCTCTGCCTGTGATGGAGGGAGAAAGACAGAGACATAAGGAGAGAAAAATGGATATATGATTGTGCCGCATAGCTTTGGATAATAAGTACACAATGAACAGAGATATGATACACCTTTACAGTACATTAAGTCTCTGCTGCATTAAAACACTTTTCTAATGAGTGAGGAGTTCTGCCAGTGACAACTTCGCAAGGATGAGAGAAAAAAACCTGGGGAATGTGGGAGTGAAAAGCAGAGATGGAAGGACGGAGGCAGCACTCCCGTCATCATCTGGTCTTTTAGCACCATCACACTCTCATTTAGCTCGTCCTCACACACTCACTTCAGTCATCCTCTCTTTCTCTTACTCTCACACACACAAACATATGAGTGAACAAACACACATTAGCAAAAAGCAGAACACCTTAAAGAATTTCTCTCAAGCTCTCCACCTGTCACAGCCGGCTATTTGCTGCCATTACGTTCATCCATTTCCTAAAACTCATAAAAACCATAAAAATGCTCTTTCTTACACACACACATTATGTACACAGAAACACACACACACTGCAAACCTAGTAACCATCCGCAGAGTACAGCTGCCTGCACACACAAACACATAAAAAACATAAGCACACACTCTCTCTGTGTCACACACGCACACACAAACACGTTCGTGTATACACACACTGAACCTCTGCGGTGTGTCTAATTCTATCTGTCTGAGTGCCCTCAGCCTCATTTTGTTCTCTTCTTCACTCAGCCGTTCTCTCTTTTTCTACAACAGCTCTCACACTGAGCCATTATTACCCTATTCATCCTCTTCCTCCCATCCCTCTCCCCCCTCCCTCTTTCATCTCTCTCCCTAGCTCGCTTTGTCTCGTTTTATCCCATCTTTCTATTTTTCTATATTATTTCCTTTCTCTCTATTCTAATTTATCCTCCCTCATTTCTCTCAGCTGCCCCTTTTCTTCCTCTTACATCAGTCGCTCTCTTATGTTTTTTCTTTCTTACTTTGCTGTCACGCATTACCACGGCCATGCTACATATATACAATTTTTATTTTTCCTCCCTCTACCTAGTTTGCTTTTCTCTCTTTCTCTTTGTATCCCTCTATCCTTACTAACACATGTTCCTGGCACTTTCAGATACTGGAGAAGAAGAGAGAAAGACAGCAAAAGGGTGATGGAGGGCAATGCAATGACGGACATGGCTGTATACACCATCATGCGAAGGCTCTCACACACACACACACACACACACAATCAGCCAACCTGTCAGTTACAGCCAGTCTCATCATGACTTCATAAACTGGCTATCACCAGACACACAGCTCTGTTCCAAGGACAGTGAGTCTTATCACATCATACATGTGTCAATGTATGCATGCGTGTGTGTGTGTGTGAGAGAGAGAGAGGTTGTGCCAAGGCTCCTCAGTATATCAGGGACGATATGCATGTACAGTATGTGTGCGCTAACCACAGAGAGGAAAGTGACAGCGAGAGAAGGGAAGAGAGATAACATAAGAGAATTTCTTTTTACAATAGGAAATTGCAACATTCTTTATTGCTGTATATTCTGCTAATTGTCTTTCCTTTAAAATCTTCTGTATGTTTCTCTGCTTGAATCAACTTAATCCCCTTCTTTGCTTTCTACTTCTTCTACTACTTTTTAGCTGGAAAAAAAGATATAGTCCTTACACTCATTCTTACCACTGATAATGAGCCCCCCTGTACCCGACTGAGAATTTTGTCAGTCGAAAGGCTGTTCAAGACAAATTTAACTACTCAATGCCAAACTAAACTCCTGCAGTGGAAAGGCGTCTATGTGAGTCTCTTGTTTAAGCCTGCCTCACGTTTTAATGCCTTTCTTTGTGATATCTGTGATATGAAAACATCAGATTTCTACAGTCAGAGAACGTAAAAGTGTGAATGCTGTCCTCCGTTAACTACCACTCTTTTCCACTTCCATTGTAAGTAGTTTTGTGGTTTGCGGTCATTTTGAAACTAGGTTTGTAAAGTTTACAGTCTGCCATGTTGTTGCTCTGTGTACAATGAAGCAGTTAAAAAAACAAAAGTGCAGAAATTTGACTGACGAAATGCAGGTGGACTTCTCGACTAATGATTCCAAATCATTGACTTTTCTACTAATTATTGCATTAGTTGACCATGTTGGCTTTGTTAACATGTAGCTTCAACAGGCTCCTTTCACAAATATATCTGTTTCCCTGTTTGAAATAAGTGTCAAGAAAGAAAAATGGAAAGATTCACTATGATTTATCACTAACTGATGGTGCAAATGATTATATTTCATAAAAAATAGTAAAACCTATATACACATATACAGGGTATACATTACACACTCTCTGTTCATTCACAATCTATTCCGCATCAACTGTCCTGCTCTCAGTTATATTGCTGCAACTACAACACATGCCTCCTCGTGAACAACAGGTTGTCCTCAGGCCACAAAAATAATTCAGATGACCTGGGTCAGTTGTGCCCAGACAAAAGCCTATCTGACCAGACTGATGCTGGACAGGAAGGAAGAATAAGACAACACTGACCTGAACATGGTCGGTCTATGCAGCTGCTTTCACTGACTGTTTCTAAGGTGGCCGTGAGTTTGATTAAAAGCTATACCAATAAACGTAACTGAATAGATTTTTTTTGTGCAGAAAACAAAAGAAACAAACATTACCAAAAAAGAGAGCTTTTCTGTCAGTGCTGTTCAGTAAGGAAGAGCTCTCTATTCTATGTTACAACAGAAGAAAAATCAGCTACTTTGCATAGCTGCCCAGTAGGTAGGGAGGTGCCATGGAAACCTGTGATGAGCACCATGCAGACTGTAAACTAAAAGCTTCCTAAAGCTGCAAAAAGGTGCAAAGTTAGGTGTTAATTCTCTGTGTATTTAGTACTATTAGCAACCCTTCCCCAGTTCTATTCATTGTTATTCATGTTATTAATAAAAACTAATTTTGAGAGACATAAAATGTACTACCTGCTCACAATGTTGTTGATCAACTTCTGCAGCACTACTATATCCCACCGACTCCATGTTCTGGCTAAGAGGCAGTGGATGGTGTTATGAACGCAAGACGCCAATCAGCCGATGGGTTGACAATAGAGTGAAAGTGAGCTGGGCTGAAGCAGTCCGAGCTGTGCCAGGTGTCAGAAACAACACGGCACAGTCTCGTTCCACAGCCCTGCCAAAGTACAGCCACCAGGGAGTACTGGCAAAGACTGGCCGGATGGAGGGATGAACGGATGGAGGGATGAATGGATGGGCAGATAAAAGGAAAGAGGGGGTTGGTCAATAAACACCTGAGGGCAGATAAGCTGCCAACTGGCATGGGGACACAGGGTGAGAGAGAAAGAAAGGATGACACAACCACGTTTCATTTAGAAGAGCAAAAATTTCCAACATTATTCTCCAAAAGAGACAAAAGATAGAGGAATGGAAACTGGAAGTAAGGTTAGAGGAGAGGAGAAAAGAAAGAATGAACTGCAGGACAAGGACAGCCTGTTCCAGGGGCTGTGGCGCACATTAGTCTGTCAGAGCCTGAGGGACACACAGACACACACAGACACACACCAGACAAACACCACAACCACACACCACACACACACACCCACACACAAACAGCTACACACCACACACACCTGCCACACACACACTGGCAGCA
>NW_023339674.1:16097870-16098081 GCF_004916995.1 Morone saxatilis | reverse complement strand
ACACACACACACACACTGGCAGCATGCTTAGACTTGTCATCTCGTCAAATCATTGACAGGATGATAGTAACAGCCAGCAAAACGTTTATATGATCACAGTGCCTTGATGCTGCATAATGATACAACCTGCAATATGTGAAAAGGTAACACACACACACACACACACACACACACACAGACACACAACACACAGACACACACACACTAACTA
>NW_023339674.1:16091386-16097770 GCF_004916995.1 Morone saxatilis | reverse complement strand
CTTGGACAAATGGACGATTATGTCATTTTACTGATGAGGACGGTCTCCTACAAACACACACAATCAGCCGGTATTGTATAAGTTTGTATATGTGAGTCTAAGTTTGTCTCTGTTACAGTTCTACTGATACAGTTCGTATCAATGTTCAGAGAGCTGAACGTGTCGGAGTGCTTTGCTTTGGCTTGTTTATGTATATGTGTTGTTAATGATGTCATCCGAAATAATTCCCCCTCTCCTCCTCTGATTGGGAGATGGGAGTGATGAGAGGAGTAATCAGAGCCACATCTCTTCAAGTGATGAAAAGACGAGAAAAAGGAGAAGAGTGTTGCTGGGATTCAGGCGATGATGAAAGATAGAGGAAGCGAATAAACACAACCACATTTAGTGGTCATATGGAAGGATGATGTCAGACTTAGTTTGATGGAAACAATAAAGTATAAAAACTGGGGAAGAGAATGTTGTTTTTTATCTTAATGAATAGGTTATATGGAAGGAAGCGGCCTTAATTACATAGAAAACAGCAGAAATGAGATGAGATTGAAAGAGGGTTTAAAGAGGGTGTTGGGAAGGAGAGGTGTGGGTTGGCAAGGAAACGGAAAAAAAACAGGCAAAGAGGATGCTGAGAGAGGGACACGAAGACAGGCTGATAGACAAACACACACACGCGCACACACATACACACACAAACACAGGCAAAGGTCACACAGCCATCCGCGCCACCCGATACTCAGACAAACTGGCGGTAAAATGCTCTATTTCCCATCCAAATTAAAGTGTCAGTTAATATTAATGTGGAAGTGAAGACTGTCAGACACACAACACACAGACACACACACACTAACTAACTAACATATAAATACATGTAACACATAAATCCAAAGTCTAAAATATCAATGATCGAGTCAACTCAAGTCTACCTGCAAATAGATTTTTTCCCAACGGAAGTAATGCTAAAAGCTCGCAAGTAATCACATGCTCACACCAGCACTCACAAACACAGACAAAGCAAACTGTATTGATTCATTTCAAATGATCACTTGGAACAAGAAGCAACAGAAAGCACAGTCACGACCAGCAAAGGGATCTCTGCAACTCGGCAAAAGTAAAGTGTTAAACAGTCAACATCCTGCAAATAAGCAGCGATGGTTAAAGCCTGTTGAAGGACAGGTGTGTCTCTGTCTGTTCCTAACAAATGAAAAAGGCAAGAAAGGTTATATTCTGTCCCTGTAGTACATTATGTGGCCCAGTCTAGCAACATAATAGCAAAAAGAATAAAACACGGAGGCAAACATTTGGGACTGTTAGGTTGTATAATGAGTTTACCAAGGAATATTTAAAATGTTTAATATAGTAGTAAATAAAGTATTTGATGGGCACTAAATGTTTGGAAACTGATGTTGTATGGTTTTTGAATTTTAGAAATTCTGCAATTACTGACCTGCTGTAGATGATGTGGCATCATATTAAGAAAACCTCCAACATAGAAAGTAAAGGTCATATTTTGTGTCACAGCAATACATTTTTCCTTGACCCAACATTTTGCATCTGCATTCAGCTGTCAATCAGTAAGAAATCCATCAGAGTATGAGGGGCAGTAGACCAAAATGCAATGCAGAGACGTAATTCTCAGTTTTTCTTGACTGGAAAAACTCATTTTCCAGCACTTACTTTGCAATTGGTATCACTATTGCTACTGCTCTCTCTCCACCCACATGTTTAACCCACAGCGCAAACGCAACACGTTCCTGTCTGTTCTGTGAGGGTTGTCAAAAGGCATTCTAGGAAATGTAGTAAATGACTAACTGAAGTGGAAACAGAAGAGACAGGTGGGTAGATGGTAGAAGAAAATAATGACAGTCACTCACAAAGCCATCACAGATTGATGGTGTAAGTGTATCTGCACATGGAATTTTCTTTAAATAATGAGTCTGTCTGACTGTTCTGACAAAGACGAAGCTTGTTTTAGAGGGAATGAGGCTCACTGGAGTAAGATCTGCCCCCTGGATATTTTCTTTCAAACGCTTGGAACGACAAGGCGTCCAGTGTTGTGTAACTGTAGCATACCGGCACGCTTTTAAGAGGCAAAAAGTGATATATGGAGGTTCATATGTAATGCCCTCTAATCAAGACCAGAAATGCAGACAAGCTCAAAAGGAGTGAACTGAGACACAAGCTCTCGATTTTCCTTGTACACTTTTCACTCATGACACTAAAGTGAACTTGAACTGGATCAACGGGAAAGCCACTTCCCTGTGAAAGATCAGCATTGTATTTGTTCTCTCAGCATGACGGCAAGCAACAGTGACCATGTTCATCTTGCCAATAAAGCTTGGTGAATTTGAATGTGATGAGCGTGGGTTGAGATTGGCACGGGAGGAGGGAGATGGTGCCCAGTGTGCTCGGGCACTACCAGCTGTGCCAGCCTCTGAGTCCCACTACGGCTGAGCAAGCCAGCTTTATGGGGGGGTTGTGTGTGTGTGTGCGTGTGTGTGTGTGTGAGTGAGTGAGAAAGAGAAAGAGAGAGTGATACCCCACTCCTCCACTCACTCTAATTGCTCTCAACAAAAATCTCTGCCATCCCTCTTAGCTCCTATTTTAATTCTATTCCTAGCACCTCTCCCTGGCTTGTTACCAGAATAGTTGCTGGTTTGAATCCTTGGAAGTACTTTAGGAAACAGAGTGAGCATCTTAACCTATAACTGCAAAAGACTCCAGTTTGAAAGGCAACTTCAGAAATTGTGCTCCACAGAGAGAAAATGATGCTTAATGTTAATGAAAAAAATGCAAGCACTTGATAGAAAGAAGGTCATACAAAATAGTTTTGTGGTCACAGGAAGAATGCTGAGGATGTGACCTTTATAATTCCCATTATTGGCTGATGATAATATTGGTGATTTAGAAAGAAATAAGGCTTATTCCCGTGCTGCACTGGATAAATAAAATGTGTGTGAAATGTACATAAATAGTCTGTGTGCGCTACCGTACAGCAGTCATGAGCTGTGTCCAAAATGATTTCCTTGTTCACTCATTCAAAAAATGAGTCGATTAGTCAATCAACAGAGAAATAATGGTAACTATTTTGATAATCAATTAACCGTTTGTCGTTTTTGAAGCAGAAAATGCTAACATTATCTCGTTCCAACTCCTCAGTTGTTAGGATTTGCTGCTTTTCTTTATGTCATGTATTAATCTGAATATTTAACATCACCTTAGGCTTCAGGAAATGGTGATCAGCATTTTTATACTATTTTATGTAACAAACAATCAATTTATCAACCCTCAACCAGCCATACAGTTCCCTCTTTACTGAGTAGTACATAGAGATTTCCAACACTTAATATGAATATGAATCATCATCATTTTGCATCATCAATGTCTATCAGGGTCATTTATTTTAAAGAGTCAGAGGGTGTGTACATATCAAGCACACAAACACAATCCTGGAGCTTATCTCTGTCCCCTGCTTTCTAATTGGACTGCTCTCCCCTCTGTGAACAGTTTAAGGTAAATATTTGTAGCCAATGACGTACTAATCACCCACTGATTGGGCTTGCAGGCACAGAGCTGTTCAATGAAAACAGCCATTCCTGCTTCCTCTCTTTCAACCCCCCACCTCCTCCTCTCTTTCCTCTTTCACTCCATGCAATCAACCTTCTTCTTTCTCTATTCTGCTGGCTCATTTTTCCACTTCCACAGTATCTCTCTCTTTCTCTCTCTCTCTCTGTCCTGGTGCTCCGTTTTCCCTCAGTGCACTTGGCCGTGCTCTTTTGCTCTCTCTCTGCCCTCCTTCTCATTCTCTTTCATTTCTTTCTCCTTCTTGCTCCATCTCTCTGCCCTGAATCTCCCTCCACCCTCCCTCTTTCTTGCTCAGTCTTGTTTTTCCTCTCTCTCTCTCTCTCTCTCCCCCTCTCCTCTGGGCAGTGTGCCAGCTCCTCTTCCCTGGCGCTGAGCCAACTCCTCTCCTCCTCTTCGCCTCCTCCTCCCCTTCCTCTATCCCCCTTGCCTCTGATTGATGGCCCCTCTATTCTGGAAGAAGAGGAAGGGAAACAGAGAAAGGGAGAGAGGGAAGGGGGGGAGAAGCGGGGAGCAGCAAAGCACACACGAACACAGAAACGCACACACGTGCACACATGGACTCTCAGAATTGTGCACACAAATACAACTAAACTCACACACACTCACACACACACACACAAAAGCAACAAGGGCACACAGAAAACCAATCCAAACAGAGCCGAGGAGAGCACACATACAAAGAGCTGTGTGCAGAGCAAGCAGAGCCTCCCAGCATGAGACCAACAAGCACACACACACTCTCTCAGACACATACACACACATAAAGACACAGATTCAACCTTCAGTGCAGCAGCAATACAAGATAGGCAGCGGAACAGGCAGCAGAAACATTTAGAAGGAAAAATACAGACAGACAGCTCACTTCCACCCCTCAAACACACACATACACACACACTTAAACACAATGGTGGGTATTCAGCACAGTCATCAACTTGTACTATCAATGACCTCACACAAATGCACATATAAGCCTGTATGTAAAGACAACTTTGCCTCTGCAATATACACACATACACATGCACTGTCAAAGAAAATACACGTACTGTACACACACACAAACACACGCACACGCACACACACACACACACACACAAACACACACGCACGCACGCACACACACACACACAGGGCATGTGACTATGAGACACGAAATCTGTAGCTCACAGTTGGGGTTGTAGTTTTACAACCAGCTAGATCTCTCTCTCTGGCTATATTATACACTAAGCTATTAGTCATATTCACACTATGCCAGCTCACCAGCTTGCATTGACAGACTGCATACGGCTTCAAACTCATGTCGGCCTCAATGCAATCAGACACAAAGTAGCCAGAGAAGCAAAGCTGGCTGCACAGTATGCATGCATAAAGGCATGCAAGAACATCACACACAAACACCCACACACACACTAATGAATTCTGTCTTTGAATTTCTCATGTTTTCTTAAACGTCACAGGCAGTGCTTGAAATGGGCTGGTACTGGAACATCAGATTAGTACTCATACCTTCTGGCGTACCTCTATGTCCTCGTGAATGCAGGTACAGTACACACGAATAAAAACTTAACCAAGCCATAACATCCTTGTTGGAAATTGATTCAGAATGCCAAAAAGGGGGGAAAAAAGACTCCAAGGAAACTCCATAAACAAAAGAGAGGTCACTGAATTCAGCTGCTGCTCTGACTTCCTTTTTGCTAACCTCAGTTGCTCGCTGCAGTGCACATCAGACCAAGGGTACAGGTGGTACCATCTGTGGTAAGAATGAACCTCCCTCTTCCAGGACACCCACTATATTTCAAAATGACATTTCATTTGCCTTCACTGTGGGAAACATGACCCACATATTATGGCCTTGCCTATAGTGGCAGTAGTTATTATGATAATTACTCCTAAGACCAACTGTTGGCATATTTTCAATTAAATTAAACTGAAACATAATAAGACTGGGAGGAGTCTACAGCAGTGCTAGCAGCTCTGTAAGGCTGTACTAAGGCAAAGCAATGCTTTAAGCTAAATGCTAGTGTTCACAAACACAAAGATAACGTGCTGATGTTTAGCAGGTACAGCCTAATGTAATAATGTTCAACATTTTAGATTAGCATGTTGCAGGATGCTAAAATTAGCTAATCAGCAGTAAACACAAAGTACAGTTGAGGTTTGTGTGGAATGTCATTTATGTTTGCATATTTGCAAGTTAAAAGTTATGAGGATTCCCAATTCATCCTGCAGGGCACATTAATGTTTGAACTATAGATTGTATCACAAAAATTTACATATTTTCTGTGATGTCACTCGTTGAGCTGTTGAAGCTCAGTGTGGTCGGCTCTGGTTGCACCATCTTTGCAGTCCTGGCTAATCTATAAAAATGGACAAAGATGTGGAGTGTGCATGCGTGTCTATTGGATGGGTGACAAACCATCCAACAGACATCTCACAGTCTGGACAGCACCAAATTAATTAGAACACATCGTGTGGGAACCCTGAGTGTCTGTACAATTTTTTTTTACAAATCCATAGTAGATGTTGAGTATTGTTAAAGATTTAGAACAAAGTGGTAGACCAACAGACTTACACTGTCTGAACCATGCTGCTAGCTTGGCTAAAAAGGGTTATTTCTTTAACCACATATTCTACATTAAATTTCCAACTGTGAAATTTATAACATTTATTTATTTAAGAAATAATCACTTGCTTTATTAATTTTATACAAAAATTGATTCCACATGGGATGTGTAGCCGTCATACCTGCATAAAAAGCCACATGCTGTGCAGCTGCTGACTTTAGGGTACAAGCACCTTATTTTTTTTTTT
>NW_023339674.1:16080828-16091291 GCF_004916995.1 Morone saxatilis | reverse complement strand
TCTCTCTCACACACACACGCAGACACTCAGATAAGCCAATACAGTCTGTGTAGCTACTCGGAGCCCTTCTGCCAGAGTGACAAAGCCATTACGCTAAAAGGCTAGCTCCCTGGGAATTTAATCACTCGTTTTCTCTCTCATCTCATCTTTCTCTCTTTCTTTTTCACTTCTTTTCCTTCTCTCAACCTATTTTCTATCATTCCTAAAGGGTTATATCACCTCCATCCCTTTCTCTATGCCTCATTATTCACAAATGAGCTCTGTTACACATGTATGCACAGGCATTCACACAGTATGAGAAGGAGAGACATCAAAGCTGCACACATAGAGAGCACAGATGCTACAACATGTGCAAAGAGGGACTGCATACACCAATGATCAGAGAGAGTGCAAACACATACCATAAACACACACGCACACACAGTCATTTGACCTCTCTAAAGCCTGTTCTAGTTGACCCACATATACAGGCTTGTCCTAATCCAGTCCTTTAAATAAAAAATTAAAATCTCAAAAAAACTCAAACCACAACCGTGGGATTATCGACTGACTGGGTGGTGGGAATGACAGAGAGAGAGAAAGATGAAGCAGAGGGGATGGAAAGAGTGAGATTGAGAAAGAAAAAGGGGAAAGCGAGAGAAGCCCAATCCTATTAGGAACCAAAGCGGTGAGTTGAAAATGAAGGCATCTCTCGCTTGCACTCTTTCCCTCACTTTCTTTCTCATTCTCGTTCACTCCCTCCCTACTGAAATGAGGATTCAGGTCACAACTTCAGCCAAATATACCAACGCATGCACGCTCACACCCACCACACACATGTGTACAAACACATGCATAAAAAGGCTGGATAGCTCAGGCTAATTAGGCAGGAGGATAAGCACATGCACACACACTTTTATATTCAACACAAACAGATAAACAGTCTCTCATGTGATCTCTCTCCTGCTTGTTTGTCTTCCTCAGTCCCTGTTCCTGTTTTATTCATTTTCTGTGATTATTTCTTCACTCTGTTCAGTCTCACGTTTTTTTTCCCTCCAATTTTTAACTCTCTTTTCTGCTCAATTCACAGATTTTTTTAATTTTTTTTAAAAATTGTATCACTGCTAGAATGCAAATACTGTCAACATTGTTTGCTATATAGCATGAACTATCACATAACAGAGAATGTAAAATAAAGACTGTGCTACTCGCTCTTTGCTGTCACACACACACACACACACACACTCCCACACCCTTAGTTTCATGTGTGGTGGTGAAATGAAAGGAGGGAGCAGGAAGGAAGGACAGCCAGCTGCTTCATCTGTCCTCAGGAGTCCACAGGGGAAACAGTCTGGCTGCCGAGCATCCTGACTATCAAACACAGCTTCCTATAATATCCTGCCTGCTCTGTGAACCACGCTGTCTCTCTATCTAGCATTCTGATACAGAATGTAAAGTATATATATATGCTAACACTGATTCTTATAATATCCTGTCCATAGTGTGTGAACCTGGCATTCATATGATGCAGGCCTTTATTGCAGTATGAAGAAAGTATAAGAAAAAGCTAACTTCAATAAAGTCCTGATTAATATAAATTTCATTGTGGAGGTCAAGACCCAATGTGTTGCAAGGTGACAGTAGAGCTGCTGGTTTAAGTATGAAGTATTCTGCAAAAAAAATTGTATTTTTTTAAGTAGTATGTTGGTGTTTGATGTTTGGCTTTTTCAGTTTTTAGCTGAATTTTTAGGCTTTTAACTCAGTTTTTTTTATTAATTATCATAAATGGCTTAAAATTAGTAACAATCTAGAGGTTCACCATCAGCTCAAAGCCACAAACTGACACCTTTCAGTAATGGGATGCTCTCTCTCAACACTAGGCCACCTTTCTACCTGTTAGCATGTTAAATTGTTATAGAGGATATTTTAAAAAATATAATTAACATTGAAAGGTGAAGGAATTTCATTTTCAGATACTTACAGGTATGAGGTTTTTTTCATGATCAAAATATCTGAGGTGTCAGTATTTGACTGCGAGATTTCACACACTGAATATTTAATCCAAGCTTTAAAAAAAATGTAAAAGAATAAAAAGAGAACTTTGCTCGCAACATGGATGCATGCAGTATTTGTGACACTCGTGGAACAATGACTAAAAGAATAAGTAACATGGGCAGAAACATGAGAATGTGTAAGAGAAGTCAACAGGATAAAAATAATAGCAGCCCAATTTAAAACACTACTGCTAACAGACTTTAATCTAAATGAGACAGAATTATGTTGAAAATGTCAAGTAGTGATGGGAAGTTACAGGTTCTGTATGTGGACTGAAGACTATGGGGGTTAAATAGTTAGTAAACTACATTTGACCTTCAAAAAAACAAGTTTGGTATGGAACCTTAGATCTTATGAAATATACTTTATCTTTCAGTTAAAGGATCTTCTCAAAGAAGGTTTTTCAATATTCTGATATTTGCTGCTTATAAACATTTCTTACTTAAATTGATTTAAATTTTATACAATTTAGACACCTTTCTTTATTAGTTATTAGTTATCATTATATTGTACGGGCTAATGAAGTTCATTAAAAAGACAATTAGTCATTAGTATGAAGAGAAAGAAGTGTGGGACCTTTAGTATTTGGTATCTATCTTCAAGATATCTTTTCCCTTTATTTTTTCTCCCCTCATTAACACTGTACTGTACTGGGACTGAGAGCACTTTTATATTTGTTCTTTTAATTTTTTAAGTTTAAATTTAACTTTTTAAGTACTCCTGTGTAAGCGCTAGCAGCTACCTCTGTGAATATGTATTATAAACCACTAAGCGGTGTCCTTTTTTATATTCAGAAACTGGATATCGGATTCTTGTGTGTTCTATTTTTGTGAGTTTAACTGAAAAGCAAAATAAACACTCTGCTCTCATCCTCCAGAACCATGAACCATTTATTTGTGTCCTAACCACCTAGAAGGCTAGCATCATACAGCATGAACTATTATAAAAATTCAATTGTGACCCAGCTTTCAACTACACGAGCCCCTCCAGGTTATTGCTGTCTAATCTCTCATTAAGCACCCTTGCTGCCCAGAAGTTGCATAGCATCCTGCTGTATCAAGCTACTAAAATGTAAAGAAATATGCCAAAAATTCCAGCTTCCTACCATCGAGAATTTCCTCTGCAAACCTAAATTGGTGTCACAGTCGTGGAACCTTATGTGAAAAAAGCACAACTTGTTTGAAGGATTTTAACCTTTGAGTACAGAGTATTTCAATCAGCAACCACGCAGGCTTGACTGAGACGGGCTGCTACTTGGTTTCTTGGGATATCGATTTCTAAATTAATCAGAGAGACATTTATACACACACACCTAAAAGCAGTAATGGTTGTACATGCATAATCATAATAAATTAACAACACTGAGTCATCCAAATTGGAGGATTTTCCTGTTTCCAGTGATATGATTGTGCAGTGACTGCTGAGGAGGAGAATACAGGAATGATGCAACATAAGCTAAGGCCATGTGTTTTTCGTGCATAGCTATTCCCTCTCTAGCTATAATTAAGACACTAATATGTGGTGTTTATTTCTAAAAGGAAGTGGGTATGGTGTACCTACAGAAGCAGGGTAAGGATGAACCATGGATGTAGGGATGAACCCTTGCAGTCATGTTTTTTGTGATGCATTGTCAGGTCCCAACCCAGTCGTTTAGAAACACTTACCTAGACGTTATCAAAATGCTGCCACAGTAGCTTCCCTGCTGGCCCCAGGGGTCTACTGGTGGACACTATCCCAGCAAAGAAATAATGGACCCTACTACTGAAATCAACCATTACCATACTGAAACCATGGAGATGCACACTATACAGTATGTGCACATGTCAAAACACGCATTTCTGGAGAAACTCTGTACACTTACATACTCAACTCCAGTAAATGGATAATAAAACTAAATATCTGTACAGTGTTGGACTATATAAAAACTATAAATAACTGTCAAAGGAACATTAATAACACACAGTATGGCAGCAATATGTCTTGTCTAACCCAAAGAAGAAAAAGAAGGGAATAGCTATGTCGGGGACGTTTATGGTACTGGGAAATAATGGCAGAGTGAGACCTCTTACTGTCTCCAGCCAGCGACTTCAGGTCTGACAACAATTGACGTGTTTCCCTCCTTTTACCTGTCGGTCTGTAAACAACACCATGCTGTCTGAAACGCTCTCTGTCCCCAATTTGGCAAGGAGAGGATGCGCCGCCATCCCAGTAAACAATGATGTGAACGGACTCACAGACGAGCAAGCCATACAAGTTAGCTGCACTGGCTAACAAGCAGCACAAAGTTCACTAGTTGTGTGTGAATATAAGCAGCTTGCGGTAAAAAGAACAACAAAAAAACAGAGCAATTTACTCTGTTGTTGGTATCTAAATTTGTTACCAAACGATAGGAAATTTTTAGATACTCGGTAGTATCAATGCAATTCGGTCAGTGCCATTCAAGTTCGCTTTTTTCCCCCTCAAGATTACTTTTAGGCATGTCAAGTTCAGGTAGGTTTTGGACCAACATTTTGGACCTGGCAATGACCTGTGAAGACTTGAAATGCACCAAAATGATGCATGTTGATCATAGATACGAATGTTTAGCTGCCGCTTAGTACCGCTGTGGTTGTCATCTTTCCACCGCTGAGCAGTTGGGAGCAGCACTGTGCTTTGTTTATGGCCCCTTTGAAGTTAGCTGCTGATGGAAGGAAAGGCATATTTAATTCACTTCCTGCCTTCCATATTTTCATATTTTCCCAGGCTGCACTCTGGTCACAAGCTCTTGCAGGACACAAGTCTAACAAAGCTTCCATTCTTCTTCACCTCCCGCCATCATCCTGTTGTCCTGCTGCTAGAATCAGCTGTCAATACAAAACCGGCTTCAATCCATTCCATCCACCTTACAACAACACATACGGCACAGCATCATATCTGTAAGCTGCCCTGTACCAACCGCTGTGAGCCCACAGTATATTACTGAATTACAAAGTCACTGAATATACATGTTGTGAGTTTGCACATAGCGGGGGACACAGGCAATAACTACCCAGGCCCCAGAAGTGCTATATCAATGAATATAGAACAACCACAGAGAGCAGTGTAAAGTCCTCATAGCCTCCCTCGCTCCTCGGGGGGATACAGCTAGTATATATATGATATGATAATGGAAGTGAACCAAGTGAGATAATGTGATGGCGTGTGCGTGCATGTGTGCGCGTTTCAATGCATCCATACAGCTTAGAGGAGGAAGGAGGAGAAGGGGGGGGGTGTGTTATCTTTTCTGTGCCTTTATATAGTTCAGATACAATCATCTGAGAAAGAGAAAGGCAGAGAGAAGAAGAGAAAAAGGGGGAGAAATAGGAATGAAACAAGGGAGCTCAAGATAGTGAAGGAGAGGGGAGGTAGAGGGAGTGTGAAATTTAAAGAGTGAAGGAAAGAGGGAGAGAGAGATGGAAGGGGGAAGAAAGCAAAAGGGTAGGAAGGCAAGGGATGACTGTTACAGCTCAATTAATGCCAGGACATGAGACGGCCCTGCCACTGATAATGACAGAGCGAGTGCTGGAGAGAAAGACGGAGAGGGGAGAGAGGCAATTGCAGTGATCTCGACAGGATGTTAGGAGGAAGCTGGAGGGGGGAGAAAGAGGGGGAGGAGAGGAAATAAGAGCAGATACTGTTAAATCTATTCATGATTCATTATTTCTCACTGAGGCTCAAAGCTCCCCTCCCTTCCTTGATGTCGCTCTCTCTCTCCCTATCTCTTGCCTCTCCCACCTCCCCTCCCCCCTCTTTACCTTGTCCCCTGTTGCTTTTCTTTTTCTTGGCTTCTAATTTCTCTCCATCCTTATCTCCCCATCCATCCGTTTCTCTGAGCGTCTTTATCCGGTCTCTTCTAAGGGCTCGCATCCTTCCTGTTTACCCTCTCCTCTTTCCATCGGTTCAATTAATCTCTATCCCTCTTTTTGCCTCTCCATCCCTGCTCCTCACACTTTTTCCAACATTAGCCTCTCCCGCCATCTCTCCACTTTTTTTTTTCTCCTATCTCCTTACTCTCTAACTGGCCCTTTTCTCGCACCATGCACTCTCTTTCTCTGGCAGTCTCTTATATCTTACAAAGTGCTAATTTTTCTAAATTATCTTACTCTTACATTTTTGAAACTAATCCCCACTCACTTTTCCCATCCCGCTCCCCTTTGTGAGCAACGCCCTTTACTCTACAACGCTTCTCCTTTTTGTTTTATCTTCATCCCACTCTCTTTTTCTCTCAGATTCCTTCAAAGCCTATCTCTTTTTCAATCAGTGTCTCTTTTTGATATCCTTTTTTTTAGCCACGTCCTTCATTTCATATTCTATCCCTCTCTCCCATTCTTTCTTTTTTTCTACTTCTGTCAATTTTCCTCCTCTCCTTTCCCTCTTCTATCTGTGATACTCTAAGGATCTCTTTTACTATCTGTCTTCATATTGCTCTCTCACTGGCTCTCCTATCACCTCCTCCTGTCTTTACCACCTCTTTGTCCCCCCCATATTCTCTTTTTGCTCAAACATATACTTTTTTCTACCTTTCTTCTCTCTCATATTCCCCCTGCTCACTCCTCTCAGAGCCTTGTTCACTAGTTCCTGACACCAGGCCTCTTCCTCTTCATTTATTTCTCTCTTTTTTACTCTCATTCGCCTGCCTGTATCTCTTTGGTCTCCTTCTGTCATCCCCACCACCTACTCCTTCTCCCCCTCTCTCCTTCCTCTCTTCCTATTTTCCACACTCTACCCCTCCATGGCCTGCCTCCTATCCCCCCCCTCCTCTGTCCATCTCTCAGAGGTGTAGCCAACACCCCAGTCTACTTCTTCTTTTTGGCGACAAGAACTGACAGTCCAGTCCTGCTTGGCTTTGTTGCCAGCCATCTCTCTCTCACTCTCACTCTCTCTCACTCTGTTCTCTTCCTATGGCACTCCTATCTCTCTTTATCTCTGTTCCTTTCCTATGTCTACACTGTTAGGTAATAGTTTCTCTTCTTGTACTTAAAGGCCAACCTTTTCTCCATTTTGCTTGGTGGTTTGAATTTAAAAATGGATAGTATGTTAGTAGCGTATTAGAATTTTGGTCATTCGGACCAAAATGGTAATTTTCAACTATCTGAAACTCCTAATTACATTTTTCAGAGAAAAAAGAAATTGCATTTACTGAATTTATGCTTCATTTGTTTTAAATATCATTATTTAAATCTTAAATTTCCCTGTTGGGGAACAATAAAGTGCCATTTTATGTTAACTGTTAACTGACATTATGAACAGTGAAGATAAATGACTACAGGTGTAGATCTAATCACTATTTTTACAAAATATAATTGCACTTCTATTTCACACTAACTTGAAAAACAGTAAGAGAAATTTATTAATCCTGAGTGTATCTGTACTGTAGTTTAAATTTCAGTATGAAATGACTGGTAGCGAAAGCTATACCTTAAAGTACTTTTCCAGCGGTCTGTCCTTTTTGGTCTCTTTATTCTCTCATTTTGTCTCTCTCTCTCCCCTTCTTTCAGATTATTGCTCCATCAATAGCTGTGTCTGCTGTGGGGTTTCAATCTATGTCATCTATCAGTCACTTTTATTGTTCACGTGTCTTTACCTTTTATTAAACAACACAATGAGTCCAACATAAAGTACCACTGATGTTTGCAGATTTCGAGTGTGGTTCACATCTTTGTTCAAGGTAATATGAAGCCGATGAGCATTTAAAGTCCTGAATACTTACTTGAATGACAACAACCACTCATCCTCGTCTTATAATCCTAGACAGCTGACATGAAACTGGGATTTACACAGTAACAATGGAATTTAAGTTGATCTACAGTGGCATATAGTGTTTCGTGTCTCTCAATCCTCATCATAAATGAAATACCGATATACAAATGCAGCTTTTAACAAATAGCAGAACCTTAGAGGCACGGCAAGACAATACTAAAGAGAGGCTTGCTGTCATGTGGAAACTGCTGTCTGCTATATATTTGTTCTTGTTGCTCTGCTGCTGAAAACGATGTAAATCAAGGAAACGGGTTCCAGTATTTTAACAGAATGAACAGTAACAAGGCATTTCTGACAGCAGCTTCACCTGAAACACAGCACATTACCATAAACAAAGGATCTGGATTGGGACTAAATATATACAATGCCGATCAATAAAATATATGATTCTCAATGACAAATTAGAATTTTTTGCAAATTTAGTTTGCACTAAACAAAATAGTTAAATTATGAAAATGTGAAGGTTTTTGGGGGTCTATACCAAACAAACATGTTTTCTGGAGAACAAGAATTGTAGGTCAGGGCATCTGCAGAAGTACAATACTGCGATTTGCATATTTCACTTATTGCAATTTCAATAATATTTCAATTAATTATGCAGCCCTAATTAGAATATGCCCCGATCGGCACTTAAACTCATCTTGCATCATCCCTTACTTCAACCATTGGACATAACATCAGCCAATACTGGAGTCTGGAGTAAGTATGTGTACTGCACAGCAAGTATTTGGACAGAAACCCACTGTTTGATGTCTCTGTGCTATAATTACCTTTGCTCATGAAATGACACAATGATTATGAGGTTAAAGTGCAGAGGCGTTTTTAGAGATTGTTTCAAACAATGAGCTGCTTTCTAAATGCATATGCATGCTGGGAGTTCATTGTAAAACTTGAAAAAAATAAATCCCCTCTTGTCTTTCGTGACAGTGCCTGAGTCCACCACACAGAGCGAGTCAGCATGACAGATAGACAGATTAAGAGAGGGGGGAGACACAGGCGCCTTAAAGAAAGATGCCATTCAACTGGATAATGATTCTGTCTATCTGCACGGAGGTCTGTCAACACAGAGGAACAGATCTCATGTCTGCCATCCGTTTGTCTACCTTTTTATCTGTCTGTCTGCAATTTGACTGTATTCCTTTCCTGCAGTGTGACCCAGACAGCAAATTAGCAGCAAGTGTGAGGAGTGACAAGCAGTCACCAGCTCCCGAGAGCACACACTGCTCATCAGACACACATCTTCATTCAACAATACCGGATCTCAACGAGGATGAATGGAAAAGATACACAATTTACACCGACCTTCTTTTATCGCCTTCTACTTGGTTTCTGGTCCTTTGCATCGTTTAGAAGACCCGGTGGGTGATTTCACATAATAGCGAAGCCTTGTCGACATCTAGTGTCAGTTAACCTCAGTCTGTCACCACAAGTTCAGTAAAACATACATTTGCCATTGCTATGGTTACTGTCTGTAGCAGCAAGATTAATAGTATTATCATTCTCACTTCAGTAATTATTTCTTCTCTCATCTACAGCAAGCGTCACTCGTTTTGCTTGATAATAACCGAGGAGGAGAATACAAATTTAGTCAATAGGGATATCATAACTGTGCAGGAAATACACTCTACTGGGGGTTTTTTTAACTTCTGGTTTCATGCAACAGTACCTTATATTCCATACGGAGGCATAGAGAGGGAAACTACAGCGTTGTGCAGTGACCCTTATTAAAACAAATAAAATCAGCCATCCATTGCACAGTGTTGAAACCACTTGTTGCTCTTGCTGACTCATTATTAGTCTACCAAATAAAAGTAAGAAGAAGAAACTCATTCTTCAACAAAAAGTGTTTTTGGTCCTACTTTTTACTAAGGTGAGTCACTACTTTTTTCCAGCTCATCATCTTTACACAGAAATTGAAGCTGGAACAGAGTCTGCTTTATCCGGCCAACACAGAATACCCTGAGTGGCCAGAAAAATAGAAACACATGTACATTGTGAAGTCCCAATGCATGTGGTGCATTTTTAGATTACGTTTGAATTGGTGGTTTTAGGGGCAGCATTTAATGAAAGGTGTTTCCAAATGATTGTCACCTTATTTAGCTATATTGAGATCAGTGTAAATACAAAATATAAAAGAAGACAGGAGCAATAAAATATATTATAAAGCCACCCACACAAAATGACACGCTGATATACAATGCTTAAAATAACACATCCCCCTCCTCCTGCCTACAAATACGACTTCTACAGAGAAAGCAATGATTAGAGACTGAAAAAACAAAAAATACTGCGTCCAGTTTGTCTTACCTGTTTGTGCATCTCAATGTTGAGACCGTAGGACATTTCATAGTACCTGTGGAGGCAAACACAAATGACAGAGAGTCGTTAGGCATTTTATACACAGCAGACATTAACACTTAGTCTTACACAATATCTCCCATTGAACATCTGTTGCTCAGCGTAGCTGCATATGCTGCTGTTTGTCAGTGTGGTTTTAATGAAAGCAAGTAAAGAGAGAGTGAAAAGATGGAAAAGAGAGAGTGTGTGTGTATAGTACAACACATTTGTGTGTCTGTGTATACATAAAGTATTTATGTCTCTGTACGAGTTAAGTGCGATCACTGTCTCAGCATGTGTGTGTTTGTGTGTGT
>NW_023339674.1:16080527-16080777 GCF_004916995.1 Morone saxatilis | reverse complement strand
TGTGTGTTTGTGTGTGTGAGACAATTTTACAGTTTGACTATTTGTGTCTATGCACGGCTGCCACATGAGCATGACTTTGTGTGTGTGTGTGCTGCATGTTGTTTTCCTGCCTGTGTTTCTGTGCTGCTGAAGCCCTATGTATGGTGGCCATCAAAATAAGAAGCGTCTGTGTACGTGTACCTGAATATGTATGTCTGTGTGTGTGTGTGTGTGTGTGTGTGTGTGTCTGTGTGTGTACACGTATATACAT
>NW_023339674.1:16077807-16080427 GCF_004916995.1 Morone saxatilis | reverse complement strand
CACACACACACACACACTTTAAAGCACACACATAGACAAATATACTTCAGCTAGCTCTTTGTGTTTCCATGTCTGCCTCTCCTCCAGCCCTCTTAACATGAAAGATATGTGACATCTCTCTTTGTTCTCCCTCTCTCTCTCTCCATCTCTCATCAGCCTCTCTCGTCACCTCTCCATCATTACACCTCACCTCAGCCCTCCCCATCTTTTTAACTCAATTCCTGTCTTTCTCTCCTTATTAATTCTCCCTCCATCTCTCCCATCAGCCTTTCCACCTCCCTGTCATTACTCTCTGTTTCTCTTTTCCAGTCGCTCCCCTTTCATTCTCTCCTCTCTAACATCCTCTTTTCATTTAGTGTCTCACTTTTTTCCCACTACAGTAACAACTGAGTGCAACAACCAGGGCCCTAGTATTTGAATACAACCTTGCAAGTAACAACATAGCTCACTTCAGCAGCCGGCCTCAGCACGAGCTCTCCACTCGGGACTAAAATGAAGCCGCTGAGTGTACGTAACCAGCACAGCATTATGGAAAGGAATGCAATAAAGGTATGATGCGAATGCTGCTCTGTAGATACAGTAAAAGTTAAGGAGCTTTGATGCTGCCACTGAACATTTTTGAGAGTCAGTGGACTCAATGGAAATACATTCAGTTCTCTTCTATCAAGTTTCATTGAGACTGTTTAATTAAAAATGCGATTCATGTCAATGCATTCCCCAGCCAGTAAGAAGTACGCTTTTCTTTTGCTGTGTATATCTCGGTTCTTGCAAAGCCAAGGCAAAGGCAAGAGAAAAGCCACGGTCAATTGTATATTAAATTCTTGTGTTATTACACACAAATCTTTTACACAGCGCGTCCACCATTACATTTACTAAGGTGCTGATTTTGTGGTACTTTACTTGAGTATTTACATACTTTTACTACATACTTTTTTACTTTTTGGGAAAATAGTTACTAACTTTTTCCACCCCTGCCAGCCCATCAGGATTGGATAAGACCTGAACACAGTATACGTTTTGGGCAAAATACAAAAACAATCCAGGCAGCGGGTTATTCACTCTGTTATGTACTAATGCCCCTCATTGTACTTCCACTAGAGAGCTGCGGCAATATTGCTGATAACAAGATTAAATTGCAATAGTTTATTGGTCCCTGCGGGATCATTTCCTCTTCACCGCTTCCTTTCAGTGAGGTCAGATAGAGAACAGTGTCACCTTCAGGACAGCTCGAAACAGTTTAGAAGGCCGTTCATTTGCCAAGGCTTAAACCTGAGTCATTCAGTCTAAAGAAAACAAAACAGTGATTCTAAGACAGAGGGCAGTGTTACAATCTCAGCACTTTAAACACTAACAGGTGACAAGAAGCCAAGAGCTGAATGGGGAATCTGGCCAAGAGCCACAAGCTACTAGGTCAGTTACAACATTGCTCAACTACAGTATTAGAAAAGTTGCTATAAATTAGCTATTTTACCTGAACAACCAGTTCAATTTAACAATTAATTGGTCCAGTCAGGGCTTCCTTTGAAGAGGCAGAAAGGAGAAGACTAAGTGACTGAAATGTAGTAACAGTTGTCCTGTGGGTGTAGGCTAGACAGCAGTGAAGTGACTATTGTACTATTTGTGCAGTCTGTACAGCACTCTAGTGACAACCCTCTTTGGGAGTCTAGCCTGGACTGCAGTGTGGTAGCAACTGTGCTTTATAGTCAGTGAATGTGTAAGAGTATTATGGTAGCAACTCATGAGTGACAAATTACATTTGTACAGTGTATGTGTTAACTACAATAAGAATGCTACTCATTTTTGGTCTTATTCCTATAGAAAGCAAACAGTCCACAAAGCATGTTCAAGTATAGTCCAAAGGCCTAATATAAAGAAAAATACTGTCATTGAGACTTGTGTACAGTATTAACAGGTGTACTATGCCGTAATAACCGCACTGTGTGTAGAGTTGAAACTGCAGTAGTAAAGTATGTGTTTTGGTGCTGTAGTCAGTTTTTTAATATGTTCATCCTCTCTTAACTGCCTGCCTCCATTTACACCCCCCATGCCCGCCGTTCTGCCTTATATAATCCCTCTGTTGTGTTACTGCGTTCTCATTCAGCACTGTAAGATTTCTTGTCTACGTGGGTTGTGTGTGCGTGTAGCAGATTGCAAGGGGCATGTGGTGGATATGTGTGTGTGTGTGTGTTAAGCCTGGCAGAGGAACACTAAGCCAACTGGCTGACGTCGCTTAGCAAGAACACCCAGCACTGCCCACCCAGAGAGCAGGGTAAGAGAACGGGGTGTGTGTGTGTGTGTGTGTGTGTGTGTGTGTGCAGCTCTGGCCTCTCTGTCCGGAGACCTGAAGGGGAAATACTTCGCCCTGAAGAACATGACGGACGCCGAGCAGCAGCAGCTGATCGACGATCACTTCCTGTTTGATAAGCCGGTGTCTCCTCTGCTGCTGGCCTCGGGGATGGGCCGCGACTGGCCCGACGCCCGGGGCATCTGGTGAGCGCTCGTCCTCACCGTGTGTTTCTGTTGGATTGAATTCATGAGGAAACTGAATAATGTCGTCTGTCTGAAGGCACAACGACAACAAGACCTTCCTGGTGTGGGTGAACGAGGAGGACCACCTGCG
>NW_023339674.1:16077303-16077716 GCF_004916995.1 Morone saxatilis | reverse complement strand
GTGTTCAGGGAGCCTCACTCACTGAGCTGTTCTAACCTGTTGCTGTTGTTTAGATCGAGACCCTGTTCAAGGACCGGGGACACGCGTTCATGTGGAACGAGCACCTGGGCTACGTCCTCACCTGCCCGTCCAACCTGGGCACCGGCCTGCGTGCAGGTGTGCACGTGAAGCTGCCCAACATGAGCAAAAACGCAAAGTTCGAGGAGGTTCTGAAGCGGCTGCGGCTGCAGAAACGAGGAACCGGTGAGTGACGCGTTCTTCACAGGAAACACTTTAAATGTTTCAGTGTGAGTGACTTGGTCTCTCTCCTCTCGCTCCTCAGGCGGCGTGGACACGGCCGCTGTGGGCGGCGTGTTCGACATCTCCAACGCCGACAGACTCGGTTTCTCTGAGGTGGAACTGGTGCAGATGGT
>NW_023339674.1:16074870-16077203 GCF_004916995.1 Morone saxatilis | reverse complement strand
GCAGGGTAAGAGAACGGGGTGTGTGTGTGTGTGTGTGTGTGTGTCTGTGTGTGTGTGTGAGAAATGTGAAGAACGCAATGTAAATGTCAAATAAGAATAATTTCTTATGACAAGACTGTGATCTTACATGCTGCACATGTGTCTCCATGTGCACAGTGAATATTGTACCAGATGACTGAACAAAATATTTTGGCTACCTTATGATAAGGTACACAGTTATTTACTTGAGTTATTGTTGTATTTTCCCTATTTGTCACATCAGACTAATAACAGCATCAGTACATATCTACAAACCAATCTACAGTGCTTGTAGATTAGAATAAACCCATACAGTCCATAATCCATATGACATTTGTAGAGTGCATTTAATGAACGTGCCTTGCTATCATGATGCAGACATTGTTTTGATTGGTGGCCACAGCTGCACTCAAATGAAAATGTCATCGTCTATCCACTACATCAGTGGTTATCAACCTGGGGTCCAGGGACCCCCATCGGTCCTTGAGGAGGTTCCAGGGGAAAAAAATGGGACTAATTTCACTATTATTGACTAGAAGTAAGCCAATGTAAAAGAGAACAGTAGAGAATGTATAAGAATGACTGTTCACTGTTAATCTGCAGTACAGACAGTCATGGAATAAATAAATATTATCAGATGGGAATCACTGACACTACATCATATCAAATAGGGATACACGGCCTGGTGTGTATAAATTTTGGGGTCCAAAAAAGGTTGAGAACCACTGCACTACAGTCAATGACACAAAACAACAAAACTAGAATGAAAAATAAAGCTCCAATCCATAACATTTAAAAACTGACTTACATGTGAAAACTCTATTTGTAAGAAAGGTTTATATGTAACTGAAGGGGAATAAAATCTTGTTTTTCTGGTGTAAACATTATCTAGAATATAAAAAAACCCACTTGCATACACATTGTGAGAAGTGCAGCGGAGTCACCATCTCACCCACTGCCATTACCATCGCTCCATGGTTTGCCTGCTTTTTGGCTCGTTATGTCAGTTCAGCAGGCGGGATACTTTAGATAAACAAGGTTGCGGTGTAATTCTTATTTATCTGATCGCACTGTAACATTCCACTCTTCCGAACACCATATCTAACATCTATCTGCCACTAATAACATACACACTGCACTATCATCATCTGGGCCAGACGGACAAAAAAACATTCCTGCATTTCTCTCAATGAGCGGCTTTCTCTCTCTTTCCGTTTCTTTCTTCCTCCACTCTCGTGTTTCCCTCCTCTTTCCACTCTTCCATTCTTCTGGGAGTGTTTGCTCTTTCGTTACCCCCTCCCTCCCTCCACCCCCATGGTGCTGAGAGAGTGTCAGACAATCGTGCCAGACTCTCTCTCTCTTTCTCTCTCTCTCTATCTCTTCTATGCATTCTGCGAAGAACGCTGGCAGACTTCAAAAATGAGCTTTAGGAAGTGGGTCTAATCCAAGGTGATTTATCTAAATGGGACATTCATTCGTGTGTGTGTGTGTGTGTGTGTGAGAAAATCTCAACTCATGTATGTGTGGCCTTACAACATGCTTGTATTCATACAGTATGTGTGTGTTCTGCTCACATGTTTGTGTATGCAGCTTGTGTTTACTCCTGCATGCATTATTTGTGTGTGTGTGTGTGTTGTGTGGGTGTGGATGTGTGTAAAAACCTTAACAAAAGCATTGTTCATCGGTGTCTCTCGGGTGAGCTTGTCTCTTTCATCTGCCCGCCCACACACACACATACTCAGACACACACACATACCAATGATGTTAAAACATTTATTAGCACGCTGCGCTAACCCACATCAGAGGTTAGGTTAGCAGGCTCTGACTTCTCCATTGTGCCCTGTCAGCGGGTGACGACTAAATCAGTCACGGCAGACATTCAGCCTCACTGCAGCTTCTCTTGCCGCCAGTTTCATCAGAGGATGAGCCAGAACAACAACTGGATAGCGCTGACCTTGAATTTGATGAGTTTATATCTATAAACACATGTGTACAGTATGTACCGTGAGGGAGACCCAGTCTGTCATAGTGAACACTCCTGTCCTGTTTGCTTCTCCTGCTCCAGACAGTTCAGACAGGTTTAAGAGTCTTAAAACAGACTCAATCCTTCCCTACATCTGGCCCCGCTTAAATCCCCTTACCCAACTCCCACTATCGGTTGGCAGAGCCACGTTTAGCTCAGAGAGGAGCAATCCCTATTCAGATTCTGCCCTATTCCTTCCTGCTATCTTACATCAGTTTCATTTCTCCTTCTCGTCATCTCCTCTGTCTATTCAACCCCTCCTCCATCTCCTCTGTCTATTCAACCCCTCCTC
>NW_023339674.1:16074543-16074845 GCF_004916995.1 Morone saxatilis | reverse complement strand
CTTGTGCCCTCTCTCTCTCTCTCATATTTCTCTTTCATCTCTGTCTGTTTTGCTCACTCTTTTTCTCTCTATCTCACTGTCCCCATCTCTCTCTTCACTTCCTTTATTATTTCTATTCCCTCCCTTAATTTTTTCCCTGTCCTTCCCTTTCTCTGACCCCTCCCTTCCCCCTTTCTCAAGCAGTCTGTGACTGTAATGTTGCTGAAGAGAACACAGTGTGTCAGCCTGAATCAGACAGATGAGCTGGGAGCAGAGTAAGAGGCTGAGAGCACCGCATTAATCCGCACACACACACACACACA
>NW_023339674.1:16067819-16074468 GCF_004916995.1 Morone saxatilis | reverse complement strand
CACAAACACACACATGCTCACAATGTTCCAACAAATGACCGCATGGCAGGCATGAGACAAAACACTGAGACCATGATACAATCCTGATACAGGCTAGATAAAATATTTAGACAAATAAAGAAAAAAACACAATTGACAGAATTTTTATGGAATTTATGATGTAATAAGAAATGTAATACTGATATGAACAATTAAACAAAATATTTGAGAATTTTTGCCAGTGCTTTGAACCATGAATCGTTTACTTTTCAAGACATTGTTCTTAATGAAAGTAAGAATGTTAAAACAAGAGAAATGAGAGAACAAGGATTTATTTTGTAATATTAATTTATAATATCAATGTTTAACTACCAATTAAAATTATATGCTGCAGAAGGCTTAAAGTCCTTCCTAGCAAAGATAACTAAGATAATTATCATGAAGCAACAGCAGCTGTAACATTATAATGACTAATGGCAGTTTAGCTTACCTTAGCTTTTTTAACCAATTTTCAGTTTCCAAGTTTCAGCTTGTTTTTGGATCTGTTTTACAGAGTGAACTGTTAAAGACCTGCAGATACTTATTATGCTTGTTGTAAGTTTGATGTTTGCACAACCTGCAATAAGAGTAAGAAATCATTTCAGTGTGACATTACTGTCCACTAGAGCTGTCACTATTTTAAAAAATCCAAAATGAAAAAAAACACCTTTGTCATTGAGATTAGTGCCTAATCCCATTGTATCGGTTGATTTGTGCTTCCTCTGCTGCCTCACATAAATGACATGTTGACAGGTTAGCCTGGTTAAAGACGCACACATCTCAGATTTGTTCAGGGATTTTAAATGAAATTAAATGGCAAATAATGCAGATTATCAGGCTACTAACATGGTACTTCTGATTTGTTGTTGTGTTCTTGCTGTTGTGGGGCAGTAAACATCTTCATTTACTACTTTTTTTATCCCTGGAAACGTCTATTACTTCTCAGTTGGCTTGTTGTCTTGATCATACAGTGTTGAATTTGGAGTGTTGAATCTCCCTGCTCAGCAATGCACAGGAAAAATATTGGCATATTTAATATCACGTGTCATCATTATTTTTTATCATGAAATTTGAAGCAAAAATATTTTGTCTCTTGCCAGAAGCATGGCCGTTCATTAACACCAGACCCCTGCAGCGCCTCTGTACTTCAATTAAACACACACACAGCGATGAAGAGGCCACCTAATGTGATTCCCAACTGTGAGATGTCACCCTCCAGTAGACATATCTTTTTATACTTTATATTAGAAAGGGTCTGAGCAGTCCACTCCCCCATAAGACTTTTGTCTTGTGTTTGACAGTAGGAATCAGAGGAAGGCTGTAGAACAGCCAAGACTCCGGATAAAAAGGTTTCTGAATACATTTAATCCTAAAAAGAAAAAAAAGGAGAAAACCGGGGCAGCGACAGAACTACAACATATATTTAATTGTAAAACCTTCAGTCGATCATCAAGGTTTTCCCACTTTAGCCCAGAAAATCCAGTGCATTAAAATGTTGGCTTTAAGGGTTTTATGATGCAAGACTTTATCTCCTCTTCTTTCACATTTCACTGAGCCTAGTGCTTGTGTAACTGCTCTTCACAAGATTCACCCTCAGGCCAGCAGGGGTGAACACAGCTCTCCAGGCAGGAGACTTGTTTGCACTTTGTGTAAGCATGTGACCGACACATCTACGCCCCCTGATTAGCCAGGGCTACAATGCAACCTTATTTAAAAATACACAGTGGAATTCCAGGAGAGCAGTGAAATCTGAGAGCCATGAATTATAAATACAACGGGAGGAGAAAAGCAAGACGCCCACAGACACTCTGAATGTGTGTGACTTGCTGTTTGTGTGTTTTGCAGCTACCACTAAAGTTACACATTGCCAGTGTCTCTCTACACATGCAAAGCAATAAGTCTAGTAGAGCAGCCAACATAAAACATATACTCCATCCAAAAAGAGAGTGGGTCTGCCAAACATACAAACACGCTATATCCAAACCTGGCTCAGCCGTTTCACTGCATCAACACTCTATGGACAGGAGCTATTTGAGAGGGTTATGGCATCATTTCTTCAAGCGTGAAATGTGTAAAACATACCGATTGCCAGCTATAGCATTTAAGTAGCAAATGAGAGGAACAAACAAACTTCCCAACTTTAAAAAGTTGAATGTAATACGGAGACATCTAGCAGCAAAGTAAAACTAACACCTTCTATTTAAACATGATGGCTGGTAGAAAAGTACAGCTCTTTAGAAAATACAATATCGCTGCAGTTATTCAGCTTATTTCTGCCTTTTGCTTTGGCTTAGTTAGTGTGACATCCTCTCAAATAGTTAAATGTAGTGGGGATGTTTTATGTTTGTAACTATAAGTCTATTTCAGCACTGTTACCTCCCTGTAGTGATTACCATTAGCCTAAAGATATGAAAAAACATGACATGGCAAATACTAATCAAAACATGTTCTAGGTTATGGTTTACAAAAGTTACGGAAATTGTTTGTGGATGTTACTACAAAAACAAGATGTTTTCTCAAGACCTTTCTGGAACCTTTACTGTCACTAACTTTAAATTTTAATGTGCTTTTCCACATGTAAAAAAATAAATATTTAGGCTGTCCTGGTAGCTCAGTTCTACTTAAAGGACCAGTCTGTAGGATTTTGTAACGCCTAGCAGTGTAGTTGCAGATTACAACCCGCTTGCCTCACCCTCCCATCCCAAGCATGTAGGACAGGGGTCAGCAAACTTTAGCATCAGAAGAGACAAATTTAGCCAAAACAGAAAAAAGAAATCTGCCTGAAGCCACAAAACATTTGAACCTTATAATGCTAATAAGTTATATTTAGTATGAAATGGCAACACATTTTTAGAATTAGAGAATGTAAGAATCACTTCAGGCCTACAACAATGAGAAATGAAAATGTTTAAAAATAAACATTATTCAATTTAATATTTGGTCAAAGGGGCAGGCAACCACTGGGAAGGGGCTAAAGAGCTGCAGGTTGCCTATCCCTGGTGTAGGAGAAACTGTGGTGAAAGGCCCTATCTACAGCCAGTGTTTGCTTTGTCGCTTCTGGCCTACTGAGAAACCATGGCGGTTCAACCATGGCAGCCTCCATAGAAGAGGACCCGTTCCCTCTTTAGATAAGAACAACTCATTCTAAGGTAACAAAAGCACAACGATTCTATTTTCAGGCAATTATACAGTAATGAAAACATACCGATGAATAGTATCTTCTAACACTGCCAATAAACTATCCGATAATTATACACTGGACCTTTAAACACAGATTTTCACATAGGATCTGAAAAGATGAGATATGGAGAACGCAATTATAGTGTTTTTAATATGGAGCAGAAACTTTCAACCTAAAGCTTTTCTTCATCAGATTTTTAGATATTTAACTCTGAGGAAAATCCACACCAAAAGTTAGTATATTTGTAATATATACAAGAATGCTGCAATAGCAAGCAAGTTATGGTAAGATTGGCTGACAACAACAACAACATTGGCACAGTACATACACAAACTCAAACTTTCTCAGAGAAAATTCAAAGATAAAGATAGTGCCAAATTCCTTTCAGACACATACAGTACAAGTGTTTTTAGATCTGATGATTTCTAGATACTGGCAGGACAATATCATTTGTCATCGCTATATAGCTTGGTAAGTTGAGATTTGACAAAAATGACTTGGTTAGGGATGGGAAAAGATTGTGGTTTGAGTTAAAATAACTACTTGGTTAGGGCTAGGAAACAATCGTGGTCATGTTTAAAAGAAACCAATGTCTGCAGGAAACAGCAGCCTCCCTTGTCGAAATCCGTCGTTTTGTTGATCCACCAAACCACCCAGACCTCCTACCTCGCCAGACTTTGTGGCTCTATAACAACTTAACACAACCTACACCTTTGCTCCTTATTGCCACTTTAACGTACACGTTGTTTTTAGGCGTTTATGCTGCTGTTTTCATTAGGAAAGTCTTGCCAAATGAAAAAAATGCAAACAGAAAAACGGGCATGTTTTCTTAACTGTCATGTCTTCTTGGGTGTTAAAGTTCACGTGCCCCAGCCCTGCATCGCCCTGTATAACCATCTTTCTACTTTCCGACCCCTCACCCTAGTATTTAAAAGAGCTTAAAACTGATGAATAGTAAAGGCAGGAGCAGTGCAGCGTGGTGAGCAGAGCCCCAGCCTGTGGAAACAGGCCTCAGTGTGGATGACAGGCCTAACGAGCTAAATATAGCCTTCTGGGTTATCTCCTCTGTGGGCGCAGCGAGTCCGTTGTTGCTTCACATTATTTACGTGTCTGTGCGTGCACCCTCTCTCTCTTTCCCTCTCTATCTCTCTTTCTTTCATTTCACGCCCCCCCACACAAACACATCACTATCTCTTTCTCTTGCACTCTGTGTTGCATACTCTCTTTTCTCTCTCTCCATTTCATCCCTTCACAGCATCTTTTTTCAACCCTCCATCTCTCCTATGTGCAATTCTGTCCCCTGGTATCTCTCTTTCTCATTCCGTCTCTCTCATTCCTTTTCAGCATTTTTACACTCTCTCTCTTTCCCTCTGTATCTCTCTCTCCAGCTTCTATCACTCTCTCCCTCTCCTCTTTTATTCTCTTTATCTCTGCCTCCCTTTGTATCCTTCCCTCCCTCCCTCAGCAGCTCCCAGTTTTTTTTTCTGTCTGACACTCTCTGAGCCTTTTTTCTCTCAAGCTATCTTTCCCTTTGAGCCTCTCTTTCACTACCCTCCCTCTCATTTTCTCTCCTTCTTTCCCTCCCTCTCTTTTCTGAGCCTCTGAAGTAGCATAGCACTGTGTTAGGCATCCACTACACCACAGTGAGCCCCAGTTCAAATATTATAGCCTGGAGTGCTAACCATCTGCCATGCTAACCTATATGGATATGTCATCTGCATCTGCAGCTCCCTGACCTCTGGCCATAAGGAGCAGTTAAAGCCTAGTGGTGAATTTAAACATGAAGCAGAAAAGACTCTCCCTCTCTCCCTACTTAGTTCACCAGTGGTGCAGTGGTCACAAAGGCTGTGACATTTAATATGCACAAAGTTTGATCAAATGTCATCCACTGCCCCATGTCTGAAAGACAAGGAAATGCATATATGCTGACAGGCCACCCCTCCTATTGAATAAGATTGGGTGGTGAGGATTTGCAGTGGAGAAGGTGGATGTTTGTCTGGGCTGTTTGTTCCACACAGTAATTCTGTGAAACCACAGCTAAAATTGGGAGTGCCCGAGATTAGAGAAGTGGGTGTTTTTTGAGTCTGTGGTTTGCAGTGGTTTTTCTTTGTGTGTGTTCTGCACTGTATCATATTTATGCACACATAATTTTTCTCATATTTTTTACCATTTTGAAAAGCATAGTGAGGATATTTTTATGAAGTGAGGTCAGTTTGAGAAATCCTTCTGTTTTTAAAAGGACCAGTTGAGGGCTGGTGTATGGTTAGTTTAAGATCCTAAACAAAACCTCAACAAGTTTTTTGGCTTTGCAGTTGTGTGGATTTGTTATTATACAGTACGTGATTTATTCAAACTGCCAGAAAATGCAATAACTTCAAAATGTAATAAAACATCCCTGTATCGGGTTGAGGATGTGATTGGGAGATTATGTCGTAACTTAAGTCTAAGTATACAGAATGATTAACTGAGCTTTTGTAATTTTTGCTGTACAGCAGCCACTTTGGTGACAACTTAAGGACAATTTGAATTTCCCTTCACTTCTCAAGGCTGTTCTTGAGTCCGTTGTTTTAAAGCAGGGGTCTCCAATGTGGTAGCCTATAAGATGCCCACAGAGGATGTTCTGTAATCTCAATTTTGTTTTTTCATGATACTTCCAAAGAAGTGTACTTTGTCGAAACATTTAAATACATTACTGATGTGTTTTTATTCATTAAAAACGTATATTGAGACTAGCCTTTATTACATGTCCTGAGTTAAAACCATGCTCCCTGTTTTTGCCCTCCTGCATTAGGCGTTCATTCTTTGTGTCCTAAATGGTGGCCTAAGCCCTTCCTGAAACTCTGGGTTCCACTATTGGATTTTCATGATCTATCAATAAATTGGTTTATCTTGATTAGGCGAGCTGAGTAAATATACTAAAATTTAACATCAATAGATCTCTCATAATCCTTCAGTGATAAGACCCGGACAAGAAAAAAAGTAACATCCACATCCGCAATTCCAAACCAAATTGGTTCAACCCTGTATAATAAAATGACTAAAGGTGAAAATACACACCGCTATGTTATTCTATTGAAAGCATCAATCTAACATGGATGTTTGTGAAGTATTCAGAGTATCACTCCTGACAATTTTCTCCCTTTTGGCAGACCTTACTCTCAGAAACACTGGAGACCCCTCCTTTAAGGACACCATCATAAGATGAACAGATTGAGAGCAAGACGAATGGGACGACAAGACAGAAACAACAAACATGTCTCCTAGTGAGCTACACTGTGTTGACTTCTTGTTTTACTTTGGTGATAAAGCCACTGAAATGTCTAAGTCTGACATGCTAAAATGTAGTTAGAGCAACAGTAGCAGCAAACAGAGAAGAGTCACAAACTGACTCAGTTACACAGCAAAATCTACCTATAAGGTTTGTTAGTTAACATTAGCCACCACAAGCTA
>NW_023339674.1:16061559-16067799 GCF_004916995.1 Morone saxatilis | reverse complement strand
AAGAAAGGTTGTATCAGCAAAACCCCAGATTGTATTGATTTAATAAGGTTGTTTTATTGCTGGTGAATTAATTTGTGCCGTGACAACTTGTAAGAGAAACAATGTTTTATTTCTTCCTTTAAAAGTTACGAAGTCTTACTTTAACAACTCTGACTACTTCAATGTTTTACAGTCATCAGTAGTAAAAATAAAGAAACACCTTTTGGTTATAATATGGTACACTATTATCAAACAGTTTGTTTCATAACATAGTAATCCTAATTGGACAAATATTTATGTCATTTTGATATCATTAGGCTCTTATATCTTTAATGAAAGGTCCTCATAAGAACAGAAAAACAAGGGCGTGTGTGTAGAATGAATGAATGTGTATGCTGTATTTCCTGTGTGTTCGTGTGTATATATTTTTATCTCTTTATCATCTGCCTGTCTGTCTGTGCGCTCCTATAGTATATCCATTTGTCTGTTTCCCTGTCTGCCTGCTTGCTTTTCTCTCTCACACTTGTCAGTCTATCTGCCTGTCTGGTTGCCTCTCTCTCTCTCTCTCTTCTCTCTCTCTCTCTCCCTCTTTCTGTCTATCCATCTGTGTGTCTATCTAGCTTACGGGTCTGATCCTGCCTGCTCTCCCAGGTTTATGAAATGCGAGCAGCTTAGCAGATGGTGCATATCGTATTCTGGTCGGCTCTGTGTGGGTTTTGTACCACAGACGAAGGCTTACGATACATGTGAGCCTTTAGTCGCACAGACACACCGACACAGAGGGAGCTCAGGCTGTTAGCGCACGAGAGAAAACAGAGAGACGAAGAAGAAGAGGGTCTGAGGGAAAGACAGAGAGACAGGGGAAAGTACGTTTTAGAGAGGAGTTTGAGTGAGCAAGATAAATGGTGTGCAAGAAACACAGAGAGAAAAACAAATAATACTGGTTCAGTAATAGTTTGTACAACTTGAGGAAATATGAAACTGTACTCCACTATTACAGATATTTAAGATTATGAACCACTGCACTCATATGTTTCTCAAAGTAAATAATGACATCTAAAAATATTAATGTCATTTCAATATGATTTTAAATTGTAAATTGTGCAATATGTCTATTGCCTTGCCCTATTTTTGTGCTATGAAAAACCCATTGATGTAAATTAAATGAGAAAATAAGTTAAAACAGAGAAGAAAGAATGAGAGAAATAAAGGAAGAACAGTGAAGAGACAAACAGAGCTTTTACGCCATAAACACTAAATAACATCAATCCAGCTAATCAAAAGCACAGATACAAGTCCCCTGATTGTAATTCCTAAGAACCCATCAGACTCTTTTCAGAGCTTCTGAGTGGCCCAGTCAGACTAACAAATCACCGTACAGCTCTGGTAAAGACCTGATTGGACTCACCATGATGTAGTGCCTCTGCATCTCAGTCTTCTCACTAGCCAGCTTCTCACACTCCAGCTTCAGGCTGCACAAGGACGAAAAAGGACACACACACACACACACACACACACTAGGATTAAATGGTGTATTTGCATCTACTGAAATAAATTATAATTTTCACCGGACTCGGGTATTGCAGAGGTCAAACATAGTTTAAGGCCGTGTAAGGATACCAAAAAAATATTCTTAAATCACATGGTCAGGCTACGTTTTAATGCTCAAGCGACACTGAAAAATATCACTTTCCTGGTAACCAGCAGGGTGTGTTTTACTCACCATTGCAATTCATCACACCTCCATGAGTGTGGGAGTGTGTCTAGTTATATACGTCATGTATACATTGCCGTGTTTATGTTAGGGTCCAATGAGTCCTGACAAAGTATCACATTTCATGTTGGGTTTGTGCCTTTTGGCTGCTTTAGTTTTACGTCAAGGAAAGGGCTGGTTATTTCCAAAGTACTCAAATGCGTTACATGAGTCAATAATGGACAAAACAAAGACAGAAAACCCCCTAGTTATTCAGGAAGGGCCTAATTGTAGGTACATTATTAACATGTATTTGTTCGAGACCGTTTAAACCACCAAGGTTGAGCCCTGGTCGTGCTGTACCAAGGTGTCCTTACCGCAGCAGCCATGGGTTTGAATGCAACCTGTGGCCCTTTGCTGCGTGTCATCCCCTCTCTCTCCCCCCTCTCCTGTCACTCTAGAGCTGTCACTAGTGTGTATGAGTTTACCAGCAACTTTACCAGGCCAATATTCAGAGAAGGTGAAAAGACACTTGATATCGACTAATATGTCAGGGGGTTTATTATTATTAAACCTATAGTATATGTAGTATTAGGGCACATGGATAGATACCTGTTTGCATCTTTAAGAGTGTGTGTCTAACTGAGATCCACCAGCCTAATGTCTAGCATTAAAGTGGTATTGCTGTACCACAGCAGGCTTTTCAGCTTGCCCACTGAGGTGTGAGCAAGAGGCTGGATTTTAACAGTGCTTCATCTCTCTTTGCCAGGGTCACTTCTGGTCAGCCATATGATACTGTGATCATCAGTGACCTCCAGCTGCAGTAAATAAAAAATACATAAACTGCATTTGTTTGTTTGATATGTTGGAAATTGTAACATAATTTATCCACAACTTTAGTTATACTGTAACAAAGTGTAATGGCAACAGAAATAATGGAAGAGATACAAATATACTTGTTTAATGTTATCAGTATCATAGGCAAAACTGGAAATCTATACAAAGAGTTAGAGAAGTGTGTAAAGCTTTGAGATGGGTGAGCCTGGATTCAGTATGACAGGCTGCAACTCACTATCAGTCTCCAATATTTTGTACATTAAGTGTAGTAATAAAGATTAAAGGACAGCACTTGCACGCTGTCATATTATCTTTACTGGTTCATATATTCAAGAATTCAACTGCCTCTTCCACTGAACTGAATTACAATCTATTGTTTCTATAATTATTACATTTAGCGTAGAGAATATACAATAATAAAAAAATGTAGATGAGCCATTTTTCATACCAGTTCCTCTTAATTAGAAAGAATATGTTAACCATAGACATTTATGACGTGCATTTCTATTTATAAATGAAATGTAATATTGTATTTGTACCTGTGATACTGCGCCTGGAGGAACTGGAATTCCTCCTTGATACGGTCCAGAGTTTCCAGGACTGTGAACTTGAAAGACTGGCCAGGCTGCAAGGGGACCTGCACAGGAAAAAAAGAAAGAGAAGAAGAGAAAGAAGGATGAAAAATGGATACTGAGGTGTGTGTGTGCCTGCTCAAGAAAAGAGATTGTATGCATTGTGTCTATAATGTGCACCCGCATGCACCATACATTTGTACATTTGAGTGTGTGTGTGTGTGTGTGTGTCTGTAGGTGTGTGTCTGTAGGTGTGTGTGTGTGTGTGTGTGTCAGGGAGCAAGGCAAGAGGAGAAAAAAGCCAAGATGAAAGTGAGAGGGAAGGTCACTTCCCCTTCCCACACATCATAAAGCCGTGTCCTCTCCCTCTCTGTTCTCCTCCTCCTCTAATGACTCCTTCCCTCCACTGCCTCCATCCTTTCTTCCTCTCCTCTCCCTCTCCCTCTCTTCCACATTAGCATCCTCTCCACTCTGCCAGGTTGCTAATGTATTCCAGCCTACAAAGAGCTGAGAAGGGAGGAAACGTCAAATGAATAACTTATGGTGAATCACGGCACCGTCTCTCACCTGCTAAAAGCTAAAGAAGGCCCAACAAAACAAGCACCTCCCTGGGGTACACCCCCCACCACCACCTCCACCAGGCCTCCATGTCTGTCTAAAGCGCTTTCGACAGCCGCCCTCCTCCTCCATGGTCTTCATGAAGTTTTAGAAACAAGGGCACTGTGGATGTTTGTTGATGCTGTAGTTGCTTATGTTTGGGGATGGGGCTTAGTTTGTACTCAGAAAAAACTAGAGTAGATTTTTATGTAAGAAGACACTTCTTCCCCCTTTTTCTCCCAAAAATACATATAATTGGATTGGCTGATTTTCCCAGCACGGTGGAACTCCCACTGTGAGCCTGGGGAGGATGCAGCCTGCCAGGTGTCTCTGCCACTTCTTTTCAGCCACTTCTTATCATCTGTCAGTGATCAGCCTAAACAGGAGTATTGAGGTTCACACTATCCCGCCTAGATGCCACCTCCCGCTGCTGCTGCAGAGACAAGGACACCTCATCGGCATCCCACCCTGCAAATGCTGCCCACTGTGTTGGTATGTGCACCCAGGCGAACCTGAAGCACCACAGCTGAAGACTGAACCCAGATCCCCACAGTGGTGAGGATCTGCTTAGCTAATCTAACCCTCAAGTTTACTAATGTCATATTACATGATTTTGGCTACTGTGGGCCTCAAAATAAAGTTTTCTTTCACTATGATTTGGCACTGGCAAAAAGTAAAAACGCAAAACACAGCTTTGACATGAGATAGGATTACATTTTGTAATAGGGAAGCATATATTTCAGGAGGTATTGATGTACTCAACTACAATTTTATAATACATCTGATGATGCTGTTGAACTTTAATCCAGTAAAAGTCACAAAACACATAAAAAAAGTCTTTTTACTTTGTAACTCTACCAATCTGGTCCCATATCCATCCATTCATCCAAACTGAGCCGCACAGTGCAGTCGGTACAGTGCAGCTGGGTGGCTACCGGGCCAGTAGCTACAGCTAAAAGATTGGCGGTTTCAGTGGCGGGGCTTCATTAGTCTAGACAAGCACAATTCAATTAGATTTCAATTAGTCCGACGGTGGAGGTCAGAGACGCGGTGGGTTCCCCAGTAATTAATCCACGGAGCCGAGCTGAGCTGAGCTAAACTGAGCTGAGGCAAGCATAGCAGGGACATCTAGATGGCTGGATGGGCACAACACACACAAACCCTCTGGGTGTGTGTGTGGGAGGGAAGCATGGAGGGGGTGGGTGGGATAGATGGGACGGGGGGTGTCTGCCAACAGATCCCCACTGACCTTGATTCACACCACACACACAGTGGGGGAGGGGAAGAGGGAGGAGGTTGATAGTGATCTGGCACACGCATATACGCACACACGCGCCCACGTAGCCATGAGCGCATTGAAAAACACAAACAAACAAACACTACTGCACATGTAGATTCACACACAGAGAACACACAAACTCACTGTGGGAGGGAGCGTAGGGATGGAGGGATGGATTGACGAGGGGGAAAAGAGGTGGAAGAGAGATAGATACTCATCTGACAGACAGGAGGGATGGATGGACTGAGGAATGGAGGGAGTGATAGACTAGTCTGACATCCTTACAGAGGAATGAAAGAACGAGCAGAGAGACAGATGATGAAAGAGCGGCGTGGCTGCTGACTGAGAGAGATAGCCAGCCATTCATCCGTCTGACACCGAGGGGATGGGAAGAAGACGAAGAGAAAGAGAGAGAGAGAGAGACAGAGTGTCATGCTGTCTTTGCTGTAGTCAACACAGCCTAGTCGCTCTACCCTGTGCACTGTCCATCGGTCTGTGGTAATACTGCTCCCACCATCTGCTGCCATGAACACATGAACACACAGACACATACTCATGCGGATGCACACAGACAAAGTGCTGCTGGCGGGTTACATCAGCGGCACTAAGTCATATAACAAAGCCCATAGTCACAGATCAGGCTTATACAAGAGATCTGCGAGTGACAACTGTCAGTGTCAACATGGCGTCCTGTGTAGTGTGCTGATGAGAGAGATTTGAATGTCTTTCATCTGCTGGACAAAAACTCCAAAACGTCTCTCTTTTGATTTGTCAGTTGCACCTTTTTGAATGAGTTTCATGGACCCTGGAGCTGAAAAAGTTCTGATGAGCAAAAAGGAAATGAAAAATACACTCAAAAAAAGTTATAAAAAGGTCCTCAGGCAAGAGGAGAAATATTCCCTGCCTATGCTGAGCTCTGCCTGTCAGGATAAAGAGACAAGTAGGGAAAGCTGGATTCAAATTAGTTCATGCTTATTAGTAATAACAGGAGACTTGTTGTCTTGCTTTAGCAGGTAGAGGTTAAATTGAGCTATATACCAGGATGTATGTGCATCCTTCTGCAGTGTTTACAAAGATGGAGGCATCATCAAGTCGTGCCGTATGTAAACCAGAACAAACATTTGTTGTTGGAGTGAGTGTGTGTGTGTGGTGTGTGTGTGCGTGGTCTCTCCTGTATTGTGACAGATGGCAGTGCAGACTGTTAGGGGTCCAATAGCGCGTCATGAAGGGCCAAAAAACTGCCTACTGCCTGTGTTTTCATGTGTATATGTGTGTATGTGTAT
>NW_023339674.1:16061188-16061459 GCF_004916995.1 Morone saxatilis | reverse complement strand
TGTGTGTGTGTGTGTGTGTCGCAAAAGCCAGCATAGGGGATCCTGAAACCCAAAACTGATCCGGTTAATCTAGGAGGTGGAGGTGGAGGAGGTGGGAGGAAGGGAGGGAAGGGTCAGTTGTGCACAAACACACATACACACACATAGACACCATGTGGGACAGCAGTCAATCACAATTTAGTCGACCTGGCACGGGCAAGCAAAGAATTAGGAAGGATTATCTATGGGGGGAGGAGGGAGGGAGGCGAGGGGAGGGGAGGAGTGGCGGGGG
>NW_023339674.1:16058123-16061118 GCF_004916995.1 Morone saxatilis | reverse complement strand
CTGCCTGTCTGTGTTCAACTGCCTGTCTGTGTTCAACTGCCTGTCAGTTGGTCACGACTTTAAACAAGTTCTACGACTTTATAATTGAACAGTATGAGTGATGTGATAACATGCAAACACATTGATACGATAAAATAACGAAACACTAAATATCAGGTGGCCCAAAAATCTGCCAATGCCATCGCTAGAAACACTCGCAAGAGTAGCTTTTACAAACTGTCATTCAGCAACTGCGACTTGTCAGTTACAAACTGATACTGTACTTAAATGTTAAAGATATTAACATTTGAAAGTTAGATAACGATATATATATATAACTGATATTATTTTCAACAAACACTTTAACTTAAAACATTGATGACATTATTAAGTTGGTTATTAAAGAATTGTGAACTTACTGAACTGAGTGGGACATTTTACACAAAAAGCTAACAATTCAGTGTTCTGTGCCTTTCTGTATTGCCGTCTCTAATCTATCGCCGTAACGTTTTTTTTTTCAGGTCAGAGTTATCAGTTGGGATCTAGTCACAAACACCCACCACTCTGGTGTATATATATATACACACAAGTTGCAAGTTGGAGTGCCCATACAGCATTCTGCTAACTTGTTTCTTACACAAGTTGAACATTTTAACCTTGAGAAGAACCGGTCTGGATCTATCTGTCTCTCTGTCAGTCTCTCTGCTTGTCTGTCCTTCCGTCACATGGAAGTCTTCTGTTCAAGCAGCTGCCTGTTTTTCCACCGCTGGCAGCGGCTGCATGAGAGAGACAGCAACTGTGAAACAGATGCAGGTCTGGGAGTGATTGGGAAAGAAATGATTCTATCTGTCTGCTTGTCTTCTCTGTCTATCTGTTTAGCCCCTGGCACACTTTCTACCAACGCATGAGTATTCACACGGTATAAGCAGGCACGCCTATGCATGGATGCATTAATTTGAACAAAAACACCCATAAACAAAATATTTTCTCTTTCTTGTGCCCTTTCTCTCTCTGCTCTGTCTTATTCCTCCCTCCTTTCTCTCTCCTTTCATTCTTTACTTCTCCTCCTTAGACCCTTTGTTCTTCTTTTTGCCTGTGTGTCTCTGAGACAAGCAGAGACACATTCAGATAGCACATGAAATAATAATTGGCTGGTGAAATATTTAGGAAAAAGGCACATGAATAGATGAGAAATACCAAGTGTGGCAGAGGAGTGTCAGTGCCTCTTGTGTACATGTCTGTGTGTGTGTGTGTGTGTGTGTGCGTGCGTGTGTGTGTCTGCTGAAGTGAGCAGCAATGAACATAAGCAACAGCTCATTGGTTTGGGCTGTGTGGATGAAAGACTGAAGAATAGCTGCAGGGAAGAATGGAAATGTAACTTCAGCCGTCTTTTTATGACGCCCTCACATTTGCCTCTTTCTTTCTGACAGTGTTTTTGAATGTTTACCACTTACTCATTCTGCCTGCCAGCCAGTCAGTCATTCAGTTTGACAGTCAATTAACATGGCAACACTAAGTCAGTCAGTCATCCAGCTAGCCAAGCAGCCAGCAAACCAAAAGTCAGACGGTCCACTAGTGTAAGCAGTCAGCAAGTCAGACATTCAGAGAGCTAGTCAGTTAATGCTGCAGCTCACCAGTCAGCTACTAAGCCATCGGTGGATTACTAATCAGGGAAAGATTGGCAGCCAAAAGAGTCTCTGGACTCCATCCAAGCATCGCTCTGATCATTTCTTTCAATGACAAAGAAAAGAACACAGAATACAGGATTTGAGGATAGAAAATGGCCCGTTTCTCCTTCTTTTATTTTAATCAGAGAGCAGACTTAATCTGGGTGGCTGACGATGAAGTAGTTGGTTGCTTGACTTTCTGCTTGTTCTGTGGGTCGTCTCACTGCAGCTGTATTGTTGTTACTTGACTTTTTGCCATTTTACGGGTTGCCTTTGAAATGCTGCATAAAATTAAATGTAAACAAGATGAGGACAAAGCAAAGGAGGGAAGAATGTCATCTGTGGGAGGTGACAGCAGTGCTGTGCTGTTTACCGTACATGGCTTTCATTACAGCCACAAATGTTGGGGAAAAACAAACTGCCTGACACAGCTAGATGCCAAAAAAAAAAAGGGCTAGTGTGCGCGAAAGCAAACAGCGCACAGTTGCATATCCAAAAATTGCTATATACACATTAGCAAGCACTTACACAATAATAAGTGGTTAAGCATGTCCTGCCACTGCAACTACAAAATTAACGCACAAGTTTCTCATTTCATGCACATCAAAATCCAACTTTAAGACACACACAAACACTCTTATAGTCGGCCTGCCCTCATTAATGGAGCATATGTGATTTCTGTGGCCACGTATTTGGCATGAGTTTGTTTACTTGGCCGTAAAAATAAAGTGTTGCCCTACTCATGGCCAAAGAAGGAGGAAGCCCTCCCCACACACACACACACAATAACGATAATAATTCAACAGCTGCTATATTGTCATGACATACATTTCCAAAGTAGAAAGTGACTGAATGATGTTCATGCATGATGTAATAATGGTTATGAGAGCATATTTGATTTGATATAGTACTGTTACAACAGACAACAATCAACACCATCATCAACTAAACTAGAGCCAAGACCAACTTTCCCTCTTTCTCTTTCACGCTCACTCTCTCCCCTCTTTATCGTACGCTTACTGAATAAACTCTGTCTGATCTACATCCTCTAGACTACAGCCACCACAACTCCCAGGTCTGGGGAATATTTTGCAGTACAGGCACAGGCACACAAACACACACAGAGCGACAGCTTTAAGTGTAAACTCACACAACGGCAATACTTTTCTAAACTCTAGATGTTTGTTTGTACTTACATGAATATATGTCTAAAATTATGTAAAATACAAACGTACATGCATGATGATGTGAGTCTTAGCTCTGATCAGTCTTGTTTGCAGGATAGCAGTCAGACACGTCTTTCTTAACCATGAAAACACACAGTAAATCCTGTCTCTCTCTCTCTCTCT
>NW_023339674.1:16056906-16058036 GCF_004916995.1 Morone saxatilis | reverse complement strand
TCTCTCTCTCTCTCTCTGGGGTGTGGTAGCCAATCAAGGGCTTGTACATTCACAGCAACAGTCGAGGTCGGACTGGAACATTATTTATTGTTATTGTTGTTGGCACACAGTGTACACACACACACACAAACCACCACCAATCTCCTTTTCCCCTTCCTCTCCCAGATCCAAACAGACACACTTTAACAGCCAAACACACACACACAGGCACTTTTACAAGAACACAAGGACAAATACAAACACATACATGGTACACACACACACCAACACATACATATACTTGCACGCAAAGACACTTAACACTTAAGAGCAAATGCACACATAAAACAAAAAGTGAACCTCACACCGATAATGCACACACACATTTACACGCATCCAAGTCAACAAACAAGGCAACACACACTGTTAAAACAAATATGTAAAGACTCAAAAAGCACTAAAAAGACACGGACACATAAAAAGGGATTCCACACACGGCAAATACACACATTAAACAAAAAAACACACATTAACACACCTCACACATATCCACAAAAACACATTCACACAGTTCTGATAACGCTTGCCACAAAAATCCAGTGGAACCAATTACAGCTCCGCTCGACTGGCAAATCAGCCCTCAGTTTTAACCTTTTCCTGCCAGAGAGCAAGGAGAACAAAGACGGACTTCTTCTCTGATAAAAAAAAATTAGCACTCCTGAGGCACTGGATGTACATATTATCTATTTATACTGAAGACACCTTCCTTATCGTTTCTGAAGGGACACACAGAGGGGTTGAGAGGAGCTGCATTCAAGGCCTCTCTGTCCTCGCAGACAGGAAGTAGAACATGATGTTTGAGTGACACCAGCAAGGCTACATCAAGGTTGCTGAATGAACAGTTGTGTGTGTATTTACACAGTACCACAAACGAAGTAAGAGATTAACTACAAATCACATATAAGTTACATTACTTCTGACTATTTTCATACAAATCATTGTCATTTTTGAGCTGATTCTCTTCATTTCAAAGTAACCAGTCAACCCTTTTGGTAATGCAGTTGCTAGAGGAGACTATTTTGAAAACTGTCAATGTTGGTGCAATCAAGAACGAGCGAACATCTCAGGCTTAAAGGGGAACTTTGGCAGAT
>NW_023339674.1:16048500-16056806 GCF_004916995.1 Morone saxatilis | reverse complement strand
TGATCAAGACTAAGGTAAAAATCTCAGTTCTAAAGTTCCCCTTTAAGAGTCAACTACTGAAAAGCAAGATGCACCAAAGGTCATACTGTGTTTTCCCAATGTCCAAGTGTGCTTACGGTTTGGCTTCTGATTTTGTTTTCTGGCAACATAAATCAGCCTCTCTAATGTGATGCTTTCTTGCAGCCAACTATGATTTTTGAAAAAGTGGAATTTGTTTGACAAAAGTCATATTCCAGCTGTGTTTGTGAAAAAAAACAGACATATGTACATACAGAGACACAGTCTGTAACCACACACACACACACAATTGTTCTTTGCACCATCACACCTCTCCACAGATCACATTTCATAGCAACACCAGAAATAAAGTTCCGCTGGCAAAGGAGGGCTGCAGAGGAAGAAAGGAAAGGAAAAAAGGCAGAGAGGGAGAAAAACAGAAGAAAGACAGAAGGAGAGAGATAGAAGCTATCGATCGGTTGGAGTTGGCTCAATCTGGGACTGAACTTTATCACAAACGCAGAACATCGCAGCAGGAAGCTCTCTGATATGCCTCTAAAGGAGAGAACAGAGGAATGTTCACACTCTATTCTTCCTTTGCATCTCTCATTCATTTTCATTTCTCTTTCTACCCCCGGCCGTGCCTTTTTAAAGAATTCTTTCTCACTCTTTTTTTCCCTTTCTTGGCTCTTACATCTTTCACTTTCTCCCTTTGTTTTTCACTTCTCTCTTGTTTCTCTCAGCGTCTCTCTCTCTCTCGTTTCTATTCCAGCGGCTGGCTTATTAGCATTCTCTCTGTACATATAATTGATTCCTCATGCCTTCCTCTTGTGAAAATGTCATTCATAATTCTGTGTGATAGCTAGCTGGCTTGCTGGCTGACTGAGTGGTTGGCCGGCTGGCTGGCTGGCTGGCTGGCTGCATGGCAAAGTGGCCACTGACCCATTTGTACCAGATACAAAGAGACTGACAACCAAATCTGATTATAGCAACCGGACCGGGGCCCCTGTGAAACGAATGGCCTAAACCAGACTGAGCCTAAGCTGTCATTCATCCTTCTGTGCTTTTCACTCTATATATTTAACCTTTATTTTACCCTGGCAGGTAAATTAACAGCAAATTCTCACTGCTGATGAAGGATGAAACTGAAGGAGGGAAGGGACTTTAAGGAGGTATTAAAAGGGAAGTACTTGTGCACTCACGACCTTTCTTAGTAGTAATGGAAATGAATTAAGTGGAATTTAACTATCAATTAACTGGTCTGTGTGTGGGCAAGTGTTTGCTTAGCAACAGAAATGAGCAAATGGACAGTTGTACTGACCATTTACACACACACACACACATTAATATAGACAGATCTATTCTAACACACACATGCGTTCGTCCACACAAACAGTGTCACACATATTCACACATAGAAACACTAATGAACACCTACATATACAGTACACACAGAAATGTACACACACAAGCTGAGAGTGCAGATTCAGTTATATGCCACCTACACAGCTAACCATCAACAAGATCTCAAAGGCACCTGGTTGCAGCTGACAGAGCGGGAGGGGTGTGTGTGTGTGTGTGTGTGTACATAACAGGGAATCTCTTAGCCCAGACACCCTCCTCCCCTCACATCTCGCTCCTCATGTTACAGTACAGTCCCCATAACTAAACAAGAGAGGCGGACAACACAGACAGGCTGAAAAAGACAGAAGGAAGGATAGGAAGACAAAGACGAGAAAAGACTTGAGCACAGACCAAGAAGCAGGGAGACAGAAGGAGAGGACAAGAGGCAGTAAAAGGAGGAATGACACAAGAGAAGAGAAGCAGAAAGAGGCTTGAGGAGACAGAGAGCAAAAAGGGGACAGAGGGAGCTAGAAGTGACATGGTGAATCTGAGGCATAAGAAAAGGAGCGAGAGATTGGAGTTGAGAGACAGACATGGAAGGAGATGGAGAGACAGACAGAAACAGAGTCAGATAGACAGCAGAAAGAGACATAAGGAGGTACTTACCGGATGCCTGCCCTGAGGGTACATGATCCCAGGAGAGGAGAGGCTGCCAGTCCGTTTGATGGCCAGGTTAGTCCCCTGGCCCTCCACTCCTTTGCCCTCCACCGGTTACACAGCCACACACACAAACACACACACACACACACACTCCTTAGCTGGGTTGAACACAGCAGTCTTTACTCTTCCAGAGTCTCTCTCCTTCTTTTCTCCTTAGCTCTCCCTCTCTCTGTCTTCTAAGGCGAATTCCTGTTGACACACAACTGAAGAGCGCTCAATCCGTCGGTTGCTTTATCCAACAATGTCATGATAAACACGGAGCACCAGACTTTACCTCCTTCTCCTTCTTCGTTTTCTTTTCCCAGTGAAAAGTCTCAGTTCTCAGTTCAAGTCCTCCTCTCTCTCCACCTCCTTGTCTTCCTCTCAGTGTCTCTCCCTTTTCCTCAACCTGTGATCAGTCAAGGTCCACACGTAGTGACATGACACAGAGCATTTCATCCAGGCAGGCTCCCCTCTTCTCCTCCTCCTACTCCTCTCCTCATGCCCCTTCACCCGGCCGTCCAATGGCGAAACATACAAACATAAACACACACTCAGCTCCGTCCAAATAGTGTTCTTCTCAGCTTTTTCCTCTCTCTTCACCCTCTCTCTGACACACTGAAGCCTCTGCCTTGACTGCTGCCGCAGAAAAGAAGAAGGAGAAGAAGGAGGAGAAGAAGAAGAAGGGAGGGGAGAAGGGAGAGAGAGAGAGAGAGAGTGAGAGCTTTGTTTTTAATCTAAATGTGGAAAAAACGCGAGAGGAAAGCAGGAAAGAACAGCAGGTCAGTGGAGGATCCAGCGGGCTTTTCAGCAGCAAGCCCTAGACTGTAATATATTGTGCCTGTTGGCTTCAACACAAACACGACAGGCTGCTAAAGCTTCTCTTAAGGTGGAACTGAGTAGATAGAGACACCCAGTCAAACAGATAGAGGGGGAGAGAGAGGCAGAGGGAGGAGAGAGAGGCAAAGAGAGAGATGGATCCCTTTTCAGTTGTGGTCAGACAGACAAAGCAATCAGTCATGCACAAAGACTTAGGCTCAAACTGATATGAATCGAGATTCACACACACACAAATTCATGACAGCTATGCGGACAGACACACTTGTTATGTAGCACAAACACACACACACTCATAGTTGCACACATACACATAACAGTTACTCGGAGTGATACGTTTATTACTCACTTTACACGTTGCATTAAAATGCATCTTGGATGATTGGATATCTAGCCAGTCATGCTTAATCGCATATAAATCCAGGTGTAAACATTCACTGGCGAATGCCACTGATCCGATTGCTCACACCTCCTCAGGTAGTGGTCGGAGAGGCAACTCATCCAGGTGACAGAGAAGAGAGAGGAGAGAAAGAAATTGGAGAAACAGAAAAGTAACATCCCTCCCAGTTAATCCAGTTGATGTCCAGAAGTCTACAGTTTAAGACACAAATCACCACAAACTAGAAAAAAGAAAATGGAGACAATTTGTTTTTGGGGTTTGTTTGCATGGGTTTCTGCAAAGATTATTTTACATCTAAACCACAGTATGCAGCTGTTTGTGTATAAAAACTCCACAATGCATCCAGTTCATTGTGTGACCTATCTGGTGTATGCACACAGTGAAAACTCTGAAACAAACAAGATACACATAGCAGAGTTATTAGAAACATTTAAAGGGACCATGGTCTGTTAACCGGGTAAGACTCATATAAACTTAATGAAATGTCAGTTGCAATAAGCAGACTATTGCCTTAATCTGGTTAAAATCAAGTAGTTAGCATTACTGCTGCCGTGCCTATACAGAGGCGTCAAGACAAGATACAATATGCAAACATATACATGGAGTACTGTACATATATCTGGATACAAGTTACATATGCCAGAAGAATAAACCTGCACACACACAAAAGTATATTTATTTAAATATATTTAAAAGGTGTTTTATCTGACACTTTTATGCAGATCTACAATGACCATCATATGTATATAGATACTTCCCTGTATAATAAAGAAAACGATAACAATACACAGTTAAATTATTAAGTTATCATAAATTAAAATGCTTTTCTGTCTGCACTCTATTGCCAGGTGATGTGATACTATATTGACTTAACTCATATCAGATTTTACATTTGCTATTCTAACCATCCGTTGGTAGATGGGGGGAAAAAACACTTGACACACAGGAAGTGATTCCTTTTACTTTTCCCGTCGCAGCAACATTGGCTTGTATAGAATAAACAGAAAGACTGGGCAGTTTTCACAAAAAGGAAGTGGGCTAACTACAACAGAAATTCTAAGGAAATGGACATTGAGGTAGGGGGCCACGTGTTGTGTACTGATATCTGGCAAAACTGTAGTGCAGACACACCACTTACCTCAAAAGATGCCATCAAAATCAATAAGTCAAGTATCTTGAGGATTACTACTGTAACACCCCACAAATATTCCCACTACAGCGTGATAAAAATGTCTGCCTGCTTACTTTTGACTGCCTGCTCCGGTGCACATTATTTACAGGACTGCCCAGAATGGACCTGGACCAACTTAGACCTGGTATTTAAAGCCTTTCCACGTACAGTACACCAGTCTGGCCCAGTTGTCTTTTGGCTCTGTTTAAATGAGTTTATCCAGGGCAGCTCTGCCTTTGAACTTGATCAAACAGCCGTTAATCCGACACTGTAAAATCGGACACAGTCGGTCTTGGCATCCGTGGAGGGTTTCCAGTAAGACAAAAACTGCATTTGATAACAAGCGGGTTAGCCAGAGGGCAGCCCCAAAGCCTCAATTAAGGTCACATACAGACATCCTATTATCCAATGTAGTCTATTACCAAACACTATAGATTCTTTTTAGGGAAACCTTATGTTGGAATTTGCACTGTGACTAATTTTAGCATGTGTCTGGATATTAGAGGAGAAGAGTGAGGATGAGTAATTTCGGTACCCTCTTTAATGTGGTCCATACATGATAGGGGCAGGTCTTGGACATTTAAAGGAGAAAACATTGTATACAGTACTATATCAACCTCAGGTTGCGATGACAACAGTGATGAAAGCCTTAACAGCACGAGAGTACTGATAGGGAGCAGGTTGAAACTATTATGAAGCAAGCAGGATTTAAGAAACCATTTCCATAAAACTAGACATTTGTTTGAGGGTAGGAGGCACATGTTGAGTTAGTGTGATTTCAGTGGTTTATTCTAATCTATTAATTAAGTAATATATTTTAATAATAATTTAAAAAATGACTTGAGACATTAGTCCACTCACTTTTTCTCTACTTGTGCTACTGTCACAGATTTCATCACCAAAATCAAACAAATACAATGTGCGTTATCAGGAGACATGTCCCTGCTTTTCTGTTCCACTCACTATTATTCATGTCACCTTATGACGATTTCTATAAAGCAAGAAAAGCAGGGAAAAAACAAACGGAAAATTCAGTGTACCATTATCCTATAATTAGCCCTTGTGGCCACAGCAGTCGCTGTTTAGCAAAATGTCCTTACTGTCTCTTTAAAGACAGCTTTAAAAGCTCCAGTGTGTAATGGGATATTATATGCATAACCTCGTTTTCAATCACCTCAAAATGAGAATTGTTATGTTTTTATTACTTTCAAAAAATTGTTTTATATCTACAGACGCCTTGCGTCACCTTCCATGGAGGTCGCCATATTGAACCGCCATGTTTCTATAGTAGCCCAGAACGGACAAACCAAACACTGGCTCTGGCTCATTCTGACGTCTCTCTCCATGAATCCTCCACAACTTGCAGCATCAACAGGGTTTGCGTCACACTCATGCGTGGAGTCAGAAGTCAACAGCTGACAAAAAACTGTGCAGAAACACTACCACCATCTAGATAAAATGTCCATTTGTAAACACTGATCCATCCATCACATCCAAAACCATTAAGGCGCGCACAGGGCTGGAGCCTTCCCCACAAACACTCGTCGAGAGGTAGAACAGGTCACCAAAGCATCTTCACATCTACAGTAGAAGCAATTTTTGCAAAGTTTCCTGACCTGCACGTCTTCAGGAAATCTTTACAGACCAGGAGTGGACGTGTCAACTTCACAAAGAGAGCCACAAGCTGTCTAAAATTTGAGGCAAAAGTGCTAACAATCACTTGCTCAAAAGAACCATTACAGTCCAATAGGTAGATTGCCAGGAAATTTAGTGAGGAAATTTGTGCTTCCCACAAGGATGAATCCTTTCAATTTTGGACACTCTGTAAGTTTTCTGTACATACTTTTCACATTGTTTCTCTCCAGCTCTTCTTCTGTTTTCATTTAAAAAACGTTCTCCCTCACACAAACACAGGCATACTGTACAGTCCACAGTCATTTAATGGTGCCCCCACCACCAACACTACCACCATTCCCCATGTAGCCCATTGTGTACTAATCAGCATTATCTAATTGTCTAGAATGGATTATGCAGGTGATTATTCCCCTGACTCCTCACGCTGAGTTTCAGAGAGACAGATGGGCAGGCATACAAACGCCGACAGACACAGACATCAGCACAGTCCAGAAGTAACATAAGTTCAAATCTCGCAGTTGTATTTAACACTAGCACTTCATAATATGTTGATCTGTAGCATGTTTCCACAGCAACACAGTATGTGTTTGTCAGGTGGGTTGCACCTGCCCAAGGTGACAATGTGAATGCCAACTAACTCCATCACTTCAGAAGATAATGAGTTCCCAGTCAACACTGCCAGGTTCATTAATTACGTTTTTATTTATGTTTATGTTTATTTATGATTTAGAACAATTTCAGCTGTACATCTGGATTTTGGGTTTGAAGTTTATATATTAAAAAAAGGGGACAATGCACATTAATTAACACAAGGACTTAGTTGCCAGTATGTAAAAGATGCCAGATTTATTTAGTATAGCAAAGACTTTGAAAACACAGAGGGCTACATGTGTTTCCAACAACACAACAGTAATGCAAAGAAAGGTTTTTTATTGCAAATGTTTTCTAAACAATCAAAAGAAAAATACTAGCTTCCAGTTTAAACCTAATTTTCCCCAGAGAGGCAAAAAATTGGCAAACACACTGCAGTTGCTCTATAGATTTTGGACGCAGCAAAAGAGTGCCTTTTACTGACCTCTGCCTTTGTAGTGTATGAGGAAGTTCAGGGATAAAGGCTGAGGGGATCCACAGAGGAGAGTCAGCACCTTCAGAGTGATGGTCAGCATCTACAAACACAGGGGAACAGAATCAGCTGCTGGCACAGTAAAGACACTATAATCTCAGCTCTCAACGCCCTAAATATCAGAGGATATTAGCTGACTACTGAAAAAACAACACAGCTAATAGCAGTAGTAAATATTTCTAGTAGAATAACAGCAATCATTTATGTCTCATATAACTTGTAGGCTACATAACCCCAATTGGTCTCCATCAGGTTATTATCTATAAATGACAGTAACTTGGAGCACTATTAAGCTCTTAAGGACAGTGTTGACCAAATTGGGGGAATGGGGCCTACAATGAAAGAAGACTACAACAGGCAGTTTCATTAAACTAACATTTATTAAATGTGATATTAGAGAATACATAAGGATTGTTATATTTACTGTACTTCCAGAGTCTCAAGACTGCTACCAAATGGGACACAAATGAAAATTAGCAACCCGGTTTGTCGACTTTTAAGCGAAGAGCAAGCCCAATTTCAACCTTAAAACCAGAAAACAACGGTCTCTGGAGACGATAAAATTCACATTCAACCCGGTCACCTGTCAGTTAGATAAGTGCGAGTGCTTTCGACTTTTTCCTACATCAACAACAAGCTCTAAAGGCGAAGGAAACTCAAGTTTAACGCGTACACATCTCTATTTAGACTGTAGAAAAGGGACACCAGCAAAGTAAGTTCCACCTTAAAAGCTCTTCCTTGTCTGAGGGCTCTCTCTGCACTCTGATTGGCCGAAGTGTCGCGTCGTTCTCACCAATCGTTCCAAGGGTACCCCACGTTGGGTCCTGATGTCATACGACAATCAGGCCAATCGTGAGCCGACCCGGCCGCTGAATGGGTGTGGGCGGCGGCGGAGGGGGCGGAGGGGAGCTGAGGAGTCTGTGGGGATTGTGGGCATTGAAGTCCCAATTATTCTACACACACACACACACAGACACACACACACACAGACACACACACCCGCGCGCCTACGCACGCTGTCAGTCACGCTACATAAATGCTCAGTAAATTCCGCCGTTAATTTGAATCCCGCTATTTCTACTGCGCACACACACACACAC
>NW_023339674.1:16043811-16048438 GCF_004916995.1 Morone saxatilis | reverse complement strand
GTAAACACCTCTCTGTGAGTGAAGTCCGGTCCGAAATTAAAGATTTTTTTTCTTGCCAATTTTCTTTATTCCACTTCAAACACTGAAATCAAAATAAGTAAATGGGTGGCCCTCACATGCCCAACATAAAATAATGAGGCATATGCAACAACATAAATCACAACCTACAGGGATACCATAAGAAGTCAGCTGTGACACATGACCTGCAGAGTCTGTGCTCCCGCTTTGAAATACTGCAGTCAATTTACTCCTGTTATGTTGGTTTGTTTAGATCTTTTCCTTCTTTCTTCGTCTGTACCTTGTAAAGTGGCTCTGTTTCAAATACACAAATACAAATTGCGCACACGTACACACAGTCAGAAACACACTAGCAATTGACTGTTCTGAAATCCTATCACTGCCTATATTTCCCTCTTTCACTGTTTTTTCTATATGTGACACACATACAGACATGCCGAGCTCCTTGCTTGTGTGCATCTCATTTCAGGGTGATGTTGTGATATTTGGTGTGTCTCAACACGCTTCGCCATTATAGCTCCCTTCACAGACCACATTTCATATCACTGCTGCTGCAGAATAAAAATAAAAAACCTGCTGACTCCCATTTTACTCACTGTCTTGTCTTTACTTTTGTGGTAGGCTGACATAAAGCTTTATGGGCAGGCTACATGACTTTTTCTCTCAAAGAGGATACTGTCATATTCATGAATGTATGGCTAAGGAATGCAATATGCATGCTGGTGAAAGAGGTCCCATCTGTATCTACTTCTGAAAGGAAACATCCATGCTGGGGCACAGTGGGATCATCCCAGACTGCGATGTTCAGCGCATGAATACGTAATTGGCGTTTTCTGTATACCTGCTCCTCCTCAACCTGCCTCACCCACAGTACATCTTCTCCAGTTAGTGATTTTGAGTGCCCCTTGATGGTGGTGATAGTGAGTGAGAGTGTTTTTGACCTGATATGAAGTTAGTCTTTCACTGTGTGTGGCTGCGTTGCCTGCGTGGTCCATTGAGGCTGCTGTTACTGGAGGAACTGGCATCTCTTCTCTGCTTCTCCTGCAGTGGGTTTACCCCTTGATTGTTTGTCTGGAAACAATCACTTGCTCTTTGACTTTAAATGTGTGCGACCAAAACCTGACATCTGACATGTTGTTGTTTTAGGTTATTAGAGTTGAGATGCATGTCATTTCAAACTGCTTTAGCTTTGCATGACATTCAAATTCTCTTTTGTTGTTTTGTGTGAAATGTTTCACTTAAAAGCTTCATGAAAGAGTAATGTCTGCACACTGGACAGTCACTTTGAGTTTCAGATGTATTATATGCTTAATAACTTTTTCTGTATACGATGTTCAAATTAATTCAGTTTTCTTTCTGTTCGTTCTCAACTTTCTAAACTGTAGTTTGACAAAAAACTACTAGTAACTTATTAGATTTGTCCACACCTTTCAACCACATTGCACCATCTTAATCAGCAGAGTTTGTTATTATTGATCAGCTGGTAAGGGTCAAAATAAAGGTCCAAGGGGGCCAAAGCAAACCTGCTAATAAAGTCTATGAGTTTGTCAGTCAAAATCTCTCTTCTACTCTTCTTCTTTGTTCTGTTCTTTTATGATATACAGGTATAAAATGAAAGATAAGGACAGAAATCACTAACTGACCTCCACACACACACACACACACACACACAGATACACACATGGTCAGTGGTCTGTCAGTAAAATGGTCTGCAGATCTGCACTGACTAATCCATGCAGTAATAGGAATCGGCAGAGAGGGAAACCCTATCCCTATGATGTGGGACTCTGGATAAACTCTGGTCTGGTTTGATGTTGGATAAATAGACGCCCATTCACACACTGGCAAACACACACACACACAGGACGAATAAAACTGCCATGTGTGTGTACCTGCGGTGTGTTACAAGTCCCCGAGCGCCTGCAAACACATGTGATCTTCTGACCTTGTAGTGCAAACATTTGGCTATTCTGTGTATGGATATATGTGTCTGTGTGTGTTTTCTTTTGTGTGTGTTGTCTGCTTGTGGTGCCGTTGACGTGTCTGGGTTGTGATTTGTGTGTATGTTTTTGCAAAAGATCAGTGTGACTTCCTGGCTGCGTGCGTAGTATGTTGGGAAACATGTGCAGTAACACTCCCTGTGCATAATTAGCTTCCATCCAACTTATTTCTGCTTCTGCTGCAAGAAAGACGTGTGTCAGTGTGTGTGTGTGTGGGTGTGTGCGTGTGTGTGTGTGTGTGTGTGTTTGTGTGTGTGTGTGTGTGGATGCCCTGACAATATTTCTGTTGTTTCAGGTCCCTGTATTTCAGACACATTGTGTGAGAGTGAACAGTGTAGGACTAATTTTATATACTTTTCCTAAAGACCTTAGTCCACCAGTTTTAGGTAGGACAAAGGATCTCTGAAACAGGAAGCTAAAGCAGGTCAGTGAGTTTCTTTGTTGGAAAAACAATGTCATGTACCTGACTGACCCAAAGTTGTCAGTACACCTCAGTTTAATTGCTTTATGTGTTGCAGTCCAACCCTGTGTCGTCCACACACAAGGTAAACAGGTATTAATGCATGATGTATGTGAGGCAAACGTGACTGCTTGCACACCCATACAACCAATCCCGAAAACTCCACAACCTTTACTTTCCTTTTGGCTACATAAAGGGCACCCGACGTTTTATTGCATTGGTCATGACCGTTTATATTGGACAATGACATAAAATAAAGTGCCAAAAATGCGCTCCTGATTCTTATGGTACGGGCTGCCTTGGCCATTTGAAGGCTAAAAAAAAAGAGGGGTCTGAAACAAGGAAATGAAAACTTGGCTTCCAAGTTGAGCTTGACTGAGGATCACCAAGAGAAGATAAGCAAAAGTGTCCTGCAGATGTGTTTGGGTCAAAAAAGGGCGTCCCTGCCCCCAAGTAATTGAATATTAAATATGATTTCTTCTTTACAAAAATTTAATGGAGCAACTGCAAATAATCTTGTTATTCCCAGAGCAGTAGGGACCTAAATATTGCTCCAAAATGCACCACAAAGTGTTTAAAGGTTTCAGTGTGTAAAATTTAGGGATGTTCTATTGGCCAGAGATGTAATAAATATTCCATAGGTATGTTTACATCAGTGTATAATCACCTGAATATAGGAATCGATGTGTTTTTGTTACCTTTGAATGAGAAGTTTTTATCTACAGCTGGAGCTTTCCAGGGAGGCTACCATGTTTCTACAGTAGCCCAAAATGGACAAACCAAACACTGGCTCTACGTAGGACCTTTCACGTTATTCATGAGTTTCACGGCCACTGTAGTTTCTCCTGCACACTTGGAGGGCTGAGCTGTATTCAAATGCAATCTGCAACTTCACCACTAGATGCCCCTAAAACCACACTCCGAATTATTGTTTATTTATCCAGTAAAGGATAGCTGGTAAAGCTGGCGACCCATGTACCATGTACCAAAGCTGGGTCCTTGCTGCAGCGGCCACTGGTTCGCCTCTGACCTGTGGCCCTTTGCTCCGTGTCATCCTCATGCCTCTCTCTCCCCCATTAACTGTCATTCTTCAGCTGTCACAACCAATTAAAGGCAATAAAAAAAATGAACACTAGCACTTCATAATATGTTGATCTGTAGCATGTTTCCACAGCAACACAGTATGTGTTTGTCAGGTGGGTTGCACCTGCCCAAGGTGACAATGTGAATGCCAACTAACTCCATCACTTCAGGAGATAATGAGGCCCCCCCCGCCAAAAAAAAAGAATTTACAAAAAGGGCAACAATTCCTGTTTGTGATTGCACGTGGATGTAAACACCCTTAAATTAATAGATCACAGTCACAATGTGTGATTCAAGTGCAATGTGTCAGAGTACAGAGCCAAACACCAGGAAATGTGTTCCCAGCCTGCTATTAATGAACTGTGACACATCAAGATAGAATCTTCAGGAAATAAGGCAACTGAGCATAATGAAGTCAGCGCCAGTCACTGTCTTGTCCTGACATACATGGACAGAAAGAAAGAGAGGATAAGAGAGACAGCGGCGTGTTCGGTACACGTGCGTCCCTGTAGACTTGTTCTTTGAATCAACTTAGCCCAATGGCATTTCTATGTATGTGTGTATGTCTGTGTGTGTACTGTATATATGTGCGTTTGTTTCTACGTGTGAGGCCATGATCTCTGAAAGCCTTTCTGTCATGTTTTCTGTTTAACCACACACACACACACAAACAGGGATGGATGTGAAAATATTGAGTACATTGATGCCTGTACTGTGTCTATAATTGTACATCTGATGAGCTGTAGTGTGTGTTTGTATGAAATATATTGTGTATCATATGTAAACATGTATGTGTGTGTTATGAGCGTGTGAAGTATATTAATATACTGTGGGAGTTTGTGTTAATCGCGTGTATTTGCCATGTGAGGAGGGTCTGGGCGTTAGTCTGTTAGTCTTTATATGTATATGTATATGTACAGTGTATTTTTGTGTGCATCCATACAGCATATGTTTGTGAGTGTGTGTGTGCGTATTTTCAGAGCAGTTACGTGTAAGTGTGTGTGTGTGCAGTACAGTATGTGTGCGTTCATTTTCATTAGCATTAATTATATGTGTGTGTGTGTGT
>NW_023339674.1:16043466-16043772 GCF_004916995.1 Morone saxatilis | reverse complement strand
TGTGTGTGTGTGTGTACAGTGCCTCCAGGCTGTAGTAGACTGTGCTGTGATCAGCCTGCTTGGCACAAGACAATTGTGTGACTAATAGGGACTGAGGCAGACTGCAGTGAATAAAATACCTCCTCCTCTTCAATCATCATCATCTCTTCCTCTCTCTCTCTACCTCTGCTTGTTTCTCTCCTGAATGCATTCAACAACATCTAACTTTTTTTCTCACACAAGCTCAAACATACACGTTCATGAACACACACAGATGCATTCATAATTTTTCATTCATTAATAGTGTTTTCAAAGCTGCATAAAACA
>NW_023339674.1:16042721-16043402 GCF_004916995.1 Morone saxatilis | reverse complement strand
TTTCCTTTTCTTTTCTTTTCTTTTCTTGATCATTTGGCACCAGGAAAATAAATCCATGCAGCTCTTTACTTTGTGATAGCTGGTCATTTATCCAGCGGCAGCGGCACAGCACAGAGTCGCCGTGTTTTCTTTTTCATCTCTGCATGTTGCTCTATACGTCCTGCATACCAAAACGCTTTCCCTTGATTTCCCAGACTCCCACTCTTCGTCCTACTCTCAGCTCTTTCTTGAATTCAATATGCCTCATTGGACTGGAAAAATGGCTTTATCGATATTACTAATCAAACAGGAATATCAATATCTTTCCTTGCACCCGCAGCAACTTAGTTTTGTTCTTTTCTGTCCTCCTCTTCTTTCTACCTGCCTCTGTTTTAAAACATTTTGACAGTAGAATGCATTATGTAATTGTAAAATGTACTGGCAGGGGTTCTTGTGACCAGATGCAGAGTGTTCGAAAACACACAGAGAGGAAGAGAGAAAGGTGAGACAGACTGAAAGAGAGCAGATGCATGTACACGTGTGAGGAATGCTGTATTGGTGTGTGTGTGTGTGTGTTGGCCAAAGTGCAGATGGCGGATGTCAGTGTTGAAAAATTCATGATGCCATGTTTGGAGACTCCTGGGGGATATCTTCTTGTTCAACTGGCCTTACAGAGCAGGCATTATACACACAAACACACAC
>NW_023339674.1:16042108-16042621 GCF_004916995.1 Morone saxatilis | reverse complement strand
TTTTGTTATTTTGATTTTTTCTCTCTGTTTTCTGAGACGTTTTTGCCTCCAGGGGATTTCTTCATCTCACAAAGTTTCTAGATCCATCTAACTGTCAAGTGAATATTTCACCAAGAATAATATTTTGTGTTATGTACTTTTCCAACGACTACTACAAATACATTGACTTCAAACTAAATTTATTTTGTCAGGAGTTTTGGGGCAGTTTGTTGGTTAGTTTCATCCACCACATGGAAGTGACAGTAAGAATGACAACATTTCATAATGTCCAAAGCCAGTTTTACAGTTGGAGTGTACCACTGCAATAATACGATAACTATAGAAGTAGTAGTACAGCAAAATCAGTCAATAAGGTAATCAATCTTAGTTATTATTTAAAAAGTATTCCAGCAGCAGATTTTATACTTATTGCATTATATCTCTTTGAACAACACTTTTTCTGACATTTATTTTAAATGTGAGTAAATATTTTGAAATATCATTCATCAGTGGTAGTGTTTCCACCGCCTCCTT
>NW_023339674.1:16029980-16042088 GCF_004916995.1 Morone saxatilis | reverse complement strand
TTTCAAGGGGAATCCGAACAAATCCAACCCCTTGGCAGGCATTAAGAATGACTATACAGAAAAGGCCAATCTTCTCTCTGATGGTCTTGTTTGCTTATGCAGGTCATATAGAGGCACCAGTATTAAAACTGAGACTGTTTCATAACCAGTTTAAAACTCCTTGTGGTACATTTAACCAAGTTTAACCAATTGTGTTTGGTTTGATAGAACAACAAAGAGTCAACAGGCGTGCTAGCAGCTCTGTGAGGATGCACAATGCTAACATGCGCACAATGACAAAGTGCTGATGTTTAACAGGTATTGTGTTTCCGTGATCTCCATCACAGTTTAGCCTGTTAGCGTGCTAACATTGGCTAATTGGCACTTAACACAAAGCTGTTGGAAATGTCATTGATTCTACAGGTTCAGAGTTTTTACAATTCATCCTGAGAGTAAAATTGTTGTCTGTACCAAACATTATGGTGCAGTTATGAACAGATTTTACTGAAAGCCAAAAATGTCATCTTACGTTGTTGCTAGAAGAAAGGTCTGAAGATCACGAAAGTGAGTAGGATTCAACCTCCGGGCACCATGAATGTCTCTCCAGAATTGCATGACAATCCATCCTGTAGTTGTTGAGATATTTCAGTCTGAACCAAAATGTTGGACCAATCGACAGACATTGCCATAGTGCGGCTGAAAAGCTGCAAACAAACAAAGAAGAGACAGAGGAAGAGACAGAAATAGAGCGGAGGAAAAGGAAGACAGGGATGCTTTTCTTGCATAATGTGGAGGCTCTGTGACTTTGAGCTCATTTCTTATGACATTTGAATGTGAGCAACCTTTTTTTCCCTCATGTGTGATGTTTGTATTTACATCCATGCAAAAGATGGCGAGCCAGTGAGAAAGGGTGAGGAGAGCTGGGAGAAATGTATACATCCTTTCCTTGCAGTATGAACAAAATGATCCTAACTCCCCATTACACACATTACTCCATGGCTGCTCCCTTGACACAGTGTTTGTTGAGTGAGGTGTACTACACATTAGCGTGCCAAGACTATTTGAGCAAACAGAGCACTCCAAGCCCAAGTGGAGCGGGTTTGGACTCTGCACTAGGTAATGGAAACTGGCAGCGACTGGCGTGACAAAGCCAGAGCCTCACACAGAGCTGAATATGAGCCCCAGTTCTCATTACAGCCCCATTTTCTACTCTATTTCTATTTCTTTTTTTCAAGTCAGCCACTGCGCCTTTGTGTGTTTTGTTTATAACACAAGGCTCAATAGTACCATATCGAAGTCAGTATAATGTTATTTGCTCTGGATCTGTTTGTCTGTCTTTTTGATGTGTTTATCTTGTTCCTCGGTGCACAGATCACGACAAACGTAACATCTGACTGTGGTAAAACTGATTCAAGTTTTGTTAGCAGTGTTTTTCAAAATATATAGCAGAGGTTTGATTGCATTTTTATGATGTTTTGTGTTAGAAAACACAGGCTGGAATTCTTTTCTTTGCTGTCAGTGGAAGACTTTTAACTTTTAACAGTCAGTAAAGCATGTAAGGGTCTGAGTACCCTCTTTACAGACACACCATATGACCTTTCAGCTGACATGCATACTGTGATCTATCTGACCACCAAATCCTTGCTGGGTTAAAAGCCTAATCCGTTGTTTCTGTTCCCAGTCATCACAAATCATGTGGTCTGCATTGCAGACGTGAATGAAGCGTCAGCCTCATTTTTAAGTGGTCAGTCGGTCTCAGAGCGTCACCTTGAAAGTTGAGTGGGACTCTTAAGCTTCAAAAAATACACGGAAATGTCTCCGTGAACCAAAGCAGAGAAAGCTGACCTATGGCTACCCATAACACCCTACTCTGCAGTGACGTGCACGCCTGCAGACTACATTGTGCAAACCTAAATCGGGAGGTTTGTTCCAGAGTAGAAAAAAGCGTAGACATTAGACATGTGTGTAAAAGTATAAAAGAAAACAGCCATGTGGACGTTTCTGATCAGCCACTGTGCACTAGACAAGCATGCTTCAGCCTTTACCGAGTTCTGAAACTATTGTAGACTTATTATCATCTTCCATTTACAGTTGCTTTGCATGCAGAAAAGTTCATACTCTCCGGCTCTTCGGCTCGGCTTTGAACTGAATGCAGGCAGAGATAAAGACATCAGATATTGTATATTATAACTTGTGGCGCCTACTGCCTTCATATATCCTGTCATGCATGTCTGAACATACAGATGCACACATAGATGATCTACACATATACACTCTTGTGAACGTGTGTAAATGACTATACTTGCACACACACATACTGCACTTTATATATAAATGGAAAGCAAAAGCATGCGCACATGCACACATATGTTTGTCACTGCAGGCAAATTTGCACACACATCAAAACAGGTGCACACATCATTACACACATGAAAACACACACACACATACTTGGCACAATGCCTGGGCCATGTCACGGCAATTAAGTTCAGAAACTAAAAGCGTTCCACCTGGGATTTCCACCTCAACCCACATTATTAACCCTGTCCTGAACTGAGACTAAACACACACACACACACACACTTGCATACCCTCACACACAGTTTAACCCGCCAACAGAGTGACCTTAGTATCAGTACCATCTGAGAGGTAGATACACAGCAAGCTAACCAGCCATCAAACTCATTCAACTTACCTCCTTAAACATTAACCTACTTTCCTTACACCCCCCTCACCCCTCCAACATTCCAGTTCTCCGTGGCAACCGTATCTGTGACAGGATAAAATGAATGGAGGAAATGGCATCATCGGGAGCTAACAGATATGAACTGAAAGGAACATGAACATAAAGGAGAAGGAGGTATTTGTAAGTGAAGGGGAGTGCAGGAGTTGTTAGGAATCACTGAATTTTCAGTTAACAGTTGAGGTTTAGGGTTAATGAGGTTTGTGGATTATTCACCAGAGTAACTGGGAATTTGTTTGTGGAAAGACCTGTTAAGTTTTCCATAGCTTTGAAGAGTAAACAATTTTAATAATTTGTTATGAAAATATGTGAAGTGACCCTTTTAATAACTTGTTAGGATAGACGTTTCTGCAGGCAAGTGGAGCAGAGCAACCTTGTCTGGCCAAATGACACCATCTGGCAGGAAGCTGGGACAACATAGTGAGCCAGGGAGTGTGTGTGTGTGTGTGTGTTTGTGTATGTGTGTGTGTGTTAGAGAGAGAGAGAGAGAGAGAGAGAGAGAGAGAGAGAGAGAGATTTTTGGTGTGTCTGCATTATAGAAATGAAATGATGTGGGAAAGGTATATGTACAGGTGTGTCCGTAGGAGAAAAAATAATAATGTTTTTGTTAATGTAAACATATATGGGTTTGTGACAGAAAGCGATACTGTGTGTCTGGCTGGATGAGTTTCCAGCTAAAACAATTGTGTAACGTGTTCCACATCCATCACTTTAAAACAGGAAACTATTAACAGATCTTAAAAGAGATGTAAACTTTGGGTTTTACTTTCAAACAGAGTGGAAATCACTAAATTCAATCCACAAATGAAACATTACAATACACAGTGTATATACTTGTATTATTGTGTATGTGTACACTACAGAGTAAACTTGTAAAGATTTGCCTCCATTTTATGACACATCGTCCTCAGTGACAGCAGTGTTCCCTGGGAGAGTAAATGTCAAAGTGACATTGAGCGAGCATCAAGCCAGTCTGGGCTCTGAGTGTGTGTGTGTGTGTGACCTAGTCTGAGCGTCCCCTGGGACTGGAGCTGGCTGGCTGACTGTTCCCAAGCTGTCACCAGACATTGACTCAGAACACTATACACTCACCATCGACACACTGACTCACCAAGCTCCATCCATCTATCCATCGAAAAACGTAAACACATTCAGAGGGACTTCAGATCCCGCTGAATTAAATTGGTTTCCCTCAACTGAATTATGTTAGAAAGCAATATTTTTCAAATCTCTTACTTGTTACGCTTGGAATTGGATTTGTTTTCAGGAAATATTTGCTTATTGAACTCTCTACCAAGAAGCATTTGGTCCTATTAAGGCTTCAATGATTTCACTGGCAACATTGTGCATTCAAGCCACAAGCAACCACACTGCTGCATTGCTGTTCTCTCTGCCTGCATCTGCTAAAACATTGCCTGTTGTACTCAAGGACTGGCTGCTAACTGTACTACGAACACTCATCATTATCAGCTAATGTCCCAGATTCTGCTTTTTTCAGACTCTTGTTCTGCATCTTTTTTTGGGGCCCTTAGTATGCTTCAAATTAGGTGCTTGTTAGATTGTATAAAGGGTTCAGTGCGTCTCAAGCAAAATGACCACAGTGAAAAGCCTGCTGTCATAGCATCTTCATGGCTGCATCACACTGCCTTCCTGATCTCTATGGGGTTCAAGAAAATAGGGATAAGGTTGCACACAGACTTTTGTTCTCTAAAACATTCATGGCAGTCTCTTACCTCCCTGCACCTGTCCAATAACTACGTACGTAAAAATTGATGGTTTCAGCAAGTGTGACAAATTGTCAACCCCCAAATTCCAACGTCAGAAAGGTTGCGGAGAGGATTTCAGACACTGTTAGGGCCACTTTATGCCTCAAACAAAGTGGTTGTCGGGGTGAGGCTGAGTCCTTGTTGTTGTGGTCGATGGTTGGAGCTGGACCTGTGGCCCTTTGTTGCATGTCATCCCCTCTCTCTTCCCCTTTTCTGTCTATCTTGAGCTGTCCTGTCAATAAAAAGTATATATATATAGATATATATATCTATATATATATATATATGAAGGTTTATCCAGCTGCTCTATAATCTCACCAAGGAAAGTTCCCGACATATCGTATCGTACGGAAAATATAAGAGGGGACAACATATTAGCCCTCTGCTTGCTGATATTTGCCCACCTAAATTTCACTGGTCTATCACTGGGCACTTATTTTTAGCGCTGCTTCAACTTCTGCATATTTTTCCAATTTGTGATAATGGTACTTCTTCTTACATATAAGTGTGAGCACCGAGCACAGGAGCAAACCAGGGACACGTGGATTAATTTGGTATCAGTGGCAATGGATAAACCATAAAACTGACAAACAGGGCTAATCTCCCCCAAAACTCGGTGTATCCTTTTTAAAAGTGCTTTTCAGAACCTAATCCCAGGCCTCCCGTTCTCCCAGAGATCTGTGTCGGTGTTGTTAAAACTCAGCAGACAGCGCTGTACAAATATAGCTGAGTAACTAGGCCTACTGCAAATAGAACAGAACTGAATTTAATCAAATCAACACAGCATGCTCTATGTTCCAACATTCACCCTCTGGCAGCACCCCTCCTCCTGCTTCCTCTCTCCCTCTCTGTCTGCTCTCTGTCTGACTCGGTTTCTCTCTCTTGCCTCCTTGCAGACGGTGAAACACACATGTAAACACACAATTAAGCACAAAACATTACTTTATTCCTGCACTTTTCCCCCCACCTCTTACACGCACTTCCTTTCTTTCTGGATATAACTGCTTCATTCCTTTGTTCACCCTCTCTCCTTTTGTTCATTAACAGCTCCACCGTATGCAGCTCTACCTGTCTAAGCTACACGCAGCCTCTCACAAATATATCATAATCCCCATCAGCCGGACTAACACATAAAGTACCATGAGTCATCACGTTAATCATTCTCAGCTTTATCACTGACCAGCTTTCAGCAGGTTGCAATTATCGGATGATAAATGGTGTTTGGTGGTATTGTCAGAGTATTTAGACAACAGGGAGCATTAAGCTGGGAACAGAGCAGCAACGGGACACTGATGGCTGGCCTGTGTTTCCAGTGACACACGAGGATAGTTTATGACAGGCTTGTGGTAGTGGTAGTGTGTATATATGTGTGTGTTTGTATGTGCAAGCATTTGTGCTACCGCCTCAATTACGCAGCAGTCAGTCAGTCAACCATCCGGCCAGCCAGCCAGGCAGCCAGCCGGGTCCAGACAGGGTGAAGCAGCAGGCTGGTAAGCAAAATGAACCGCAGTGGCAGTGCAAACAGACCACAGTCAGACCACATCACAACCACACAGCACTCTGCCATTTACAGCGCTGCATATGGCTGTCTGCAAGGAGGGAGGGAGGGAAAGGAAGGAAGGAAGAGATTGCACGATGGAGTGTGGGGGAGGACTGGTGGGATGGCGGGGGCGATGGAGGAAGAGTGAAAAGGGAAGGTAGGAAAGGAGAAAGTCAGGGAGGAAGGACAAGAGGAGGAGAGTTGGCAAGAGGGATGAAGTGCTGTTAAGAAGGTATGAACAGGCTGTCTAGGGAGAAAAAAAGGAGGAAAGACAAGCAGAAACGCAAAGACGAAGGACGTAGACATTTACACAGACCAAGAGCCCAATTTAAGTAGTTTCAAAAAATGTAGCTTTCCATCGTCATCCGTCTGTGTGAAGCCTGCTATATTTACAACTGACAACTGAGTAATTCAACTGACAGAGGATTCACCGTGGAGAAACGATTTATTTTAATAGCCACCTACATGCAATCCTTATTGTCATATTGCACAGGTAACCAGAGACAGCTAGCTACATACCAGTTTATTCATTTTTGGAATGGTTAGATGGTTCTTACAAGCTACAAAATGCTGACCAAAATACTAAATAAGTGGTTTATATTTGGTTTATGATGGATTTTAAAAATATGTGCTGCAGGGTTTTGTTCCTACCCGTTTAGCATCTCTATCTATTTCAGTTCACTCAGTTCACGTGTTTTCAAGGATCCATTGCGGTTGTTGAATATTTCTGTTTTTTAACAAACACCATTTCTGCTCTATGATTAGTTCAAACATGGCTGTAACAGTAGGGAAGGCTGAGTGAATGTTTTTAAAGGTCCAGTGTGTAACATTTAGGAATAATCACCTTAATATACCTGTGCTAGGAATTGTTACCTTAGAATGAGCCGTTTATATCTACAGATGCCACAGGTCACCTTCTGTGGAGGCTGCCATGTTGGACCGCCACAGTTTTACAGTAGCCCATAACAGACACACCAAACAGTAGCTGTAGATAGGGCATTTTGTGTCTTTTTAGGTGTTTCGTGGCCTCCGTAGTTTCTCCTTAGTGCTTGGAAGGAGAGAGTGAAGCAACTAAACCACCAGATGCCACTAAATCCTACACACTGGACCCTTAACATTGACGAGTGTGAAACCTTTAAATACAATACTAATACTTTAATTGGGCTAAAGTCTTATCAATTAAAAAAATCAGTGATATTAAAATCTTTTTAATGTTACATTTTTCTGGGTTTAAATATTACTTTATCTTAGAATATCAAAATTAAACCACAGAAACACATTTTACTTTAACAGAAAGATGATGGCGCTCAATGAAAAGTCATGGGATCACCAAAGTTATATAATATGTGTATTTCAAGGTCAATCAATAGTTGTCAAGACATCTCATATCTCATTCTGGACCAATGTGGTGGATCAACCAATCAACCAAAAGACAGACATTGACATCCCTCGAGGGTCGTGCCTTTAATGCGCATAAAAACCAGCGTGGACAGAATCAAATGGATTTCTGACTGTTGGGATGTGGGCTGGCAAGCTAACACTGGGTAGCATATCACAGATGACAGTGGGAAAACACTTGTATCACAGAATAATCAGCATTCCAGCAATTGAGCAAACTGCCTGACAGGCATGTATTTATGAAGTCATATAAAAGACTCTGAATGCTTCCCACAGATCAGAGTTGGCAAGAAAAAAGACTTCACAAAAACATTGAAAAATAATTCTCTTGATGTGAAAAAGTCTAAAAATCCAAACATGACTAAATGCCTTCCACTGCATGAGCATCTGTCTGTAACCTTGATCTCTGAGCAACAGTGCTGCAGAACAGTTGTATACATTTTTAATATGAACAACAAAAGGACAAAATAGAAAACCAACAAAATTAGAATTCTGAAGTACATGTTGGCAGGAATATATTTGTGAAGCTCACAGAGGAGCTGAAAGGATCTAACATTAGCATTACTGTGTTTAGGAGAGTAACTACAAACAGACCATTATCTTGTCATTGGCACTCACTGTAATGCTTGCTTTTAGGTGGTGAGCTTGGATAAAAAGAAAAGCAGAGAGCAGAAAAAGAAAGCGGCCAAAGTATAAACAGAGAATATAAGAGGCAAAAACAAAAAAGGAGAGAAACAGAGACACAGATGATAAAGAGACGCGGAAGAAAAAAGGTGAGATAGGGATATGTTTTTTTTTTCCAATTCTATCAGAGGAAAAGAAAAGAAGGAGAGTGGGTTTCATGGGGCGAGGAAGAAGCCAGGCCACTATTGTAGTGAGTTAGCCTGAGGTGTTTTCATACTTGAGCTAGCGCTGATGGATGGAGGTCGTAAGCGGATGAATTAGTGATGAGGATCAGGATGAAAGTGCTTTCCAGAAACTACAGGGCCGTCCAGACAGAGCCAGGACACATGGGATAGGTAGGTATGCCCGGGGTGCGACGCTGGAGTGATAGACGGGACAGGCCCGGCCATGAACCCACGAACTGTCAGCACATATCATACATGGCAACAACACTTCAGTACAATCTGTAGACCTGTCAGTGCGAATGCTGGCTCATTTTAGTTTTACGATCTGTATTTCAGCTGCAATCTTTCATAGATTTTTCTTCCTTATCCAATCATATTCTTTCATATAACTCTTTTCTCCAAAGTTTTCAGCTTGATTTTGGCGGTTTGGTGCCATTGCCAGTGCCGGAAACAAGCAAACAAATTAACAAAGTCAGTTTTAGCAGGGGTTGTAGACTGAAAGCACTTTTTGAGGATTAAAAGCAAAACTCACAATAGAAGAAAGGAAGGCAAATATAGAAGCAATGCAGAAAAGCCATAAAGGTAAGACATAAAAGGAAGATGTTAAAATTAAATCCTTAAATGAGAGTTTCAGAAGTGATTTAAAACAGACCAATTTATCTGTCCCAAGCTCCCCAAGCAGGTCGTTCCAAAGAGCCCTGATGACGGTTTCTGGTTTATAATCTTCAGTTCGGTGCTGGCAACCTAACCACAGAGCGGAGTCCTCTCAGACTCACAGTGCCCCAAGAAAATAAATCTTTCTCCTAATAAAGTTTTTGAAGAGCGATGAGGTACAAATAGCATTTTTATATGTAGTAAATGTAAGTGGCATTTGTCATTTTCCATTCAACTTTAAAGCAAATATTGCCTATGACTGTAACTATCACCAGATAGTCATTCTAAGTCACTGTGACTTTCAGATGATTTTAGGAGTTATTTTGGGAAGAACTTTTTGGTGTACTCAGATAGCACTTTGTGTGTTTCACAGAATAACACCCAGAGAACAGGCGAGAAGGTTCCTGCTAACTTGTTCTGGTTGAAACCATTTATCAGTGTGCGGCTACATTGTGTTCTGGTATTTTAAGGCTACTGTATGTGGGGGGGAAATTATAATATCAACCTCTTCTATGATGTATTCTCTCTGTATGATTGTTAAATATTGGCATCAGCTGATGAACTTTGACCTTTGTCATTGATTAAACTCAACTGGCATCAAAGTCTGAGGTTTAATTTTGACATTTTAGGCAGCTGAAAATAAATTTGCTGTCAAAAAAGAGAAATATGTAAAGGAGGAGTGTTAGGAAAAATATACCATTACGGCAACAGCAACAAAAAGGACCAGAGAGAGTATTTCTTTTACAGATCCCCAACAGCAATATTTGTACCAGCGAGACATTAATAGGCTACTTCAAAGAATAAAAGGATATTTAAAAAGAGAGCAATTATCAGTTGATATTAAACACATCATATATACCTGTGGTTGTATTTGTGGTAGCAGAATGTAATGAGGCAGAAATAAGTCAAACCCCTTTATTTCTAAAGCATATTCAAAAATAACACAAGTTGATCAAAGAGCATTGCAATGCATTTCAAAGTACATACAGAAACTACGATTTCCTAGGTCAAGAATAAACCTTTACACTTATTATATACAAAACTCTGAGAAATATAGAGACAGAAAAGAGACAGAAAAAAAGACAGAGGGAAACAAGAGAGAAAAGATGAGAAAAACAGAACATAGAAGAAGAGAAAAAGAAGACTTGATTTCTCCTCTGGCAGCCAGGAGACGAAGAGGAGGAGGAGGAGGAGGAGGAGAAGGAAGAAGAGGAGGAGGAGAAGGATGAGGAAGAGTAGTGTGGCAGGCTGCAAATAGAGCTGGAGAAAGCAAGAGAGAGAGAGAGAGACAGTGAGAGCACTCACTAAATGAATTTGGCTTTCAGCAATGGGGAGTCTACTCCACTGCTGTGTCGTGTGTGTGTGTGTGTGTGTGTGTGTGTGCAGGCATATGTGCTTGTATGTTCATATCCTCATATATACACGTGTATGACTGCCAGCGTGTGTTGAAGTGTTGCCTCTGTGAGTGTGCGTGTCTCCCCACATGTGTGCATCTGCAGCTGAATGTGTGTCTCTGCATGTTTATGTATCTTAACACACAAATGGTTTTTGCAAGTATGTGTGTGAAAAACATTAGCGTGCGTGTTTATGCATATCTTTTGGACAGGCGACTGCATAATGTTCCTAAACGATGGTGTGTCAGAAAAAGACAAGGGAAGTGTGTGTGTGTGTGTGTGTGTGTGTGTGTGTGTGTGTTTTAGGCACACTGTCACCAGGATTGGAAGTGACAGGCAGGAAGTATCAGAGGCAGCTGGGTAACAGCCCACTAACCACACAGGGGAGGGCTCTACACTGAACAACATTACCAGTGGGGGTGGAGAGACTATAGAGAGCAGGAGAGAGGGAGGTGTGGAAAAAAAAAATAGGATAAAAGAGGATATAGGAGTAAAGGGAACATTTGTTTTGCCGTTATAAAACCAAGAAAAACTACTTTAGAACATCCTCATATGTTCTCTATACAAAACTGGTTAAAGGAGTAGGTTTGGGGGAACAAAAGCTTATTTGCTTTGCCTCCGAGAATGGGATGAAACGGTTGATGTCAATGTTATGTTAAAAGCTACTTGTGCGTCTTATGACCATTTAGTAGTGCTGTGGGAGCAAACGTTTGATGAGCATGGTCATGCAAGCATGTGAGCGCCAACTTAACTAGAATTGGATGTCCCCTAGCTGACTAGGTAACTGTTAAGGCCCTTCTGCACCACCCGATTATGTTACCGGTCGGCCGTCAATATAGCGATTAGGCGCCCGGACCTTTGCTGTTTATGGGGAGTGTATTGCGGCTTGGATCGCACTGCGGAATGGTTACACTCCGGTTTGATAGGCGTACCATGTTTGTGTGTTCCGGGCATTTATATATTACCGACTTGAGGAGACCGGGGCCAACTTGATCAGTCGATGCTTTTATCTCGGGACAGCTCATCCGGCCGTCGGGTTAGTGTGCAGAGGCCTTTAGTCGACTGGTTGTCAGATGTTTATGATATTTATTTTATTATTTAAATATATATATTTTAACAGCCACTTCTTAAAAGATAACGGAAAAAGCAGTAATGATTCTGGATGTGTCAGAACAACCAACAAGGACACTGAACATTTAGTTAATTAATTTCATCACAGTATAACATCACACAAGTCTCGTCGCTTAAAACACGGAGTAAATAACTTCCAGATTACAAAAACAAATACTGGTGGGTTTATCGATACAATAGATGATGTCTACACTGTTATATGTTGTCTGTTTAATCTGTTCAAAAAAGTGTGAAAGCAACGTGTTTGACTCTGTTTCTGGAAACCTCAGTGATGACAAGATTCCCAGTAAAATCACAATGTGTCTTTCATATGTCTTTTTAATGAGATATAAGCTGTTGATTAAGTGGTGATTAGGATGTGCTGGTAAATAGATTTTGTCACCTTCAGACAGAGCCAGGCTAGCTGTTTCCCCTTGTTTTCAGTCATTGTGCTAAGCTAAACATCTGCTGCCTGTTGCTTCACATGAGAGTGTATTCATCTTTTAATCTAACACTTGCAAAAAAAAGCAATCAAGCATATTTCCCAGAATCCTTTAAGTTTGAAGCTGGAGTAAGGACACATTTAGCCTAGCTTAGCATATGTTTGTTTAACACAAATTACTGATTTTCATCTTAAAATAAGCTATGCTCGGCTAAATTATGCTGGGTTATTGGG
>NW_023339674.1:16027619-16029880 GCF_004916995.1 Morone saxatilis | reverse complement strand
GTGCGTGTGTTTGTGTGTGTGCGTGTGCGTGAGAGAGCAAGTGAAGGAGGAGGGATAAGACATATTGCATTTATAGTTCAATTTTATCGCAACATTTTGAGCTGAATCTGAAGACGGTTCTGACTGAGGAATCTCTCTTTCTATAAGGGGAAAATATAAACAACACTGAAAATCACAGATTTGATGACCCAAGCTAAAGCAAGCCACGCGCAATTTGATTAGAACTAGAGTAAAACCTTGTTTAAACTGCTGCATCAAAGTATCAGTCACCCAAAAAATACATTAAAAAACCAAGTTCGAAAAAACGCAGCGGACACGGCACAATCATAAAATACGTTGCAAAACTGACATTCCAATTCATTCATGTTGTCTCCGCTGCCTCGCTGACAACCTAGCAGATGACTTCATATTTGTTGTCATGGTAACCATGCCACAGACGGTTTTTATAAGGCAGCAAGCGGCGTCACCTCTATTCACGATTTTTCCATTTGCTGTTTCAAATCTAAAATGATCATTAAGACGGTGGCGTCTCCCTACAATATGTGCGTGTTTGAATGCAAGCTGTCCTAAGAAGTGTACAATTATCTACTTTCCCTTTACTCTCTATCTAAGAGTTACTTTTTTTGTCCAGGAAATCAGGAAGAAGCTGTGCAGTTATCAGCGGCTCCAACACTAGTGGCAAACTTCCACTTTGGAAAAAACTGAATGCAAAAAACACACACACACCTTTAATTCATATAACTGGTCTGTGATTGCAACTCTTGATTAATTATGCTAGCTAGCACAGTAATAACATACAGTACATCACTTGAAATGTGTCTATTGCTGTAACAAATGTCTCACAAATATATAAAATTTTAATTATGCTACAATTGCCATCCATATAATGTTCATCAGTAATTGGGGGCCACTACCCATGCTGCTGTCACTCACAGCAGGCAGCAGCTGTTATAGAGTCACTACAAATTGCCACTGCAGTAATGGCAGAACACGCAAACCGATTGCCGGATGTAGGTGTGCTTGGTGTAGGCCTTTGGCTTGTGTGTGGGCTGTTATTTGTCTGCCTGGACCGCTTCATATTTTCTCTTGCATGTTTCTTGTAACTGTTTGCCAATAGGTAACACATGCTAGGGCTAAATGCTAAATCCTACAGCTGAACATCCCATCAAACTTAGAATTACTCTTTGTATATACGAGCCACGCCTGATATAGACCTTCTCCCGAATAGGGTCAAAGTGCACTCGACCCGCCGTCAAGCAGGTTGCGTTTGTTTCGAGACTCAGCTCATGTGGCACTGGTTGCTGGTGCAAGTGTGTATGGGAAAAAGCCAAAAGTGGAACTGGAAGCAAAGAAGTGTTCGTAAAAAAGAAAAAACACATACTATGGTTAACGGTTATAGGAAGAACTAGTTTTGGGGCAAAAACAAAACAGCTGCAAGTCCTTCATCTTCCTTTCATTACTCTGTGACGATAATATCAGCCTGCAGGCTACCGTGCTGTACAGTTACCCGACCATCAAAGGAATCACATAGATTTGACTAACTGAGGAAGCTTGTAAACACTTACTTCCAACTATTACCTTAATCTGGCTAATTTACAGTAATTAACACAATAAATGCAAAAGAGAATAAATGTAATTGTGAATGTCAGAGGTTAGATATAACAACATAACTTAAACATTTCTGAATTTCATTGTTTCATGTGTGTGTGCGTGTACTGCTGCTATCAGGTTGACAATGCCGATTGTATGTGAGTGTATGAGAGAGATTGTGTGTGTGTGTGTGTGTTTATGTGAGTGCATGAGAGAGAGATTGTGTGCGCTCACGCCTGCCTGAAATAAACAGAGAGGAAGTGCACATGTGAGTGTGTGCATATGTGTGTGCCTGCTGGCTGGCTGATGGTGGGGAGAGCAGTGCGGCGGCACAGATTAGATGAGATTAAAGCCAGTCAGAGGATCAATTAGAGGCAAAACATCAGACGGCTACACAGCCACGGCCAGCAACAATGAGATTAGCCCTGAGGTGGAGCAGAGAGCGAGCAAGCACATCTGTGTGTGTGTGTTTGCGTGTGAACGTGTATGTGTGGAGGGACAGAGAGAGATGGGGGGGGAATGGGGGAATGAAGAAATGAAGGGGGGTTGGGAGAGAAAAATCACACACATAGTTCCACCAGAAACACAAAGGAAGTGAATAATCAAGGACAATTCCACTTTATTTCAACTATGGCTTATTGATGCAGCTTTGGCTGTGTGTGTGTGTGTGT
>NW_023339674.1:16027335-16027557 GCF_004916995.1 Morone saxatilis | reverse complement strand
GTGTGTGTGTGTGTGTGTCTCACGATTCCTAAATGAAAAAAAAAATACGTACATTTCTCCACTGAAGAGAATGACATTATTTGTTTGCTTTCCAAAACCATTACAAATCACAATTCAGTTTTATGATCTGACAACGCTACAGTTAAGGTATGGTTAGGCTAAGGCACGAAAACGACTTGGTCGAGGGAAGGGAACGATCATGCTCATGGTTAAAAAGAAACC
>NW_023339674.1:16023604-16027235 GCF_004916995.1 Morone saxatilis | reverse complement strand
ACTGATGCTGTCGTTTTTCTTGGGCGAACAGTCATCTAGAGTTCATCTTCAAGTCAGGCAACTGTTTAGGCGCACAACCTTAGTAACAGCACAGTGGAGCACTCTTACTCCATAAACACATGGATAAACTTCTGTTTCTACAAAAGACCCTGAGTCCTTCCAGACAGAGACATACCCCCTTTTCTATTTGTATTAATATTTTCAATTGAGAATTGATTATGGACCGAATCGTGACACCTAGAATCAAAACTCAATTGTGAGATTCTCATCCCTATTTGTTAACCCTTTGGATTTGTTTCAAACATGTATGGTTGTCTGACGGCTCGTGTTTCCTGCCAAGTCTGATTTGGGTTAAGCAGTACCACCACATTCCAAGATCTCAGCTATTTTCTTGTTTGCGTACAATTTTTGTGCGTACATACAACAGATGGCCGTACTGAAGATCCAAGTTGTAATAAACCAGAATTACCTTTTAAGGGGAAAAGCTTAAAATGAGCAACGAGACAAGAGACAAAAGAGAACAAGTGCACTGCAAAGGATGGGCGGTGGAGGAGAGGGGGAGGGTACAAGGAAAGAAAGAGTATTAATTAACAGAGAGGGTGAAAACATAGGAACAGCAGTGCATCATTTCTTTGCATATAAACATAAACATCTAAAAAAAATAAAATGAAAAATAATCAGATGCATTGGTCAAACATACCGTGGCAAAAATTATATTTATGAATACACAAGCCACCATACATTGGCGCACAACACACACACACACACATATACACACAGCTTCACTCACCATGATATAATGGCGCTGCATCTCTGACTTCTCACTGGCCAACTTGTCACACTCAAGCTTCAAACTGGGGAGAGAGGGAGAAGAGAGGAGCACTGAGTCAGACCTTGTTAGTCAGCTTGACAGTCTTCCTTCTAAAGTGCTGACACCAGGTGACTTCTACCCTCTTCATCATCATTACCTCCACTTTCACCAACAGCACTGTCATCACTTTCATCATCACTTCAACCCTCATCACTGCCTCCACCTTCATCATCTTCTGCACCACCTGCATTTTCATCATCTCGGCTACCATTACCATCTTTATCATCATCGCCATCTCTGTCATCATCATCATCATTACCGTCGTCATCATCCTCACCTTTACTAGCCAGTGGCGGCGTTTTCACAGAGCTTGGCAAGGTGTCGATTGACAGGAGAAAGGTCAAACTCATTCTGAACTCCAGAGATCTGTCTAGCCAAAATGTCTGCTTTCTAAATCAGAGGAGAGGCAGTGAAGTAAAAAGTCTAAATATAGTGTTGGAGCGTTTCCTGCGACCCAGTCCCTGCGACAGCCATTAGCTGTAATCATGTCAGTGCTGATGTCACGCGAGGCGACAGGACAAAGGAGGACGCGTCAACAAGTCACCCTGATAGTCAAATGAAAAAGACAGAGGGGGGGAAAAAAAAGGGAAAAGAACTTCCCTCGGTGCCTTTGATTGAAGCAGCCAGTTACAACGTGCCGGTCTCAGAAGGCATCATCCGATGTGAGGACTGGATAAGACTCAGATCAAATAAAGATATGCGCAGGCACACGGTGGATAGTTTCAGATTTAGGATAAGTCTGAAACCTGTTTGATGGTGTGTGTGTGTGTATTTATGCTGGGATGTTCTTCTCAGTTGTCTGCGGGAATGACAGCTCGATTACACAGCACTGGCTGAATCTTCAACGCTGTTAGTCTTAACTAGCAGACTGAACACAGTGTTACACATGGCTAAAAATGTGAGCTTACTCATACACACACTATTTTGCCTTTTTATGTAATTATTGTAGCAGCTGCAGTGTTATCTTTAGGTTTGGTTAAGAGATCACCTATTGGATTGGATGGATAAACACTGAAACATACAGTATTTAATTAAGTATCTTATTTAATATTCAAAAGACAATTTTAATATAATTGCAGTTTTTTCTTTATTTTATTTGTTCTTCAGAGTATTCCTGAAATCCATCTATTTTATACCCCCACATAGGGACTAGAACTTAATTCATTACGCAAAAGAGGGACACTCTTGAGGTTGTTCATTGTAGGGCTAACACAAAACAAACACGTTCACATGAAGGGACAAAACCCTATGGAGCAATCCCTCCATAAACCCTCCAAACTCCATAAAGAAAAGACAAGGGTGTATATTTAAACTTAGGACCTACTTGTTGCAAAATATCACTGCTGCTATGCTGCCCAGTTTAGAAACTACTGCTTGACATATTTATTTAGAAAAAGAGAACACAGAAATCAGACATGTAATGACCCAGAATCTGTCTGTCCTCATGGTGCTCTTAAAAACACAGAACCTCTTTCCACATATAAAAGTTAATAGCCTAATATCAGCATCCTGATGTCACTGATCAATTACCTTGTCCCAGGAGCTGTTTTTTTAATATGCCTTCAAAAATTAAATGAGGACAATCGATGGCCTCATGCGCAATTAATCATTTGAAATTATCTTTAATTGTGGTACATTAAAGTAACAATGTTTTTAAAAATCCCCAATCATGCTGTAATTATTCTGCCTAGCAGTAATACTGGAGATACGATGTTACGGCTGTGATGTTTCTGCACTGCACTGGCCAGAGATTACTTGGCAATAAAGGAATGTAAGCAGTATCCCTTCAGAAACCCCTAATGCTTCATGCATAAAGAATCAAATCTAAACCCCTGAAAGGCTTTTACTGGAAAGCAGCAACACTTATTGTCGACTGTCACCGAGGCTAACAGCTAGAGGCTAACTCCTTTTTCAATACACGCTGCATCTACATGTAGACATGGATCAGCTTTCAAAACTTTTAAGGAAGGAATGGAGAACAGATGTAGCCTGAACTCAACCAGTTTGATAAAGACGTGACAGGTAACAGGTGCTTGGACGAGACCCTGATGTCCAACACATCACCATGGCGAGGGACGTGTTCTGCCGTGTGCAAACAGAGTCAGTCTACTTTACTGGATGATCGTGGTTTCTTATACCATGGCACGCAACAGGCAGGGGACTGGGGGAATGTTTCTTTGTCGGGGGTGATGAGCAGGTTTATTCTGCCACCTATTCTTGTGTGTGGAAGAGCAGCCTCTACTTATCCAAAACGCTCCCCTCTCCTCCTACATAAAACCCTTCCTGCTATCCCTGTGTACATGCGTAGGCTGTGTGGTGGGTTGTCATGACGACAGGCCTCCCTGCTGCCGGCCTACCTGGGATTGGCTTTGTGCCTCCCCTGATTGGTGCTCAGCAGCCCCCGGGCCTGCACCGCTGCTCTCAAACGACACTTTGATGGAGTTTTATTGCCGATTCTTCCGTCTCTAAATCGCTCCTGCTGTCATCTTTATTTTGATTTATGTATTCCCTGATCTATTTATGCATGTGAACGAGGGGAGGGGAGAAGAGGTGGGAGAAAGAGGAGAAGAGGAGGGGGGTGGATAGAGGAAGACAGCGACAGCTACAATGCTTGCTACTATACCCGGGGGAACGCCTGCGGTACATTTGCCTTTTAAAGGCTTCAGCAACAGACAAGCACAGCACAGCAGCAAAGAGCTACAAAGCCTCGTCTGTGGCTCCCAACCCCCAACCCCCCACCCCATCCCAGCCCCCCTCCTG
>NW_023339674.1:16020336-16023504 GCF_004916995.1 Morone saxatilis | reverse complement strand
AAACAGCTGTCAGGCACACACACACACACACACACACACACACACACACACACACTCGTGACTGTGAATTTCATCCCTGTCAGATAAAGGAAAAGGGTGTGATGAGCTCCACACATACGGCTTAGTGCTGTGTTTGTGTGTGTGCGCTTGCCCTTAACAGCCTGTGTGCGTGTGTGTGTGTGCGTGTGTTGTACCCGCATGCATCACAGTGCCTGTCTTGTGCTTCCTACCTCAGAGCTTGTGTGGGTGCATATATGTGAAGGTCTTTAAATCATGGAAGCTGCTACTTCTGTGTGTGCTTGTGTCCATTTGTCAAAGCATATTCGTTTCTCCCAATATGGCTGTCAGTGTGCGCCGTCAATCATAAGACAGTGTGTGTGTGTTTGTGTGTGTGGACGGGCAGCGCCAGACGAGGTCACCGATAAGGGCTGGCCCTTTTGAGGCCCATCGCTCTCTCCCTCCCACAGGCTGAGCATAAATTACTCCCCCAGCTTCAGCCACACAAACTGATGTATGGATATCGGCTTCTCACCCCTCCCCTGCCTGAATGAGGGCTTCCTTTTCTTTTCTTTTTCAAAATGGCCAACTGATTCCAACTGTACTGTCTTCCCTGGGTTTGGAGATTTAGTGGAGGCTGCTCCTCTGATTTTCTGCTGATAAACAATGAAGCTGTTGCTATAGTTATGACTATATAACTTGTTGCCACATCAATGTCCATGTTGTGTGCAATCTAAACTATAATGGGACTTAACCTTCCAAGACCAGGAAGTGATAAAAGTCATTTCTTTCCTCATACACATTTCCATGGAATACAGTGCACAGAGTTAACTAAAACTGATTTGGCAACAGCAAAAATGCGAATCCCTCGGCGCCTGCATTTTACACACAGCCTTAGGTGACATCATTCAAATGTCTCTGAACACTCCCAAAGTGATGGGAGATTATCTCTGCAATTCACACCTGCCAATCAGTGAGCTGCAGGTGCACAGTGGGGGAATGGGTTTGGGAATGCACAGCTGTGTCTGCATCAACAGAATAACACAGTGTGAGGAGTTATTTTGGACGTTCAAGGTTCTGCAAGTAAGTCATATTCTTTCTTTCTTTCTTTTTTTTCTTCTACAGACGGTGTTAGCTGACTGGCAGCTGGAACACCTCCAAGGTTTTGATGGCCATGAAACTCTCCCAGTTGAACAGTTAGTGCAAACAACAAACTGCAATGATAGACTACGATCAAGGCCTGGTAGACCTTCAGACTTCGTCCAATCGCCAAGTTTAAAATAATGCTGTCTGCAACACTAATGGCGGGTTGAAAAAAAAAACAACTCACTTCTGTATTCTAGATTAATGTTATAGGAATTCAGCAACTTTGGTGTGGTGCTTTTTTTCCTGATTGCGACAACAAATTGTTCTGAAATGTCAGCAGGTCTCATCCGTGGCTCCTAGTTTCTCCATAGCATGTCAAAGAGAATATTTCTTAATGCACGCCTGGTAGACAGGTGCGTAGGAGAATGATGAAAAATGGAAATTCCTGCTTACTGTGAGCAGCGCGTTTAGTGAAAAAGCAATATTCGACTCAGACTTGTTTTATTCTTTGGCTTCTCCATAACAACAGCGTCGCGGTATGTTATGGTTAGAATTTACAGCAAAATAGTTTTCTCAGAAACAAAGTTGAAATATTTCTGATGGCCACAACATTATCTTTGACACACAAAAACTGTTAATTGATTTGTAGAAAATAGGAATTTACCGTCACAGTCAAGAGCAACAGACCAACAGCTGTTAATCAGCTACAGCAACATAAACACCTTTAACATACAGACGTCAGCAGGATATATTATTAATTTTCCTGGTCTAGCTATAAACATGCATGCCTCCTCAGTTTGAATCCAACCTGTCCCACCGACAAAAAAAGAACCCTTCGGTGTTCCTATTCATGGACATACAACAGTTTTATATGTTATGTGGTGTAAACATAAGAGTTCTCTTAAAAAAAGGATTAAATGAAGACTCACCTGTTTGTGCATCTCAATATTGAGCCCATAGGACATCTCATAGTACTGGAAAGAAAGAGAGAGGAAGACAAAAAGAAAAAGTTATAACAACACAGGCATCTAATACCTGTAACTGTTCCCAGTAAATCTTCTGCACATGTGCTCCATGCTAACACTTATTATCATTATATCATTATACATAATTTACTGTGTGTGATGTGCGCTTGGCTAACACTGTAATGGGAAAGAAGGCTTAAACTCTCTTTTTATTGCATTCTTAACAAAAGGGAAGTCTGACTTGCCCCCACTGTATAAAACTATTTCTAACTATATCTATGCCCATTCTGACTGGTGTTAAGCAGCATCACCACACTCCAAGATCTATCTATATTAAAAAACACAATATGATGACAATAGATAAAAATGTCCCTGCCCTCTTGTACAACGCTACAAACTACAACTATACAATTTTGAAGATTTCCAATCATGAAAAAAAAAAAATCTAAAAAAAATAAGAGTGAAAATAAACAAAATTATTCTTCCAACAAAAAGTAAACCCTCAACCCAACGTGACACATCTTAAACATCTTAATGACTCCCAAGATCCCAGATTTTGATTCTACAAACCTATTCCCACCACAAACACGCTTGCATGCACACATACAAAGAGAAGAGAAGACACACGGCTACAAATAGGAATAGGAACTCAGAGAGAAAAGGAGACAGTAGAGAAAGAGCCTCTGTTGTGAGTGAGCGTGTGTGTGCGTGTGAGTGTGTTCAGTGTTAATGAGAGGGCCACCCTCTAGGCGTCAACCCTGTTAATCACCCACTCTGTCTGCAGGGGGACTGGCTCTGTCACTGGAAAACAAACAACACACAGATCTCTCACACATAAATGTGCACACAAACACGCGCACACACACAAATTTCTGTCTCTTGCTTGCACTCACACGCACACACCATTGTTGTTTTCTGTTCAATCTCGCACTGACACTACCTTGTACGTGAATGCACTCGCATGCACAGACACACCAAACACACACTCTTTTTTTCTGTAGCAGGCCCACGCGGAAGCTCCCTAAAGTAATTACAGCGCTGGGGAAATGGAGGTGCTGCCGCTGGCTGGGGGAGTGGGGCAACCTGATATGCTATTAGAGGAGTGTGTGTGTATGTGTGT
>NW_023339674.1:16020097-16020236 GCF_004916995.1 Morone saxatilis | reverse complement strand
GGGGGGGGGGGGGTTGAGACTGCCTGTATGACCATTTTTGTGTGTGTGCGCGTCTCCCTCTGTTAGCCCATATGCTCGTATATTTGTGTAGTTAGTTGCCCTTGTTCATAAGCAGTTGTGTGTTTCTGTTCATGTGCTC
>NW_023339674.1:16015563-16020078 GCF_004916995.1 Morone saxatilis | reverse complement strand
GTGTGCTTGCGTTCTTTGTGCACAGTGTGAGTGGGTGCCGAGAATCGCTAGTTCTATTAGAGAGTTGAAATTGAAGGGGATGTGTGGAAACGAGTGTCGAGGAGCATTCATGTCTAGGCCTATTGTGCACAGCTAACTCCCCCCTCCCCCTCCCACCTCCTCCTCTGCTCCTCCTCATCCCTCTCCACCTCTGTCTCTATTTCTCTCTTTCTTTCTCTCTCGCACTCTCACACATTCAATTGCTCCCTCTTGATCACTCTGTCCTACTCAATTCAAAAAATGCCTCTCCACTCTGTCTGCTCACTCTCTCCATTCTCTTGTCTCTGTTTTCTCTCTGTTTTGTCTTGGTGAGGAGAAGCAAGGTTGAGTTGCGGATTGAACTGGGAATATGTTGAATGAATCTTCATTGTTGCTGGGTCCTCTTTGTCTTTCTGTTGTTCTGTTTTCTCACCGTTGTCTGCTTTTCTTTATCTACTATTCTGTACTCTCTCATTCTTGAATGTGCGTACCTCCTGATAACATAACTCTTGCATCTTCGCTTTGTTTACTATTATATAACATAGGTGCTTTCATTGTGTGTCTAAATAGCAAGAAAAATGTACTCTCTCTTGTCTAGCAGTCGTCATCACACAACGCTGTACAATATAGAAAATTCCCAACGTATTCATCTATAGAGAGGGGACTTGTAGGTTGAACTGAATCCTCTGGGCTCGTTACTCTTGTTAGGTGTGGTGGAAGAAGTATTTACAGTAGATCTTGTATTTGATAAAAGTAGTAGAGCCTAAATAATGTCCAAAACAAGATATTTGAAGATGACATCGTGGACTTTAAGATTCTACCATTTCTCACTGTTTTATGCTTCATTACAAGTGGTGGAGTCCTGCATTCAGAATTTTAGTTGAGTAAAAGTACATAAGTAGTATCAAAAAAAAAAGGTAAAAGTAGTCATGATGCAGACCGGAACCTGTCAAAGTGTTATATTATCATATATTATGTTACTGGATTATAGATCTGATGTGTTAACTTGCATGCAGTAATTTAAGGTTGTAGCTGATTGAGTTGGAGCAGTTGTGTAGTTTATAATAATGCGGCATATTTTTAAGGCCATTATATGTTTTGTATGTAAAATCTTAATTTAGTAATTAGTCAATATAAATGTAGAGCAGTAAAGTATAACGTAGCAGAAAACAAAGACTCAGTTCAAGTACACCTACATCAGAAATAACAGTGTTTGAGTAAATGTACATGGTTAATTCTACAACTGCTTGTTTGATTTTGTGATTGAGATTCACTTGTAGCATTTGGAAGGAAGGTTTTAAGTCTTTTTGAGGTATTTAAGAAATGATGTATGAAGTATCATGTCCTGTTGTATTCTTGTCAGGAAACAGTAACATAAGACACTCAAATAGTAAAGCTCATTCAGGGACAAGGCAGGACACCCTGAGCAAGCCTGTGAAATGTTAGGTTTGTTTAGGCGGCCTTCCATGTTTCTTTGGAACACATTTTAAATCAACTTGAACACGTTTTTGTCTCTGTGTTTGCTTTCCCTTTTTGCATCTACATTCTCTAGTCACAAAAGATAAGGCTTATTTAAATTGTTGAAAAGCAGCAGAGACATCTCCAACTGCATTGGATTCAGCCTGTTGCAGATCCTTGATGTATTTGTCCAGTGTCCTAGCCCATTTTTATATTATGTATGTTTTATTGCACACGTGTAATGCTCTTGTCAATGAATGTCTGCTCCAGTAGCACTTTAGGAAAGCTAGAGAAAAAAAGCAGAGCAAAACGGAAAGAGGGGACAAAAGAGAGAAAGAAACATTCAGACAGAAAAAAGCTGAAGGAGAGACACAGAGAGGAGGATAATAGACAGCACAGATAAAAGAGACAGAAGCTGCGTTGGGGGAAAAAAGAGAGAGACGGTATAAAGGGCACTGAAAAAGAGGAAGAGCCATAGTTAGCATGGAGCGAGTCCCGCAGAGACATTTTAGAGACATTTTAGATATGTCAGTGAGTGTGTATGTGTAATGATGAGCGGATAGGAGTGAAGCGCTTGATGGGGAGCTGTGCTCTGCATGCCTAATGACTGTTAGGAGGGCCCCTCTCTCCTCATCGCGCCACGAATTACGCTCTAACACAATTACTGCTGCTTTGCATATCTCAGACGGATTGGATGATTACCAACCAAATGTGATAATAGACCTGTATGTGAGAAAGATAGGGAATGTGCATGACGAGGGAGAGGAAAGGGTGTGTGTGTGTTTGCGTGGGTGATTGTGTGTGCGTCCAAGAGTTTTGAGAAAGAGTATTAAGTACAAGCAACTTAATTAATGAGGTGAATAAAGGGAGTCTGATATTTCTGATCTGTGTGTGTGTGTGTTTGATGCAAGGTATGTGTGCTTCAGTTTGGGAAGGTCATAGCAGATGTTTTCCATACTGATGAGAGTGTGGTTTGAATCAAAAGGGTTTAAAGGATAGGTCTGATGATTTTCAGTTTTTTTTTTTTTCTTGTCAACAAATGCCATGAAAAAAACCCAAACCAACCATGCAGTGATCCACTAACTAGTTTTGTCTGCGTAGCCCTATGTAAACTTGATACAGCTTATTCCTTTGTGCCACAGACATAATGGTTCAAAAACTATTAAAGGACCTGCACACCCACACAACTGCTTTCATTTACTCTGGCGGATGGGACCTTTAATCAGGTCGTAGTTGGATTGGGGCTATGCTGGGAATTGCGTGATGTCACCAAAGCACAGCCAGATACTGTAATCAATAGGTCTTTTTCACACATTTTAACTGGTGATAGAAGGAAAAGAACAGGTGTTACTAATAACATTAATGATAGCTCTGTTCAAGTGTCCCAGTAAAGGACTTTTCACACCATCCAGATTTTTTGTATCCGTTTTTTTAATCCATCTAATTAAAATCATTACGCATAGAAACCTTGCTGACTGAGTCCAATGCTCTTTATTATTGCATTCATTGCAAAATTCACAATACGCTAAGAGGATGGTTTTTGTGGTCCTCTAACTTGAAAGTAGAAAAAGAAAAAGGAAATATTGGGTCCAGGTTGTCAAGAACAAGGAGTTTCACCTGCTGATAAAGGAGCTGTCTGATCGCTGTGAGGTTCCTCCGCAGGCTGTCGCCACTCTCTGCCTGCATCTTGCATTTGGCAGTGCAAGAGTGAGCTCTCCCCCCTCTCTGTCTGTGTGCGCTCATCTGACTGGTGCGATAAAACGCAACATTTTTGACCTGTTCTGAAAACTTTATTGACGGACGAAAGTTTCGGAGTCGGCAAATAACATTATTGACAAAATGTGAGGTTGTATTTATTTTCAAATGTGCGACAAGTCTTGTGGCTTTAAGTCATAACGGTGTGACAGTGAGCCAGCATGCACAAAACCAGGACCCTAAACTGAAGCAGCTATGTTTTATTATTTACACCTGTGCTTTTCCTACTGTGACATGTCAATATGTCTTCCATGAAAAATGCGTAAAGTTACCAAAACCTGAACGACACAGTCTTGGTTTCCCCCAATCTTGCTGCTCATCGATAATGGTGTAACAAATCTAATAAGAGAGCGAGGGAGCCGTCAGTCAAGCACAGTCTGTACACACCCACATAGTCCTGAGACGAGGTCTAATCAGGCGACGTAAGTGAAAACGCCTGTGTGGGTGGACTAAGGACGTGTAGTGAATTTAAACACACATCAATGAGCCACACGGTTGCACTGGGTGACATGTTCCTATATTACGCTGAACGTGGGCACTGTAGTTTATTTTGAGTCAGTTCCACATATACCATCCTGCTGCTCTGAATACTCACTAGAGCATTAAATGTGTATCCATCCACATCTGAAAATAGTCCGTAACAAATACAGTATTTACTCCTGTTTGAGTCATGTTTGCTAGAAACTACAGTGCCCACCTGCTTCAGGAAACAACTTGTTTACATTTTGAGGAATAAAACTCTGTTGGGGTCATTATTGAGACAGACTGACACACTGTTGGTTTTGGTCTTTTCATGGGATTTGTTGGCTAAAATTTAGAGTAACACCAGTATTATCCTTTTAATGACAAAACTCTCCTTTCACAGGCTGAGATAGTGAAGAGATTGAACGGGATCTGCGCACAAGTCCTCCCCTACCTGTCTCAGGAGGTAAGCGCGCACACACACACACACACACTCACTGACACGAAGACGTCACTAACCCTCTGACCCTCAGCCCTATTCCTTACATCCTGGAATGAGATCACCCTCATTCCCGCCTCATTACCTCTCCACCTCCGTGACCCCTCGCTCAGCATCCCTCCCTCCTCTTCTCTCCTCTCCTCCCATCATTCATCATCACTCGCTTCCCTTGTTCCTTTCCGCCTCACTTTTGCTTTATGCCTCCCTCCCCCACTCTCTTGTGCCATATTCACTCCGTCCTTCCAGATTTCTCTCCCCTCCCTTTTTGACCTCCTCCTCCTCTCCCCTCCTTCCCTTTATTCTTCCCTCCTCCTCCTCCTCCT
>NW_023339674.1:16015258-16015463 GCF_004916995.1 Morone saxatilis | reverse complement strand
CCTCCTCCTCCTCCTCCTCCAACACTTCCTCCACCCCTCTCCTCATGTGTGTGTTTGTGTGTGTCAGTGTAATAAATGGCTGTGTGATTCAGATAAGCCATGCTCTTATCTGCCCACCAGGGCGTTGACCTCCACCCATTACAGCACACTAGCCAACCATCCATTCACCAGTGTCACACAAGGCTTTTTTGTGTGTGTGTGTGTG
>NW_023339674.1:16004353-16015197 GCF_004916995.1 Morone saxatilis | reverse complement strand
GTGTGTGTGTGTGTGGGTGAATAACTGAATGGCCGGAGGGGGGATGCATCACTAGAGAGCGTTGTCAGGTCTCTGTTGGGACTATTGATATTGATCTAACCTCTCCACCTCTCCCCCCCACCCCAAACTCTCCTCCCCTTGTTTCTGTCTCACTTTTATTGTCTCTCCCACTTTCCTTCCCTCGTCTTCACCCCCCACCCTCACAAACCATCTCCAGCACCAGCAGCAGGTCCTGGCAGCCATAGAGAGGGCCAAGCAGGTCACCCCCCCAGAGATGAACTCCATCATAAGGGTATGATGTTCCAGCCCCCAGCCCTGATTGAGGGTCTTGTCATGGCTAGGGTCTTGTGATGGCAATTATTGATCATTATTACTAATTCTTCAGTTTTATTCACCTTTATTTACTGGCTTATTGGGTCTGAAATATTTCATGTCTGTGCTTTCAAATGAGTTGGACATAAATAAATTGACCCTGCTTCTTTGGCCACTAATGTTCTTAATACATTAAGTGACCAGAATGCAATTAGACAAGACCAATACAACAGCATTATAATAAATACCAGATTTTTTAATTGCGAGTGAGCTTTTGTTCATTTTAAATGAGTTTAAAGGAAAAATTAAAATACCAAGTGTTTTCATCGTAGGACCACTCTGTAGGATTTAGTGGCCTCTAGCGGTGTAATTGCAGATTGCCACTCCCTCGCTTCACCATCCCTTTCCAAATGCGAAGGACAAACTACGGTGTGAAACGTGTGGAAAAACACCACTATCTAGAGAAAGTATTTGGTTTGTCCCTTCTGGGCTACTGAACATGATTCATTGTAGCAGACTCTATGGAAGGCGCAGTTTGCCATTTGTAGATCAAAACGTCTCATTCTAAGGTAACAAAAACAAAACGGTTCCTGTATTCAGGTGATTATACACTAATGAAAACGTATCCATCAGTATTATATTCAGTTTCTGCCAATTGATCCTCCTAAATGTTACACACTTCTGGGGTTTTTTTATTCTGGGGTCTTAGATCCAAATCTAAGCAACAGAAGTATCCTGACTTTTACTCTCTAACATGGATCGAGCCCTTTCAAACTCAATGCCTTTAGTTTGTTATGCAGGCTTTATCTCATCAATTTGTAGTCTCTAAGCCTAAACTGAGATGACCCTGATGACATGACAGTGACTTCATCAGGGTTATTTTCCCAGACTTTAGAAACCCACAGAGGGCACGATAAAACTGTTTTGCACTGATTTTCATGTGTAAAATCTGTGTACTCCCTCTTTCAGTGTCATTGTTTTTTTTTTTTTTTTAATGAGTGCCAAAGTAGCACTCCAATCTACGGGATAAATGGGACGATGCCCTCCACTACATGGGCACACTTTTGATGATTAGAATAGTAAGATTAGCTAGCTAGCTAAAATACTGAATCAATATGGATGGGGCATTAGCCAGCTACCCACAGTCCTTCATCTTTGTGGCTTTAATGTTAGCCAGCTACACTTTATCATTATAAGCCTTGCACTAGCTAGCCGAGCCACTGCATCATTTTACTTTGGGTCTTGTGTTCGCTAGCTTAGCCACTCCATCACTGTGATGCATGATTCAAAGAGGTGGCTTGCTTTTGTCTTGTCTCTGCTGCTTTAGATACAAAGGATACTGGTCTACGTTGGCCTCTTAATAGGAATGGACCTGAATGGAGTTTGGTCCATTTTCTGATGTCTATTATTAATATCCTACTTTGATAGCAGCTAATATAATACTTTATACATCCTCTATACGTAATGGATTTAGAGTATTTGAGCTCTGTTTCTGAATGTAACTCAGAGCTGTTGACTTTGTAGGATGTAGCCTATTTAAACTGGGGCTGTTAGATACTGTTTATGAGAAGTCAGGATTGTCATAAAATCAACCCACTCATGTGTCATCATGTTGTGTACAACCGGGAGAGATGAACATGCACAGACTTGGCAGTAACAGTTTTTCTTCCTATACATTAAACTGTCTGTGTATCTCGTGTTTTATACCTTTTTTTTTTTTTTTAGACCATGTCTGTTCTCTGCAAGACCGTTTTATCATTTTTGTACGGTGTTCTCCCCTCTTAATTGTTTTCTTGGGCTTGTATTGAAAATTGCATCTATTATAAATAAGTATGGGTGCTGCATATTTTCTGCCTGCTACCCAGCATGTACTTAAGCTATGAATTCTAGCCTTCCATATTTCCTATTTTGCCTGTGCTATTAGCGCTGTGCCTCAGGGGTTACATATTAAACATAATTTGTGATGTATAATAGGTCTGTGCATTGCAGATTTTTGCATTTCTCTCAGTGTTTTGAAGTGACTTGTGTGCTGGATCTATCCCGCTGTGTCTAAGTTGTGTCTGGTTGTCTTCCATGCAGCAGCAGCTCCAGGCTCACCAGCTGTCTCAGCTCCAGGGTCTGGCCCTGCCCATGACCCCTCTGCCGCTGGGCCTGAGCCAGCCAACCCTCCCTGCCGTCACCACCTCCTCCGGTCTCTTCTCCCTCTCCTCCCTGCTGGCCTCCCAAGCCCAGCTGGCCAAGGAGGAGAAAGCATCACGTGACGGAGTTGACAGCCACCGCGAGGAGGACGGAGACAAGTCTGATTAGATGGTGTCCCCCATTCAGCTCTGTTTTTATCCAGAGACCTGAATACCCAAATCTGAGCCCCCCTTGGCCTACAGCCTCTCCCCTGGTCTCCCTCTCTCTGACCTTAGCAAACATGGGCTTCACTCCCATCCCCACATCTCCAGTTACAGACCCCTAACCATGTCCTCATGTCCTGATCTCTTCATATTTTTCACACTTGGGTTGTTTCCTTACCTTCCCTTTCGGTGTCTTTTAGTTAGACACCGTCTCTTTTTTGTATCCGATTTAACTTCAGTTTTTTTGTGTTTATGTTTTTTATCAGGACAACTTTCTATTTCTGTTCCTTCCTGCCTCCCTGTCGCACTGCCTCTCAGTTCTCATTCCTGTTAAGTTTCTGGGGTTTTTTTTCCCCTCCATGCCTCTCTTCCTCCCACTCTCCTCCACCTCTTGCCTCTGTTCTAAGCAGGTCCTTGTTATGTAGGACTGATCTGTGAGACTGAACGCACCGTACTGTAGGTGTTAAAACAGGCTAAATGTTAAACACAGGGATTCTTGGCAAGCTGTAAAACTTGTCAGACACAACACAGGATTCCTAAAACTTAATTTTCCTGAGACAGAGGTCTTACAGAGATCAGTAGTGTTGATATTTTTGGCAGTTGAGATTGCATGCATTGATTCCAAGCTAAAGGTTGAGTTTTGAATTGAAACGGTGGGTTGTTATGGATCAGATAAAGTACTTAAATAGTGCCCTCATGCCCCGGATAAAGAGACAAGCGCTGCTAAACCTGCACAGACGTCCCAACCAAAAACTGCTGCTTTCAGAGCAGAATCTTTGTAATGAGAAAGTCATCTCCAATCGACAAACTAGAGATGTGTATAATCCTAAATTTATATGGATGAAGGAAAAGCACCTTCTTAGAGCAAATTTCATGCGGAGAGCTGTCAGAATAGATAACAAACCCACCTTAGTAAGTAATCCCCCCTACTTACGATCCTCGCCTGACCCTGTGAGGTACGTCAGATAAATCCACCCAGCACCTTAACTGAAAGGCAACATTTTCATCAGTAGTTAACTGAACAGAGATGCCAATTGACTCCTGCATCCTCCCACCACCTTTTTTTTCATCTTTAATGTGCACTAATATTAGAGCAGGCACTGAGGGGAGAGAGTGTGCATGTTGTGTGTTTGACAGCAGAGGGCAGTGTGTGTCTTTGAGGAATGCTCCTCACTGGGTTTAGACCTGAGCAAAACAAGGACAAGACAATGACAGAATACAGGCTGTGTCACAAAGGGGGAATGGCTTATTTATCCACTCTGTGTGTACAAACTTAATATACAGAGACTAGACTGGTGACATTAATCTCTGCATGCGGTCAGTCCCGGTCTCTGTCATGATCCAGTTCTTGAGAAATGGTCTTTGGTCTATTTTAAGGAACATCTCGGCGTGAAACTAAAACACAACTCGGACCTGTGCTTTTGATCCTGTTCTGTAAATTCAGATTTAAATACTGTACATGTTGATTTACTGTAAATATACAACTCTGTCACATATCACACTAACACGACATCATACAGAGGATTTAACACCTACATACAACACCGAGTGGAAGATCAACAAACCCATCTAAATCAAATCAGTGCAGATCACACAGATGAAGCACAAGCGTCCGCCACAGCTGCTCTGATGAGTGAAAAAAAAAAACAACACCCTCCCCCTCATTCTCACACACCTACTCAGCTGTTTTCAATTACCTTGTCCGACTGGGCCTCTAGTCAGGTGGCGATTAGGTGAAACTATGTGATGTCATCAAACTCTGGCTGTGTTCAAAAAATCTCTCCCCAAATTCCCACATTCAGAGCGTCCTGGTGGCCCAGTGGTTAAAACGCTTAGGATATAATCGCAACATCCCCAGTTTGATTACAGCAGGAGACCTTTGTTGAAGGATAATGCCCCATTTAATTACTTGGGTTTAATTACCTAGTGATGAACTTATGTGAGGCGTCCGTGTTCATTTGGCTTTCAGGCATTTCTGTATTATTAAGGGGCCAAGTCAGATATAGCAGAGTCCCAAGAAGAGGTCTAATCAGGCAGCATAAGTGGAAAACACCTGTGTGGGTGGACTACGGGTGTGTGAGGGGCTTTAACGGGTCTAGTAGCAGCCAAAATGGCCCCATTAAATGTCTCCAAGCCAAGATGAAATTAAACTTTTTAGGGTGTTTCGCAAACGCATACATTTCCAGCAGAGGTAGCCTCAGTGGTAATTGAACCCCGGACCTTGGCACTGTCAGCCCTCAAAGATTGTTTGATCGACTGTGAGTCGACGGTGGCGGTTTGTTTGAGTGTTGATTTGATGACAGCCTATGTATGAAGCTGTTTTATACCACACACACACACACACACACACACACACACACACCTTTTCTTAGCCTCCCCTCTCTGTCTTAATGGCTACACTGTGAGAATGAATTGATTATGAAGAGTTTCATTCTAAAATAATAATGTTAATTTGGAAAATCACTACTCTTTGGCATGAAGCACATTTTATTGTTAAATTCATTCATATAGCAACAACTATACAACCCGCAGAATAATACCCTTCACGTGTCTAAAAGCTGAGATAACATACTATTGGTGGGACTCCTTCAATGACGGCCATTGTTGTGTATGTATGTGATACATAAACAAGGTGTCTATAAAGCGTTGTACAGGTTTGGTCGCCGACGATAAACCACAGAGATAAAATGCGTTGCTGTTCTTACTACAGCTAAAGCTAACATGCTATTCTGCTTGTGAATTAAGCTCGCAGCACATCGTCCTCCCATCTAGCCACATACTGTATGTATCTAGCTACATACTGTACTTGTCGTAGTGATACGCAGAGCGTGTAGACAAAGCAAGACACACACATGCGCGCGCACACACACACACACACACGCATCAATGCATGTCTGCGGGGGAACCGAGATTGATTTCTTTCTAGTGGAGACCATTTTTTTTAAAAGAATGTTTGGTCCAAACTTTCTGTGATCAATGCACTTGTTTTTGTTCCTCTTCTTTGTTTTGAAATATTAATCGATATGAACTAGAACGAGAATTACAAAGCTGACGTTATAAACATACAAATGAAATTCTATGTATTTGTTAAAGTAGTTGGAGGTGCTCGCCTCTGTATACAGTTATACATAGAAAGCTTTATGTGTATATAGCTGCATCTTTTCTTGTCTGTCCTGGATGATTCTTGTGCTATTGTGTTACAAAACTGATGTGACACCAGGGGGGAAACTGCAGTACATTGACCTTTTGCCCTTTGACCCCTTTCTTCTTCTCTGACCCCCCCAATCCCCTTTAGTCCCATGCCACATCCTACCTTCCCAACTTTTTGCCCCCATAGCGTGAAGCATTGTAAGCGTTTTGAGCTTTGTAAAGGTCTTTTTTTAAATACTTATTTTGTGCATAATGTAAAACCTGAAAGTGTGTACTTTGGCAAAAAAAAAAAAAAAAAGTTTTGTGTCTGAAATCATAGCTTCATTGAAACAAAAAAAGAAACTATAAAAAAGTACAACAAACATTTACTATAAATAATATGAAATGTTCTGCAGTAAGGAAGGACTTCTGGTGCCTTACAAATAAAGTCAATCAAATCATAAGAAACTGTCTCTTTTGTAACTCTTTTCAACATCTCTGTGTAAATCTTTAAAACTACAGATTGTCTCCTGATTGGTGTGGATGGCTTGGTGGTTAGAACGTTTTTACTGTGTTCGAATAATGAACTAATCATGTTTGATTCCTGTAATAGGGGTTTTGTCCCCCCCGTTTTAACTAAGTTTTAACTGGTTACGGCAGCACATCTGATGGACGTTATTATTAGTGATTGTCCAAGAAAAAAACCCATGCAACAACATAAAAACCTTCATTATCAATACCTGCGTATCCTTTGTAGGAGCCGTTTTGACAAACGTCTCAGCTTAATGGCAAGTAGGTTTTTGTAGCCTACTGAAAATGACTGAAAAGCAAAGGCTGTCTGGAGGGAAGGAAAACACTTAAAAGTACAAAAACAAACTCCTCACGAGGCCCATTTAGTGGAAACTCTGGGGCTTTCCGTTGCGTACAGTCTTCCTCGGCGGATAGATTTTTCTGAGCACTTTACAGACTCCATGTTGGTTTAAACTTAAAGGTCCACTGTGTAGGATTTAGTGGAATCTAGCAGTGTGATTGCAGCTCAGCAATTCACTCACTTCACCCTCCTTTCCCAATCGCAAACTGCCCTATCTAGAGCCATTGTTTGGTTTGTCCCTTCTGGGCTACGGTAGAAACGTGGTGGCCTCCACAGAAGGCGATCCACAGCATCTGTACATATAAACCCATTCTGAAGTAACAAAAACACAACAATTCTTATTTTCAGGTGATTATACACTAATGAAAATATACCAATAAATATAATATTTAATTTTATCCAATAGATCCTCCTGAATCTATATTATTATCTCTAGAAATATTTGTAATTAAAGGGGGGAAAACATTAAAATCCCCCTCTCAGCATGGTACTGAAGTGTTCTTTTGCCATTTTTCAGAAAGACTAATTAAATAAAGAAACCTGTGAGAAAACTCACTGAGTTACAAAAGCTACAAGACCAGAGGCTAACAGAAAGTCAACATCGAAACACCCTGGTACAATACATTCAGCAATATCTGGTCTGCATTAATCAGCCTCCAGTGATTTTCTTGAATCTTATAAATGAACTTTCATGATGTTTTGTGGCTTTGCAAGGCTGACATTCACCAGATCAAACTCGGATTCATGCTGACTTCAATGTCTCTATTCTTTAGGACCCAACGTCAAGGTATAAATGACAGGATTCTCAGATTGGACTTAATAAACAGAGAAACTCATTCATTTGCTGCCTTCTGAGAGTTCCTGTAGTTCACAGCAGATCCACCAGGAGGAAGTGTTGATTTACGTTTACCAGCTGAGGTGAAACCAGCAGGTAATTCCTCTGAGGTATTCTCGCGTATGCCTCCGGTGTTTGTGAGTCAGATTTGACTGTTCTTTTGGCCGCGTTGATGAAGGTTTATCTATTCAGTGCCACGTGTACCCAGAATTGATGTGACATCTCGGAGACGGTGGATCACAACCTGTTTGGCACCTGTGCATAATCCTCATTTAGATGCTCTGTCTATTAGAGTCCTGAGACATAACTTGGTTTGTTACATTCACATCTCGTGCACACTGATTTTTTTTTATTTATTTTTTTACTGTGTTTGAATGACAGCATTGCTTTTCTTCTTCACTTCCTCCTCTATCTCCTCACTTTCTTTCCCTTCCCCCCTCACTCCCTCTTTCTGTTTGCCTCCCCCCACATGTGTCCATGCAGGCACATGAGTGTGTGTGTGCCTGACTGTGTGTTCAGAGATAGAAAAGAGAAAGAGGAAGGCTTGTGAAACCTCAGAGTTCCTGTGGTTGCAGCCCTCCTTCCCCTCTCTTCCTCCCTTCCCCTCTCTTCCTCTCTCCCTATAGACAGCTCTGGATCTGACACTTGAATGAATATGAAAGTGCCCTATTTTTTCTCTTTCTGTCTGAGGATTCACACACACTCCTCACAAGCAGCGACGCAGAGGCAGCAGAGGGGAGGTTTTCTCTCATCCGGTCTTTTTCTATAGAGCACATTAGAGCCTGTGGAAAAAAGATAAAGTGCCACAATCACACTCAAGTTGTTTAATTAGTGTCACCCTAAAGGATAACGCTGATGATATTATTTCATTTTCTTGTTGTCAACAAATCCCATAAAAAGAACCAACCCGACAAAAAATGTATGCGACCAATATTTATTGCCTTATATTCTTCTGTGCCACATCAAAGAGCCATACTGTTACACTGGGTGACATTTTCCTTCATTATGATAAACCTGGGCAATGTAGTTTATTTAAAGTCAGCCCCACTTCTGTAAATCATTAGAGCACCAAATGTGTACCAATCTGAAAATAGTTCCCAGTGCACTATTGACTCCTGTTTGACTAACATTTGCTTCAGTTCCCAGCTGTCTCAGGAAATTACTGACTTATTTTCAAATGCAAGTGTGTCTGTGACTCATTTTGAAAGGTTTACATCCTCAGTAAGAATATATTTATATATGTATTTATTTATAGAGACAGAGTGACGCCTTTTTGGTTGGATGTGTCGACAATAAAAATATTGTCAACACAGTAATTAGCTTATATTGGTCTTAACTGTGGTTGCATTTTATAGGTATTTATTCAATGTGTTTTTGAGTGACAGTAATGTAATGTCCATGTTATTATGGATGAATAAATTGAACCATAAACTTTGAAACTTAATCATAAAAATACAGTAACACTAGCCCTGTCCTTTAAGATAAATCTGATGTGTCAAATGATTAAACTGATTAGAATGATGAATGATTTTTACTTTCCTATAATTTTTTAGCTTTTTTGTGATACACTGCATATTTTCACCTCTGAAAATCCTTAAAATTAAACCATCCAAGAAGGAAAATCTCTCTTAAGTTGCTTGCAGGTCCGCACTTAAGATATAACCTCTGACGAGGAGCCACAAGTGGACATTAATGAAGCGAAGCCTTCAGTCAGTCAACTTGAGTCAGCCTCTTATTCATCTCACTGCAACATATATATCCAATGCCCCCTTTTAAATAAACACCAAGGGTACTTGAGCAGTCATAGCTCTGCTCACTCTTTTCCCACCATGCACTTTACACCACTCACCTGAAAGCTGTGCTGTCACATGCTGTCAACACTCCCAGCATCCATCCACCCACCTGTAGGCTCTGAGTATCATTGTCACCCCCCACTCCCTGCTGTGCTGCTTTCCTTTGTGGGGAGTGATAAGGTCAGAGCCCGGACACAAAATATCAACGCTGCACAAGTATTATATATTATATTATATTATATTATATTATTATTATAAGCTTTTCAATGTGAGCCGGCTGATTGAACTTCATTTTAAAGAATCAAAGCCAACAACCCCTCTGCTGTGAAGACACAGCCCTGAAAATACACAAATGCATGTGCTCTGAGTTTATGTACACAGTCCTGATGGGGGGAGGGGGGTGCTGCACTGGAAGACAAGGTTTTGTGTGCGAGTGTGATGATGATGATGATGATGATGATGATGAGTCTGAGCAAAAAGAGAGAGAGAGGGAGGGAGAGCGACGGAGAGCGAGAAGCGTCTTGATTAATCATGATTGACTCATTCAGAGCCCACTCGTCTTTTCCCCCTCGCTCCCTCGCTCCCTCTCTCCTTTATGGCTTGATTACGGAGACGTACTCTATCTCTCATTACCTCCTCTCCTCCATCCCTCGCTCCTTTTCTCCATCTTTTCTCCCTCCCCCACCGCCACACACACTTCCCCTCCCAGCCCGGTTTATTCATCCGTCCCCGGGAAAGGAGGCTGTCAATCTCCGTCTGCCGCCTCTCCATCCTCTAACCCGCCGCACGTCCCTTCATCTATCCCTCCATCCATCCATCTATCTCTCCCATCCATCACTGTCACTCTTTTTTACTCTCTTTCTCTCTCTGCCTCACTCATTCCTGCCACTTTGAGAATCTTTTATATATAAATTTTCTCTCTTTCTCCTTTCAAAGACTTCCTCCATTTATCTTCGTCCCCCTTTTTTTCTCCTCCTCTGCATTCAGAGTGATCTGTCGTTCCCTGTGTGTCTGTCAGGCACACTCACAGAAATGGAAAAAAAGCATACACAAATTTTACTTCCCATTCTTGCTCTCTCTCTCTCTCTCTGTCTCCCTGTCTGTCTCTGTGTCTCCTCTCCTCTCCCTCCTTCTCCGACCCTCAGGCTGAGGAGCAGGTCCCCCCAGTGTTGACACACCCGAGTCTAAATACAGATGCTTCCCGAGAGATGCACGCATGGGAAAACCGCGTGCCCTCTGGCCTGCCCCTTTTCTAAATCTTGTCTTCTCCTCCTGTGCAGTTCCCCCCATTGCACACACCACACACACACACCACACACAGTGTTTGTTTAATGTGTTTGGTGAGGTATATGCCAGTGTGTGTGTGGCATGGCATACGTTTATACATGTTTGCTGTGTGCACGTGTGTGAAAACTTGCATAAGCTGTATGCTGAAGCATGTGCTGTGGTGTGTGTGTGTGTGTGGGCGTGCGTGCACAGCTGGTTTTCTCGCCAGGCAGCAGGAAACAGAAAATGGAGATGAGAACTAATCAAACTTTATATCGAGTCATATGAGATAAAAC
>NW_023339674.1:16001032-16004253 GCF_004916995.1 Morone saxatilis | reverse complement strand
TCCAGGTTGTGAGGCAACCAAAACGACGAAAAAATGCCGAAGGGGGGGTGAATACTTTTGCAAGGCACTGTAGGCTATATGTCTTAGCATGTGTCTAGAGGGGGTCTTTAAATGTTAATCCCTTTTTAAGAACAGACTGTTGTTTAGTCAAAACAGGAGACCTGATTTCATTCATACAACTTGTTTACAGCTATAAACAGCGAAAACAACTACACGTTATTTGTATTATTGATAATGTTGGTAAACCTGCTTTGACTACAGCTCCTAGTGGCATTAAAGTTTGGGGTTAGCCCTCCTGTAAAGCAGTGCGGGGAGCTGTCCACATGAGGCGCTCGTTGCTCAGACATGAGCCGGCTGAGGAGGCAGATCTGCGGCGTGTAGATCTGCACTCCCCCGCTCTTCTGTCCGCTGTGTTTCTGTGTGGGGCGTACAGCTCGGCAGCGTCGCGTCTACCCACCAGCTCCAGGAATGGACTGACTTTCTAGCTTCACCACCACTGAACAAATCCACTATTTCTCCACCACGACTCGCTCCAAGGGACAAACGTTCAGAGTTTGTTTGGTTTTTTTCTACTCGCGCTTGGGCTCCGTTTTTAATTTGAAGTTGTTTTTCCGACCGAGAGACAACGCAGATTTTTTTTTTGGCCCCACTCGCGAGACTTATTTGTAGCCGTCGGACGAAACGGGATTCAACTTAAACGAACCCGCAGACATTTTGTTATTTCTGAGAATTAGACCATTTCTTCTCCCCCCTCTTACTTTGTTTTCCGCCAGCGTAGTCGCAAGCGGGCTTGAGGAAAGCGAACCGAAAGCTTTTTGAAGGACCCACCACAAGGCGCGACACCATTACACCCTCCTCCCGCTAGCTGTGCGCGCGTGTGCGTGTGTGTGTGTTATTAATTTACACGCGTTGTGCTCGCGTCGCCGCCGCTGCCGCTTGAGCGTTGAGGCGGAGAGAAAACAGCAGCTTTACAGCAGCTATGGATCATTTTGACTGACAGCTATTGAAGAATTAGCTCGCTTAGCCAGTGAGGAGCCAGCGCTGATGGTGGTTTCCTGTCCACAGACACAGTAAAGACGGGGGTCGGGACAGGTACAGCTGAATGGTTTTTCGCTATCACGGAGACAAGACACCGACTGTTTTACCTCGCTAACGGCAAAAAACAACAACAAAGTGCATTACTCACATTCAGCGTGGTTATTTTTTTTTTAGGGGGGGGGTCGCTTCGCTAGCTACCATTAGCTAGTCATCCTGCTAACGCTGGACAGCTCCTGTTAGAGGCTGGGCCAGTTCTGGACAAAGGACCAACGCAAGGAAAAATATAAACACAGAGCACTCAGTTGACCGTGTTTGACAGCAACAAACAAGGAATTGACATGATGTTTCCACAATCAAGACACTCAGTAAGTGGTTGTTTTGTTCTTTCTTTTCTTTTTCTCCCTATTTGACATTTGTTCGGAAAATCAGATACTTGCTCTACAGTGAGCACCGAGTGATTTACCCACGCAGGTTAGTTAGTGAGGGGAAATTGTGCGTGCAACTTGTTTTTGACTGCAGGTTGTAATTTTAAATAAAGGTGTTTATAAGGTTATGGTTTATAACTGCAGTGTGTTTTCAGTTCTGGTAAGTTCTGCAGAAGGCGCGTGGTTGAAGGGGTTATGGAGAGAAGAAGTGTATTTGGTGTAGAGAGAAACCCCTTTTTGCATTTAGGCTTAAAGTTTGTGCAGGTGATGGCATTGAAGAATCAAACAGCTCTAATGAATGCTGTTACATTTCGCAGCCATACGGTGTTTTCACAGCCTCCTGTCAGTTGCATTCTCCGATATGCCAAAACCCATATCCGATTCAAAAATCACTGTATTGCTATTAGTGCAGGTGGGTGTTTTTATGACTTGGGGGGGGCACATCTCCTCTGTTCCCCTAAATCTCAAGTTCCCATGGTAACAGAAACTCAGTCCAGGGCATGCATTCATCAGTGATGAGGGCTCTCAGCCCATTGGTCAAACATTTATATTAAGTGACTGGCAAAATTGTGTTACTTGTCAATAAAGAAATATATGTTTGTGTCAGCACTGCTTTTTTTTTTTTTTTTTTTGAGCAGTGGTTCTTTCATCCAAGGGCTCAAACTGTTTCTGGCTGGGACCCAGGCTCAAATTGAAAATAGAAGCTCAATTAGCTTCTTCTGGTGCCGTAAGAAACCCACTTGAAAACCCACATTTGTTGGCCTACCTGTATTTTCACCTTGTAGTTTTGGTTGCCGTTTCACCTTGCCCCTCGCAAGGGCAAATATATATATATATATATATATTTTAGCAAAGAGGCACTTGTGTAAGTGCAGCGCAGGTAAACACAGCGGCAAGAGGACTGTTGTGTTGCCAGGGACCGTGCCCTCTGCTTCTCCCTGGCAACGTCTTGTAGTTCTTTTACTGCTGAAAGGCAAGGAGTTGTTTGCTGAAGCTAGAACCTGAATGTCTTTTGTGACATGAATGGTTTGCCCTTTGGCAGTCAGTCTGTGTGGCAGCCTGATTGTGCTGCGCTGTGCTGCTGCTGCTGCTGCTGCTGATGTGTGTTCTCAGACTAGGGAGCGGGATGTGAGGATGTGGGAACCTCTGGTCGCAGCCTGCCTTGTCAGACGAGTGAAATCCTGCATAAGCGGTGTGTTCTACCGAGTTCAACTTAAGCGTTCTGAAACTGATGATCTAAAAGGATGTACTTTTATAGAACAACTGCAAATCTAAAAAGCACTTCTGTTATGGCTGTATTCTCTGTAGACGTATCCTCAATCTGTCTCTATTTTAATAAAACCGTATCATGGCTCCTTTTTTAAATCAAAAGGTGAAACAGTGTGTTGGAATATAAAAGCACTAGTTGGCACAATTGTTGGAGAGAGTTGTAGGTTGCTGATTTATACTTGTCAAGTGGCGGAGGTGAAGTCGTGTCATTTGTGTGCTTCCAATGGGTTCACCTTGTGGCCCCCTTAAGAATAAACCTTATAGTCAGGCTGTTAAGTGTGCCTGCTGTTTATGTAATACAGCCTGTTATTCAGTTTGCCATTCAGAGCAGGGATGCCCATTCTTAATGATCTTCTGATAATACACATGCATTATTTTCAGGGACTCACAAGGACAAGATTTCACTTTAAGCGCCTTGTAGACTCGCCGTTGCCGACCTGTCGCGCGACAACGTGACGTCACGGGAGCGCCGTAACTATTTATACTTGC
>NW_023339674.1:16000776-16000932 GCF_004916995.1 Morone saxatilis | reverse complement strand
CCACACAAAAACACACACACATACCACCCGATGAGCTCTCAACTGTGCGTGTGAATGTGCAAGTAAACACACACAAGAACAAACTCATTACCATTCTGCTCTTTTTCTCTTCACGCACAACATCCTTCAGAGTATGCACGCACGCACGGACACACA
>NW_023339674.1:15998624-16000758 GCF_004916995.1 Morone saxatilis | reverse complement strand
ACACAAAAACACACACACACAAATCTGCACATGCACGTACGTCCATAAATGCTGCAGAAACACACTCATATTCACATCGGTGAATTCACAAAGCTGCTGCAGACTTGAGCAAAACAAAAAACATGGTACAACTCAGTTGACATCTGTTTTTATTTATATTCACGTTCTTTCTGGTGAATTTGCTGCGGTACTTTATGTAAGGCAAAGTGGCCCAGCAGACAAAGAGGTACAGATATAATTCAGTTTGTAGATCTTCATCAACATTTAGGGGGGTGCCCTAATTGGAAAAATCTAATATTTTCACTTAATTTTGACAAATAATAGCAACTTAATATTCACAAAATTGTATGTACATATCCTGTGATCCTTGTTCTAGTTTTTTTTCCTAAAATATCAATTTACAACTACATAGACACCTATAGCACACAATTTTCTTGACCTCGCCTGTAATGAATATGCCACTGCTTGTTTAGTAAAGTGATGAAATTGTTCTGTCACGTTGATTCAGTAGTTCCATCCAGCCAGAGGACACTCTGGTGTACGATGTGAACTCCAAAAGCAGAAAAAAAAGTGTGGTTGCGTCGGTAAATGTGTTGTTTTGCTTACACTAATGTGAACACACCTAAACCAACAATCAACAACAGACCAAACACGCTCCGCAAAGGGAATATATTTAAAAAACTGACATGTGAGTGTGAATTAAGGCAACTCAGAATGAATATCATCCAGATCTGAGAATGCTCACTTGCTGACACGTTCACTTCATCATGCTTGCTTTGTAAACAAATAATTATATTGTGGAAACGGTACACAGCCACCTGACATTCTTTAAAGCTGCTGGCTCATAAAATGCACTGTGTGATTATCCAGATAATGTGCTATATCACAATACATACTGATCATAGACTGACATTAAGCTATATTAATACATATATTGTGATTATTTCCCACTCCTATTTGGTGCTCTTAATGAGTCATGTAATTCTATATATTTCTATTTTATGTGTCTACACATGTGAGGACACATCCTCATACACTCAGTGTAGTTTAAACAGAACTGCATTTGTCAAAAACAACAACAGTATAATTTGTGCTACATTTGGATGGGGTTATGGGGTTTTTAAGGGATTAAGATGCCAACCATGAAACACAATGTCCTCTCCCATGTTTCCGGTCATCTCTTTACTAGCGCTATCAAATAAAGGCCTAAAATGCCAAAAAATAATCTGAAAAGAAAGTGTGTGTACTAGGGTGCACAGGTCTTTTGTATAAAGGGCGTATAAGTGAGTGTTTCAATGTGTATTCACATGTATCTTCTCTCGCCTACTTGAGCCCAAGTCAGTGTGTCTGCATTCAAGAAGAGAATGGCTGCACCAGCCTACACCCCTCCCTTTCAACCAACCACTGAGCATTTTGACAATCATCCACTGTGGCCCTTCACAAAAATCAACATCACCTGTGACCCATGGCCTCCACTCGGCCACTCAAATGCAGGGCCTCCTGCAGGGCGGGGGTTTCTGGGGGGCTCTGTTTGTCATGCTAATCAGCTGGCCTAACCTTAACGACCCAGACATCTGCTGCCCTGCATGTGTCAAGCCCCCACATTCAATTTGTTCCCCAGATACAAAAAGCAGGTAAGACCCTCGAGGCTGGTGAGAATGTCTGTGTGTCTTGTTGGTGATGTTGTATGGACGAAAGGGAGAAATCCTTTCCTTTCTGTGCATGCACTAGAGCAATAATTAGCAGCAGAGACGAGAGCTAAAGTGTACGCTCGTGCATTCTATGCCGTTGTCCTTTCTTCTGTGTGTGTGTGTGTGTGCACGGTTTAATGTCCGGTACCCCCCACCAACCAACACACACAGCCAGGCTGGTTGCACACACACACACACACACACACGTGTTCAAGTGTGTGTGTGTGCAGCAGAGCGATGGAGAAGGGGTGGGGGGAGTTTGTTTAATGGGCGAGACAGGGGACCATGGGGATTAAGCTCCCCCCAGCTGGAGGCTTTAGAGGAAAGGCTGGGGGCTGTCCTGTTAATTCAAGTGGGCTTAATAATGCCTGTGCACCCTCTGCCCCTGACCCTCCCACCACTACATCAGATCTGGGAGGAAACACATGATAAAGGCAGACAAG
>NW_023339674.1:15982816-15998524 GCF_004916995.1 Morone saxatilis | reverse complement strand
CATCACATAAAATTCAGATTAAAATGTAATGTAACAAAATAGGTACAAAGCCAAGGGGGGTGAATACTTTTGCAAGGCACTGTATACTGATAGTCTCCTTGGAACAACAATGTGCCTGACATGTTTTTTTCTACCAAAAAAAGTATAATTTCTACCATTGCTGTGCATACTGTATGTACTGTCCACCTACCTCATGTACATAAAGAAACCTGCACGTAAAATATTTATTACAGCATCCTTTGCACTATTGTCTACTGTCTACAAATGTTATTGTTTATATATGTATCACTGTATATAAGAGTCTATGTCTATTTTGTTGAACTTGTTTACATTAAAATCATTCTACTTCATTAAAAATTCCATTGTTCATTTTTTAAAGTTGCTGGACACGAGATGTCTTCTACTTCAATGTAAAGTCTTTTCTCAGTGTTTGTGCACTGGTGGCTTCAAGTTTCTACACACTGTGCAAGTTGCATCCTGACCAGGACTGACTCAAACTATTTGTGATGTCACTAATCATGCTCATAGGCCCCACCCCTTAAAAAGCACAGAGAAACTTTCCACTTTCAGGAGATTAATGATTTTTGACTTTAAGTAACCAAATCATTGGCCAGTTCGCACTATTATTTAACACCTGTATGAATCATATCCTTATTGAGCCTTAGCCAGGATTTAATAGAGAACCCCATCCACCTAAAAACTTGACCAGCTACCTATCAAACTGTAACTGTAACTGTTTTTTAAAATATTTAAATAAATCACATTTGACATTTTATCAATTTATTTCATATTTGCAGTAAATGTCATTACCCTGCATCATGGGCTAAATGTTGTTTGTCTTCTCTCTGCTGCCAGATATGAAATTCTGATTAAAAAAAAATACTAAACCCCTTCTGTAGATTTATTTCCATCATCTTTTGAGATATTTGCCATTAAAATGTTTCGAGAATCTGGCTTTAAAAGCTGTAATTATAGCCACAGTTGCTTTTTGTCGGTGCTGTTTGCAGTATGTCACCATGATGTTAAAGATCGCTCCCTCTTGACACATTTTTGTATGATGCAAACAGATTAACCTGCAAGTGCAGCTTTGTAGTAGTTTTTTTTTTAGATTCAAATTACTTGAAGTTGAAGTTCTTTTCCAATAAATGTTTATCTTATTGTGTAGCATTTTCTGTCAGTGACAACAACTTCATTGATTACCTGCATGTAAATGAATGCCTGAGTGGTCATAAACAGTTGGCAGTCACATGAGCTGCTAGTGAACCAGTGACCTCTCATCATCTCTGCATCCATCATCAAAGATCACATCAGTAATTTGAGGATGTTTTAGTCCATCTAATTCAAATTATATGTGTACATTGTATATTATAGCTGCAATTAATTAACAGTTTTTGAAAGCTTGCTGTAGTTTGTTTCCTTTACGGATAGTAAATACCTTTCAAACAGCCACTGAAGTTAATGTCAGTTCTGTTTCTGAAAGACGGTTTCAGTTGAAGTATATACGGCTTGTATTAGCGGACATAAAAAGTGGTATAGTCCTTTAATCACAATATACAGTGTAAGAAAACAACTTCCCTCTCCAAAGGAAATGTACAAGAATGCAATAAGAGAGTATAGGAACATATTTTATTCCAATTTAAAACATTTAAAGGAGAAGGCTATGAAAATCATTTTCATGTTTGAATGAGGTTCAGGCAACAGTGGTTGAAATGAAACATACAAAAGAGAAATATGGCTAAAATACTGTAAATCAAAAACCATTAGGACCCTTTTCATGAGCGCGTTGCATGAATACAGTATATCACCCACCCACTCCCTCCCCAACCTGACAAACACATGCAATTGAAATTACATTTATCTTAAAAACAGCAGTTCATCATTAATCTTAAATATAGAATAAAATTGTCCTTTTTTTTTAGTTAATTAATCACATACTTAAGTGTTTATTTGTTTTAAAAACTGGACCATGAAATTCACAGGCCCTCTGATTTCTCACAACATTGGCACTTGTTAAGAATCTGGCTTTACAAAGAAAGGGGATTGGCACACTCATTGTACATAATTTACATTTGGTATACTTAAAAAAAAGAAAAAAAAAAGAAAAAAATCAAACAAAAATACATTACTTTCAATTTTTACACCACTACACAAAGTTTATTTGAACTCTTTTAAAAAAGTCTGTCATCTTAAGTGGTCCTAAATACACATGTTAAGGTGTGTCAACCTTAAAAAATAAAATAAAATAAAAGATGCAAGATAGCTTTTAATATCACTGTATGTCCACCCCTCTAATCAGAATGGATCTCAAGCATAAGCAATAGCCATCAAAAGTGTACACATACACACATACATACACACATACATACACACACACACACATACATACACACCTCAGAGTACCAACGAGCGCGCTTGAACGGACATCTAAGTTGCATGAATGCAGGCCCATTGCAGTGGTGCAGTTTCAGTGCCTTCGACCCAGGGAAAGAATACACAGTCCAATCAAGTAAAGGGGGAAAAAAAAGAGAGAGAGCGGAGAATGGCAGACATGTAAACATACAGCATATTCATTCACTCACAATTATAACCACCAAAATATTATAATGGCCATTTCAGTACCTTCACTTGGCAAGTCTTTCAATAAATACATTAATACTGAGGCTTAACACACAAGCTTCATTTTGAAAAAAAAAAAGAAAAAAAAGAAAGAAAAAAAAAAGAAACCATAATGCAAAAGTGGATCAACAAGTTTTACCACAGAGATCTGGGTCAAGTTACTACAAATTGTGAATTTCTGTGGCTGATTGATTTTGTTTGGCACAGTATTTTATTGGACTGCTGTACAAACCTTCTCCAGAATGCATTCTAAGCAGAATAAAGCAAATACAGTACAAATCAATGGAAAGGACTTCAAATAACCGACCCAGCTCTGCTGTTAGCTCCCATCACCGGTAGTGTTGCCATGTGACTTTTTCTGTTTAGCTGCGAGGTGCTCACCAGAGAAGGCAAATACACATATGAAAACTGATACAACAAAGTTTTTTTTTTTTCTTTTTTTTTTTTTTTTAAAAGAGTACACCATCGTGCAAACAGTGGTCCCAGGAGTGGTCACTTTCATCTTGTTTCTCATCCTCATAGCAGCCCATTCAAGTCCATTTGCGGCGCAACGTCTCATCTACGAGCATGAAGTGTAAGGGACCACACGGCTGCCCTTAAGGTGGTAAGCCACAGTTCAGGGGAACAAAACACAAATAGATGCACGTTATCCCAGCAGGGAAGCAGAACAAAATATTCCTTTCAAAGCTCAGTTAAAGTCTGTCACGTAGTTTATTCATCCACATATCAAAATACATAAGCTCTTAATTTAAAAGTGAAAAGCGTGCTGAATTGTATCACCCACAAAATGAACTTCTATTAGCAAGTGAGTGTGAAAAGCATCCCCCTATACATGGGGACAAACAGGTCAAGAAAAGGCCTTTAAATGTTGGCTGAAGCACCAAAGCTGAACCCATTATCAGTACAGGCTGGAAAAAAACAAGGTCACAGCCAAAACAATAACTTGACTTCTCAAAGTCAGAGCTTTTGCAACATCTCCAATATTGTTTCTCATATTTTCATATCAACTCATAACAAATTGTGGCACTTAGCATAAATATATATGTCCCTTCTTCATTAAGTGTCAAAGCGTATAAGATAATGGCTTTATCAACACAATGTACACATTTGCACCAGAGGTGTGACGATTACTCTCAGTAGGTGCATGTGAAGAAAATCAAGGCTAAGTAATACACAGGGCGAGTAAAATCCCCTAAATCTAACAGATCAAACTGCTTTTCTGCAGAAATTCAAAAGAAAATTTGACTTGTAAACCTTTTGGCAAACAATTTAAGATACACAAAAGGGAGTACGACAGGCTCTGTAATAATGTCTTTGATGTTTAATCTGACCCTTCCAGCTAGTTCAATGTGCACAAAAAGGTCAAAATGTCCCAAGTGCTCCCTTTTTTTCTGACTCCAACACAGCCAATGCCAAAGTCAAACATGGAAACACTACCAATTAGAAGATTAAACCAAATATGCATAACCACATAGTGGAAAATATAAAGCCAAGAAGATCAGCACATAATTCATCAGAGTATGAGGATAGTTAGGTGCAACTGTGCTATTGCACCTCGGGAAACCCCACTTCTTTTGACGCTAGCCATTCTCCTCTTCTAAAGGCAAAAAGATAATGAACAAAGAGCTAAACCGCCACCAGACTTCCCTCGGGAATGTCATGTAGGCATCTGTGGACTGCTGCATTCCTTCCTCACTGAACCTGCGGCCATCACCCTCAACAGGATGTCAACACACTCTTGATTCATAAACCCCCCCACCTCAATTAATTGCACCTTTTGCTCTATGCCGTCCATAGAGTCCTTTCATTTCTATCAAAGCTGCTAGTAGTAGCCCTTGTGATGAAAAAGTTATGAAAACTTACCTGAATTACATTGTGAAGACAAAAATAGCCATTTATCAACTTTCAGCTTAATGGAATATTTAAACATCTATCAGGCAAGAGACACGATATGGGATTGGAACCAATAGCCAACACATATCCTCAAATTAAAAAAAAAAAAAATGCAAGCATTCTTGAACAGTAAATATTCAACCACCAAGTTTTTTGTCTGTTTTCATTTTCCTATTTGCATAAAAGCACAAACCTGACACGGAAACAGCGTTTTCCATTGTCAGGCATCTCAAAACAGAACTGCAACAACTAAATATATGAAGTATCATTAGAAAGATAGAACACTTGTCCATAAAATAGTTTTGATATTTTACAGCAGTATAAAATCTCCTCCTGTCTCCTAGGTTGGAAAAACGTTTAAGCTGAAACTAGGGAGGATGTCTCATTTACTGTATCAACAATACGTAGATCTGATTGATAAATTAGACATACAAAAAAAGAACTATTTACTCTCTTGCTATCCATTACAGTTTATCAAATGTTGGCCAAATAATATGGCTAAATAAAGTTGATTACAGAGAGAAGCCATATGGGTGATCAAGACCAACTTGTGAGTTAAGCTAACTGGCAGCGCAAAAGCTTTATTTCATCTACAACTGACTATTGCACTGTACTAATCTGGTATCATCATTCGCACGTTGTGCACAGGAAGATTATTCTCAACATTAATTAAGGAAACAGAGAAAATAAATCACAGTACTAATAGATGTGTGATTCAGACAATGGTCGACATGAAAAAATGCCACACAAAGTGAGTTGTTATGCCATCAAAATCTGAATGATCCACGAGAGAAAACTTGCACCTAATTTTGGCAATACCGTTTCCAAATATGTTTTCTTGGTATCTGAACCATTTAAGGGATGAACAAGATACTGGCAATGCAATTATATTTACAGAAAAAAGCAGGTGGTTACAATTTGGCAATGTGATGAGGGCAAAATGACGAGGGAGTTGATATACAGTATGTTAATACCGGTAGTAGTGTTGTTGTTTTTTGTTTCATAATACATGTTAACACTTTAAAATGAGGGGCAGTTTAAAAGTAACACATTGTGAGTCTTTCTGGAGCGTTGCATTCCTTTGAGTAGTCATCTTCAATTTTAAATGGAGAATAGCAGTAATAATACAACCAAGACGTTAACATAGCTGAAAATATTGAAAGTATAACAGAGAACATGTTGTCGTCTCTGTGTAGCCCTCACTCTGTGTGAGCAGCATGAAAACTTTATTTACATTCAACAGAGCGTCTGGGCTCTGAGTGGGGCAGGGTTAACAAAAAAAAATAATAATCAAATACAAAATTCAAGACCCAGGGGAACCAAGTACCTCACTGCACCCCAGCACTGCCAGATAATATATTCTTATCATAATTAGTTACCCTTCGCAGATGAGCAGAGTCGAGGGTCTGCAGCCCGGCCTCATGCCCTCATGCTGTAGTGTATCGCATGCATGGGTTAAATAAGAAGAAGGGGAGAGGGCCCTTTGTCCATAAAAGCTTCATCTACCCAGAGAAGGCCCTCTACCCACCTCGAAACACACACAATGGTAATAATGTAGTGTAAAGAAAAAAAAAAAAAGGTGAGCCACACCTAGGGCCAAGAGGAGCCCCAGAGCACACCAAAACCCCAAGAGAGGGGGACAAATGGAGGGAGTGTTATCTTTCAGTGTGTTTGTACAACAGGGGCAATTATTAGAACCACTAAACAGATTCGAAAACAGAGACCATTCTTTATAAAAATGGGCAACCAACAACCAAGGAGCTAAGAGGACAGTAGGAATAGGACATGGATAGTGTTGGTCTGGTAAAGTATGAAGCAATGCTTTTTGAGCAGCAGTGTGTTTCATGCAGATGTGTGTTTTTTTAGAAGTGGACTCTGCATTGTGTGTGTGTTTGTGTGTGTGTGTGTGTGTGTGGGGCTGCAGGTCTCTTTCTTGCTCTCTCTCCCTCTCTCTTTCTGTTTCTCTCTTCACACAAGGTTGTATTCTTTGAGGTTGAGCTGCAGGATGGTATCTTTGACGGCTGCAAAGACAAAGCGGATGTTCTCTGTGTCGGTGGCGCATGTGAAATGGGAGTAGATGATCTTGTCACTGTCTGGGTTCAAGTCCACAAACATCTTCAAGATGAACTCCCGACCCGCTTGGGCATCCCGCTGGGGACCTGGGAGAAGAACGGAGCATTAGTTTTAGCTTCTATGGAGTGTTGTATTAGCATTATTGAACCTTTATTTTATCGGTATTTAATTTCAGCATTTCTCAAAATGGGTTAAACATGACCATTCTTTAACAATTCAACCAAAAACAGCTGGAAAGGAAAACAGAAATCACTTCTGGATGACAAGTTACCATTCTAGATATGACTGGTGAGAGGGTGAATAGGTATTGCTTTATTTTAAAGGGTCATAAGCCAAAAAAAGAGAATACTGCCATGTTCAGTCAACTATCAGTTTGTATTGTAGTACATCATCACAACCACAGGGTGTCACTGTACAATCAAAAATATAACTGACCGGTTCCTGCCTTGATAAAGTTATAGATTGAGTGAAAAAAAATCTCCCTGTGTGCAAATAATGACACAGCCACTTTCCTGGTTAAGATAGCAATCAGCTAGTTTGATTTTCCTAATGGTAAAGGGCCGTTACGAATGGTCAGTTACTGGCTAAACTAGACTGAAAGAAACGCAACAAACACTGACTGAGTTTGACTAATTGCTGAACTTCTCATCTGTAAGGATAATTAATTTCCTGGAATAAAATCCTGGAATTGAATTCACTGCTGAGGCTCAGCACGGTCCTAACTACAAAACCATTCAATGACAGGCAGACTATGTCAAATTCATTTTGTAGTTAAGATGTCTAATAAAGGGCAGTAAATAAATAAATATCACTCACCGTCAAACTCTGGAAAGTAGTCAACCAGGTGAGAATACATGATCTTCTCCTCCAGCAGGTCCTTCTTGTTGAGGAAGAGGATGACGGAGGAGTTTTGGAACCAGGGATATGTGATGATGGTCCTGAATAGAGCTTTACTCTCCTCCATACGATTCTAACAAGGGGGGGAAAAAAAACAGGAAAATAAACACAAGGTTAGAATATAATCAGAATACAAGACTTCTCAAACTCAGCTTGATTCACTCTTCCCTGTGAATGTGAATGTGAATAAATGTCTGGCCAATGCACAGATGCTACAGTTAATATCAATATTAGGTATGCATTTGATTTTCAGGATTATCTCTAAAAGTTTTTGGGCTAACACTTAATTGGCAGCCCCAGCACTATAAGCCAGACTTAGCTGAATGGGGCTATAAGCAATGACCAACAAAAGAGTATTTCCAGAACAGTAAACTTCACTATGGACAATATTTTTTGTCGCCTTCTGTTTCGGGTGAAAAGGCAAAAGGGTTTCTGGACTTGTGCCATAACAGGACTTCTTTCAAAAATAAACTGAAAGAAACGATCCAGTCGGCAGCAAAAATACCAGCAGGGATAATAAAAATGCAGCCAAATGAAACAAAGTGTTTCTCTCCAAAGACATACACAAGAAGAAACAAAAGAGTACTGTTTATTTACCTAAACCTGTAATAATATGTTACTTTTTATTATTATATGGTTGCTAACATTGCTAGCATAGCTTAGCTGTGACCCACAGGCAGTTAGCAAAGCCAGTATGTTCACTGTTTCATCTAACCCTTCACAAATGCACAGAAAGAGTCACTGTCGGCTTATATTTGGACACCGACACTTTACATTTGTCAAGTGCTTTTTCTGACACCAAACACTAGCTTGCTAATAGTGATGGACTGTAGCTGGATGGCATCATGGCGTGGCAGCTGGAATGCAGCATTTACAGTTAATACAGGATATTGTAGTAACGGATGAGAAACAGCCAGGGAACACTCAAGATTGTCAAAACAACCACAAAAATGACTCAAGACTTTCCCTGTCAGCTCATGTAAGCTACTAAAAGCTAAAAGTTGCTGTCAAAAATGACTCTCCTCTCTCTGGTCTAAACTCCTTGCCAGCATCACTCCCACAGTCTAGTCTTGGCAAATCATAATATGATCCTGGCTAGACTTGACCTGATGAAATCAAAGATGTTTGAAAACAATCTCGTCAGGCTCCGACTGGTCCGAAGGGTCAAAGTCTCGGTCTCGGGCCTGTCAACACGACAGGATAATCTCTGCCCACTGATGCCTAAATGCTGCCCAGCCTTGTCTCAGCTGTCAGCCAATTAGAATCAGAGCTCAGTAACAGCATCAAAATTGTCTAGAGTGGCCTACCACCTGTGTCCATATACACATTGCAAGCAGGAAAAGCAAATAAACAGCAGCCTGCAAAAATGAAAACATATTCCTGTCCTTGTGTGTTCAATAAAGCCCCACATCTAAGTGGGCCCAGTGAAGATAAAGTACAGTATATGTGTGCAGTTAAACTGTTCCCAGTGGACAAACATCCACCCTGGTAAACTGTTGAGCATGAATTTGGAGCGATGTACAGCAGATATAGTGAGTCAAGCTGGCAGCTGGGTCTGGTTTATGAAACCCAGCTGTCATATGATCAGGTCAGAGAGAGGGTTTGTTGTCAGGAGAGGAGCAGAGGGCATGCAGTGGCTGATCACATTAGCTTTATTAGAGATAATTCTATCTGAACAGAGGAGAGTCAGAGCAGACAGAGCCAACTACATAGACAAACAAAATATCTCTGGAGTGAAGAGAGAGAGTTCCGCTTGTTGTCAGAGATTCATCAATAATCGTGACTGTGTGTGTATGGGAGGCTCCAATCCAAAAACATTTTCTATATGACTGTCACATATGGTAGTTCAATAGAAAACATAAATCATTAAATTACATTTTAACTACATTATGGTTGCTGTTGAACTGTTAATTGACAGAACAGCTAAGGCTGCTTTAAACTTGCATTTATTGATTTTTGTTGACATGGAGAGAGTGCAAGAAGCTGCTAACACAACACTGTTGATATGTTGAACTGTTGCTTTTTTAGACTTCTATCAGACGAACACCAACATAAGCATTCATTTGAAGTGGTGTTTCTGGCCACCTGACCAATGTAAGTTCAATATTCATTCTGCCTTAAGCTCTATTTGATCTCCACCAACTCCTGAGAGAAATATCTGGCTTCTTAGCAACTAAATGCTCCACTATGTTCACCAGCTAGTCGCAAACTTCCTCTGCCAGAAAGCTCAAAACAATGAGCTACAGAGTCAGATGATTATTCTCCGAATGTTCGTCACTACAAGTGACAACTCTCACACTACGCAGATTGTTGTCATTTGACCCATTGTCAATACAAAAATATTAAGTAGTGCAGCTTTAACTGTGAACTGATCCCTTGTCAATGAAACTACTACTAATTACCGCCCTGCAATTTGATGCCTCCGCCAACCACTCAAGTTGTAGTTTGGATCCATGTCTGTTCAGACTCGTATAACAATTGTGGTGAGCACTTTGACCCACGATTACGTAGGTGCACTCCAATATGTTGTTTGCAGTCAGATTAATTTTGAAGCAAGAGTGAACAGCGGTGAATACATCAGCTGTTGCTGATGGTGTTCTTTACCACGTTGTGTTCGATCATTTTTATAGGCTACGTCATTACCAAAGAGCCTCCTTCACACGCGGCTCACCTGCTGTTATTAAAACGGAATCGCAGGTGAAAAAAATCCTGAAGGCGAGTTGTGCTTTTCCGGGAGACTTTATAAAATAAGAGAGATATTTGGCTTAAGTAACATTACTGGCTATAGTAAGAGTAACATTGCTGAAAGAAAAAGCAAGGTGATTAAAGTAGTTAGAGAATTAAGTAGTGACATATATAGTTTCAATAGCTTAATATTAGAAATATTATCCCCTGTCGCCGTCCCTGTCGTCCTGTGAGAAACACTGCAACATGGATGTGAAATCTGGAATCACCCAATTCATTCTTAAATTATGGCTAAAAACCTCTTCTGAGGTCACAATAGTGTACGTCAGTAAGTCAGTGCCCCACTAACTGTTAAATATGTTCACAACCTCCCCTTCTGTTCTGTTGTGGTGTTGAATAATGGCCAATTTTAATTACAGCATCAATTCTGTGTTATGAGTTACGACATAAAACATGTTTGTCAAGGTCATTTTGAGGTCAGTTACCTTTGAGTGTCAAAAGTGCCACAAATTCACTGTACAACCAATTGCGAAATAAGGCCATCAAGTTTTAAGTTAAATGTGTGTTAAATGTGTTTTGTGATGTCACAGTGACCTAGACCTTTGACCACCAAACTCTACTCAGTTCATCCTTGAGTCGAAGTGGATGTTTGTGCCAAATCTGAAGAGATTCCTGCCATATTGCGTTACCAAGAATGGGACAGACAGACGGATGTACAACCTGAAAACATAATGACTCCAGCCTCGCTATCGGTGGCACTGAGGCATAAAAATACTGAGTAGAGCAGCTTTAACTATGAATGGGTCAAGGTTACCTACATTTCATTGTCCAATTAATGTGAATGTGGATGACCAGAACTGAAAGACCTGCAAATATCTTGTGATGCCATGTGAAAAAACGACAAGACTTGAAGTCTTATTATGAAGTGTGATAAAATCTTGTGTTTGCCTCCACAATAATAATAAAAAAAATAAAATAAAAAAACTCACCTCGTTGTCTGACTCCACCAGGACCTGGTCGTACTCGCTGAGCGCCACCAGAAACATAATGGAAGTGACGTTCTCAAAGCAGTGGATCCACTTCCTCCTCTCTGACCTCTGACCCCCCACATCCACCATTCTGATTGGAACATGATGGGATGAGATGAAGGGCCACACAGCACAGGGCAGAGTGAATCACATGAAAGAGAAGAAATTACAATTAGCTCTTAATATCTCAGACTCTCTTGATCTCCATTGTTTAGATGTTTAACGTTCGCGACACATCGGGGAGCGTTTCAATCATTATGTCAAAGATGGAACTTCTGTTGAATGTTTGGAACTACCAGGGTTATTAAACAAATCAAACCTGGATCACAGAAAATAGAACGCATGTGTCCCAAATCAAACAACTTAATTAAATTAGATGTATTACATTTAATTCAAATAGTTCAAAACATTGTAACAGAGGCACCAGAAGAAACCCTGAAGTGAGCTGAGGACAAGCCACCAGCTAAAGATCTGGGTCACTTCAGGACAGGAAGATGATTTTCAAGTAGAAAAGGCATCAGTGCAAAGAGGCATTCACCCTTTAAAATGTGGCTTTGTATTCAGTTGTGGCCAATCAACATTTTAAATGCCCTATATTGTCTGAACATTTCCACTAATTCAACATAATATCTAGTGAGTCTAGTGTAGTTCAAGCCAAACACCCTTTTTGCACTGAAAATATAAACAGAGGAAACATGAACAGAGAATCTGCAGAGTGAATCAGAGTGGACAGAGCAAGCCTTCCGAACGGTGAACCAAAATAACTACAAGGAAGTGTATGTTGCGTTCAAAACAATACCATCCTTCTCTCCCTTCTTTGTAAAGTAGATGCAGGAAAGTCCATGCAGGGGATAGAAAGTAGTAGAGCTAGGTGATTAATCAATTCATTTGAATCTACATTTTAGAAATACAAAAAAATGGATGAATTATAAATGTATAGCTGATAAGGGTTCCGTAAAAAAAAGCCTCAAACCCCTCAAGTCACTCATCTACACAGAATGTTTAGAATCATTGTCCATAATATCCAATACGAGAAGAAGGGGTGGGCCTTTTTTTTTACTTTTACTTCTAGGCCATATCACCCAACCCTAGAAAGGATTACAAACTGTTTACTTGTTTAGAATGCATTAAAATGCTTCTAAGTGTGAGGGATACAAGAGGAGTAAACAGATAGAGGTTGGAAGAGGACACGTGGAGTAATCGAAGGAAAAGAGATGAGGAAAAAAAAAGACTTGGGAAATCAAGGAAAAACACTAAAGGATGTAAGAAACAGCGGACATTGTATAGGTTTTGATTGTGGAGTACGAGACATGGATCGACTCAAATCAGTATTAAAGCCAAGGGAAATTAATTAAATCAAATTTGGCTGAAGACAAAATGCTGCCAGATAGGAATGAAAGAGGGGCAGAGAGGGCAAAAATCTGATTTTCTTATCTGTCCATTTAAACTAACTTCTACAGAAAATACAAATTTAGACAATGCATGAAACTCTGACTGTTCTCACAAGTTACGTCAAAGTCTTTATTCCACAAAATATCACCTAATATCATTCAAAAGCTAGACAGTGAAATTTTGATCACACATCACAAAGGTGAGCTCAGTCAGTGAGTCTGCCAGAAGGAAGGACGGCATTGATAAATGGAGCCAGCCTAAAATAAAACTCCTTCACATCAGACGACCTCCTTTTTTCCCTCTAGCAAGGATGAGTGACCTACTTAGTACGATAAGCTCTCCTATGCTGGATAAGCCAAGTAAAATGACATTTTCTGTGACTTCAAAAGCAAATTAAAAGAGAAGGAAGCAAGCCTAATGGAGATGTTTGTCTATGAAAGGCTTCCTTGTTGCAGCTATAGCCTAGTCAACTGCGAGCAGAGGCAGTATAGTCCCACATGTACTTGTACTATACATGAGTTTCAGGCTGTGGAACTTCTAATCCTGCGTCAAGTATCCTCCATGTTTAATCACAGGAAAATGACAACACAGTCTCATAAAGTGAGAAACCTTAGCAATCATCAACAAAAAAAACCTGACACCTCACATTCATTCTGACTTCATATTTATATTTTCGGTGTGTTAACACAAAACTGATGTCATCGAGAGCATGCAGTGATTCACCATCAGCAGCACAGCAAAGCAGAGTAGAGCCTATCGGCTAGCTGCAGCATGCTGCTGGGAACCTCTTCAGCACAACCTCATTGCAAGCAGAGTTATTTCTAGCCTTGCCAAGCGTAGGAGGGGGCTGACATGATGGCTTCCTATCGATTTGCACTCTTCTGTAATCGCTCTTGTTCCCTGGGTCCATCTCTATCTCCTCATCTTCTCTCTATTTTGCAAGAGGAGGAAGGAAAGCTGGCTCTACGTATTGGTGGCGGGTCCTAAAGACTGCCTCTGTGCAGGGTCTTAGAGGCCATGTCGCTGGGCTACGCAAAACAATTAGGAAGGAATAGACTACGGTTAAGTGATAACATGGATGCACATAAAAGCCAGGCCTGCATCTAACAATTACTTTCATGATCAATTATTCTGCCAATTAATGGTTTAGTCTAAACAAATGATACATTACAGTATACATTCTGATACTGGATAAGTAACTACAGGAGATTTGGTGTTTTTGCTAGAAAAACTGCTAAGACTTACACTCCTTAAGATTTTCATGGAAGCCAATCCCATCATGGATACTATTTAAGGTCTGTGTTTTTCTGCTATAGCCATTTAATACATTTACATTAAGTAATTGCCTGTCTATTTAGTGTTTTGTCATTCGCCATTTACGCACTGGATTGAGACTGCCTGATTACATATGTCATCCAGCACAATTTTCTCTTTACATTGTGTCCGAGCTATATTAAGCTACTGCCAACGGAATAGAAACTAAATATCTAACTGCCCTTTTTTTTTTTTTTTGGGTGGGGGGGGATTAACATTAACTGGTGTTTGGTGGCTTTATTGTGAAGCAGCCACAATAAATGCATGTATTTGTCACCATTATCAAAATGGATTTTTACTTTTTGCAAGTAAGCAGTAAGGGAACAAGTAGGAGCAGCCACTGTCAGCTGTTAAATGAAGAGTTACAGGTGACAGGCTACAAACATCCAACACCTCAGGAAACTACTCACACTGAGCAGCATGTAGTCAGATCATGGTTGCTCAAAGCATGATGGAAAAATCCCTATTACTGACTGGCTTCTTTAGAAAAACTACATTACTTTGTTCGGTTGCACGGTAAATAGTCCTCTGTCATATTTCTGACAAAGTAGCTGTTGAAGGAGTGTTTGCTGTAATATTAAACCACAATTGATGTTACCATGGTAACCACAGGTGTCCCCAAATCAAGCAGGTCTGAAATCTTCAAGGATTAAAACTTTCAACGATTATTGAAATATCACAATAGTTGCACATTAGTTTTCTGTTGAACTAATTGATAAGTCTACTTGTTTCAGCTACAGTGGAATCTACTGTAATGTTGCACATTGAATGTACTGCAAATAACAGAATAGATCATATGGGGACCAATGGGGACATATTGAGACAAAAGGGGGACATGAAACATGTTAACACTGCCTTTTAGATTTTAAAATGACAACAGGACAGTAGTAGGGTAAAAAAAATAAAGCAGGGTTAGTAAAAGTAGTGCATTTCTTTTTCTACCTGAAAATGATGCTTTGCAAGTCGAAAGGGTATTCTATGATCCCAGTGGTTGGGATTCGAACCCTAAGAACGTCCTGTTGGGTTGGCAGATAGGACGATTCAGCAATGCGATCCAGATCACTTAGATAGCTAGAGACAGGAAGGACAACAAGAGACAAGAGAGGGAGGGAAGAGAAAGTGAAGCATAACCGCAGATACAGCAAAACTCCTCCAAAAGCAAGTGGATCAGTCCAGCTGTAAGAGCTATGAGGGGACGAACCTCTACCCCCAAATGTACTCTTAGAAATGTAGCTTTGTCCTTGATGGCAACTCCCAAAGACAAAATATTCCTCAGTTTAACACTCTGTTCCTCCTCTAAGCGCTCAATTTGAAGGTTTCGGGAAGTTTCATTTGACTCCAAAAAATGATTTAGCACTTAAGAGGCTAACTTTCACTGCCTAGGTGACAAAGATTACTGTCTTGACAGGAGGGTTTGGGGCCTTGAGGCCAGCCAGTCTCTGAGAGTGTACCATCAGGGATGTTAAAGTGCTGAGCCCTGCTGTGCAGCACAGGGGAGATGGAGATAGCGGCGTCGACGGTTTCCAACTGGCTGACCAACTGTCGAGCAGCTAGCCAACCAGTGTCATCATCTGCAGCACTTGACACCAGTACCTGAAGATAATATTCTCCAGGTCAAATGGGTATTCAATGATGCCGGTGGTGGGCACTCGAACCCGCAGCACATCCTGCTGAGTGGGCACATACCCCGGTGATCCTATTCGTTCTAAATCGTTAAGGTAACTGTGGAAGGGAAGGGAACATGGGACATAGAGATGCACATATAGGCAAACCACCAGTCTCAACAGTAATATTATATATATATATATAT
>NW_023339674.1:15972046-15982716 GCF_004916995.1 Morone saxatilis | reverse complement strand
AACTGTTATTTACTCATTTCATCATACTGCATTAGATATTTTGGAAAGCACAGCTGCAGTGACACTGTTCTCCATGTGCACATGTTAAGTAAATAATGTGTGTAATTTTAGCAAGTTAATATATTGTAGACGTACTATTTGGTTGAGTCTGAGAGCTGGTACTCTCTTCTGCGATCATAGGCCTCCTGGATGCCAGGGTCAGCCCACAGCGTCTTTATCGCGCTGATGTACGGCTGATCGAATGATGAAATCTTCTCCACGTCCACCTCGCGCACCACCTGGGCATTATTCTGGGAGAAACGAACAAAAAACAAAAACAAAGCAACATGTCAATTTTGTAACTGAAGACTTTATGCAAAATTAAATTCATGACTGAGATTTGGAGGCAGTCACTTACAGATTTTAAAGTGTGTGGTTTCTCAGTAACTCAGGTCTTAGAGAATATTATGTCTTTCTATACTGGCCACATTTACTACATCTGTAATGCTTATATTCCTGAATGTTTACATACTACTTACAGTACATATCCACACTTTTAGGCTATAACATTATCAAACTCCTGATCGTGTTATGGCAACAAACAACAACATTAAATCAATAAATGCAGCAGAGCCAGAGATACATTTCATTCTATGTATTCTTCTTGTTACCTGACTGCCGACACTTCCATAGAAAACTGTTGACAATGTATTATGGTAGTAGCAGCTAATGTAGCTCTTAGCTTCAAGCAGAAACTTCCTTCTTTCTTCTCTTATTTTTAAACTTGTGGTCCCCCCAACTGACGCTGACATGTGATACGTGAAAATGACCGAAACTGAGCAAACTTAGTAAATAAGGTGTTCTTGTAGGATCCCGTTACTCATAGTACTAACTATGTAAGTTAATTAAGAAAATACATTTTCAAGACTTAAATCATTTTCATAATTCAGTTAAGAAATTTGTATAGAGTCGTGTTTCATTATCTCAGCAATGTTATGTGCATCACAAACTAGGAAGTATAAATTATTTGGATGTGGATATCCATTTCAATAATGCATCACAACACATGACAATAGTTTCATTGATACACTGACAGTACGCACCTTGTTCTGTTCATACTTAAATGGGATTTTGAGGGTCTCAGTTGCACGGATCATGGCCTGCATTGAGGTGAAGATGTTCTGGTAGACCAGTTTGGTGAAGCCCTTCTTATCCTCATCTGTGTAGCCTGACCCGTGGATTATTCTCATCTGCTTGATGAAGGTACTCTTCCCGCTCTCTCCAGTACCTGAAAAACAAAAAGGCACAGCAGGTTAGCTGACAACTGAAACAAGGATCACAACTCTGACATGACCCAGGAACAAAAGTTATAGTATCCTACAGTGCTGCTGAACATGTGGTGATAATTCTTGTGTGCAGCTAAATTAGGAAAATCAAAAAGAGTGTAATGTGAAACCTGCTAAATGAGGCAAACAATGCCAGAATGTACATGAATGCAAGTATGACGAATGAATTCAAACATTTGGTTGAAAGATGGGTAAGTACCACAATACTCCAAGACAAGCTGTAATCCATCCAGTTTTGTCTGATAAATCAATTAAGAATACAACTGACAGTAAAATGTAGCAGCACTTTGATTTTAATGTAGTCAAATGTATTTTTTGCTGCTCTTAGAGCAAACTAAACCATAAAATAAAAAAAGACCTGTGGATGCTAAGCTCTTCTCAACAGAGTCAACAAAGCAAACAAACTTGGTCAAATACTTTTTATATAACTCATTTCTGTGGTAACCCGGCTGGTCATTGAAATAGGCTGACCTTGTCTGACCACCTACACCCTGGTGCTGATACACAAGGCTGTGAATGAATAAGCACTCTCATGGCCTCCAGGCAGCGGTCAAGACCTCACCTCAGTCCCTGTGTTTTACCAAAACAGGCTGCTTAGCTGAACTGATCACTCTTCCACATGGTTCTCTTATTGTTAAATGACCTTTTTATTCCATTATTCCATTAAAATGTTCACATCTCCTGTGTGTGTGTGTGTATTCAAACACATGAGAGTTACGTAACTCCAGATAAGAATTTAAACAACGTCTAAAATATATATGGACACATGTTTCTGGGCCTAATTGTGGTTGAGCCATTGTCTCTTATTATTTTGGTTCTAGTGTCCTGAGATGTGCAATGTAACAATGCACTGTAATCACCATTTTGGCCGTGGTTACCACAGAGGCTCCACTGACTGGGTAACTGGAGCAGCCCAGAGTAACCACATGAGGGCTGCACGGCTCACCTCAGTTCAACAAAGAGCTGGGTAAACTGAGTTCACTCGTCCAATTTTATATCACAGTGACCATGCATATGCACACGTGCATAAACAGATAAAAAGACCTAGTCATAGAGAGGGAAACTTGCTTGCACATGCAGGGAAAGAAATACACAGAACCCCACAGTTCCTTTTCACACACAGCAACTTCTCCTCGAGAGCTTCTGCAGCAGGTTCTGTATCTTTATATGGACATATTCAGTGAACAAACTATCACCCTAGGCTTAGGAGATGCCAGAGTAAGGATAAAAGCACCACAGTTGTGTATACTGTGGTCATCAACCAAAGAGGAACATTCAAAAGACAAGGCAGGTAGCAGTAAACCCAAACTCAACCTCTAGTTGTACTATGCACATCTCTCTCTCACTCTCTCTCACTCTACAGAGCAATCCTCCTCTTTTCCACCCCCATTCCACCACCTATTTTCTTCCTCTACAACCCTGCTCGAGCCTGCCACCACTCATCTCTCCATTTCACTTCTCCCAACATACAAGTCTGAGTCACTGCAGTATCAGCTACATGTATACTCTCTGGCATCTTTGTTCTACTGATCTCAACTAGTGCTGCAACCGACAATTATTATGAATTAATCTATAGATTAAAAGTAAAACTGCTGACAGTATGTTGTTTGAACTTTAAAATTAAAAGACTGAAGTGCACAATGATGATGGACAACATTTTTGTTGCATGGCCTACATGGCCAAGTACTACACACAACTCGCTGCATCAACATAGATGTGACTGTCCTCAGTGTTCATTTTGTCTACACACACTTGTCTACATAGGAGGCGTCTACACGGCTGTCTACACAGGATGCAATCAGGCACAGTACCGAGTTGGAGCACTTCTGCATTTTGGCAGTGCTCAGAGCCCAATACACAATCACTGTAGTTACATGTGTAAAATGGAAGAAAAGCATACAAATATTTTCCGGGTTGACTTTACCCATATACCCGTATATTGCTGGCCGTTATGCAGCCTGTGTAGAAAGCTGGATCGATTAAAATAGAAGTATATCTGTTCCATCAGACGTCATGAGACGGACAACTGGAAAAGCGCAGCTGAAACGCCTCCTGTGTGGACACACTATAAAACACATGTCCGCGAGGGTCTGCACAGACTGTCGGTGTACAGCGGACCATATGTGCTGACAAACGTGTGACCACGTCGATGCATGTAAACACTAATATGGCATAAACCGAACTGCAAATGTGTCCATTCTGGTGTATCAAGTCCTGAAAAGCAATGATCTGTGAGGCTTTACGCGCCACCAGGTTTTGTGCTAAATGCTAACATCTTTGCATGCTATCCATCCATCGTCTAGCTATAACCGCTTACTTGCAGGGTCACGGGCGGTGGCGCTAGCTCACAGTTAGTGAGAAACGGGTTACACCCTGTACAGGTTTGCAGCTTCTCACGAGGCCTTCGTGTGGACAGGCCCTTAGGGCGAACGAACAAAAGTACTGAAGTTTTGGCACTAGAGGAAAAGTAAAAAAAAATATTTCATGGCAATTTATCCAATAGTTCTGGCAATTTCTAAGATGAAGTAGTGGGCCGACTGGCAATGCCATCCATAGAGACAAGCCAACAACATGGCCAAAAAAGGGATCCGACACTGTGTGTACTAAAGGAGACACATAGTAGTCTACAGCCTCCTCGCACGAATAGAGGGAGTTACCAGTGAAAGAAAACATCGAGAATTAGAATTTGGGAGAAATAAATACTAGTGACAGCCACAGCCACATTGTCTAAGCAGCACTGTAGTGGCTGATTAGATAATGGAATGTGCTTTGTGTTATAAAGTACAGCTGGTATTCCCAAGGCAAAGCTGAAATGTCTTCCGAGGATGATGAGAGTCAAGTTTGACTGTCGCTGACTGAAGAGCACTGTTGAGTGTACAGTGAAGGAGTGCCCTGAGTGCTGCCTGCCCTCTAACCAGACAGGATCTTTCACTGTGGAAAGCAGGTCAGGCAACATTGGAGTTTCCCCTTCAGACAGAGTATGTCTTTGAGAGAGGGACATAAATAGCAATTGTCAAGACACAGCACTAGAGTTCACTTTCTCGTTGACTAAAGAGCTGAACAGAAAGCGGGTGGGGGGTTAGTGGGATGTGAGGGAGTAGGAAAAGCAGAATACTTGGAGTACACATTCTTTGCTTTCCCGTTCTGTACTCGGTGTTACTGAGTACAGAGGCGAGTTTAAAACGGACAAGCACAGAAATGAAGGGAGAGGATATGGGATAGATACATCAGCTTCATTGGTTAATTGAGTGTTTGTATTCAAGTATATCTGGATCTTCCAAACACGCACACAACCAGAGGAGAGGGGCATGTCTAGCAGGCATGATCAGCTTAATTCAACAGATCCCATTGTTCTCCTACCAAACTGGAAAACCCAGCAGAAGCATTTCTCATGGACAAGCTACTGTACGCTGGAGCTACTCCTGAGGGGTAATGCTAGTTCCCATGGCAACTCCAGTGCTGGACTCATAAATACATGGCAGAAAACACCAGCTGATAGGCTTCAGTACGTCTCTACAGACCCCAGTCAAACATGCAACTTTAGCGTGCATTTCTTAATCCCACAATGTCCTCAGCTGGTACTCCACTCTCAGCCTATGGGAGTTCGATGGGAAAAGTTATGAAAGCAAATAATGGACGCACAGATTTTACATTTTATCAGCATCATGTGTCAGTGCTCTGAATTAGATAGTATTCAAATTTCACAACAACATATTACAAAGTGATTCAATTTTACAAGCATTTTTTTCCCCAGCAACCAATATGATAAAAACCATTAAGATAAGATATTCCTTATTTGTCCCGACAAATGGGGAATCCAATGTAACAAAGCAACAAAGTGGATTAGAGAAAAAACCTAGGTCAATGAACAACATATATATACAGTAAGAGTAGGGAAATATATCTATAATATAAACACTATGTACAAGAGGAAAAAACAGTAAGAATCCAAACGACAGATAACAAATAGTAGCAGCACATGGGCAATAGATTGCACAGTGAATATGACATGGTATTGCACAGTAATTATTGCACATTGTTGTACACTGAGTTGTAAAATGTACAATTTATACTACATATGAACATATGGTGCATGTCTATTACGTAAAACATTTATAAAGATTTATATATACTTAGTTGCCTAGCTAAAAACTGAAGCACTCTAAAAAACAGCCCTACAATAAATCCTACCTTCATGACAGTTATAATGTTCAGTTTTTGTTAAAATCCTCTTTGATGTAAATGGGGCTAACAAAACAATAGAAACACTCAATTCAACAGCACCACGAACTACAGCCTCCAAAAGGACCCTACACTTGACTTAACACAGATAAAACTGTTCACAATTTATTGCGGGACCAATCTGACTGCATAGCATTTAGCTAGGTGTACCGAATAAGCTGGCAAATGTGTAGTGTATACCACTATATTTACACGCTGTGCTCTATATAATATTTGAGTACACCCATATATGTTTTGTGTATGACAAGTGAGTAGGCATGTACCAATGTAAAACAATTATAGCACAATCATCTTGGCTAGAAAAGTCACAGAACACAACATTTTAATAATTATTTACATAAAACTAGTTGACAAAATACTCTACTTAAAGATCTTTTTTCTGTTTTAAAGGGCTACTGGAATTGCACCTACATAAAGTTGGGAGATAAACAGAGGTCAAACTCAAAGCAGCACAGGCCAAAATATCCCAACTTTTATTACCCTCAGTAGTATGGGTCAAGTTCCGAAATATGCTGGATGTTAACATTTCCTTTAATGAAACTCTATTACATCTTTTCATTAGGCCTGCCTGGTAAATCCCCACGTCACAGCCATGCTCATGTGTAATGCAGGCTTTGTGTTACTAATTTGTAGTTTCCAACTTCAGATAAAAGGTGTGGAGATCCCTTTAAAAACAAAAACTACTATCTAGTGTCTAACACTGATAGCAATAAAAATCAAGGTGTTCCCCCCATGGTCATATCTCATTATCAAAAATAAAGTTGAAAGTCAATTGAGAGAAAAATAGTCTGCAATTATCATTTTTGTAAAGATTTTCCCAAAAAGCTTCTCATTTGTCAAGATCTGCTGCTTCTCTTCCCCTCATGTGACAGTGGTGGATATCTTTGGGTTTTGGACTTGCTCAGTCAAAGACATTTGAGGACATCACCTTGGGTTTTCGGAACATTGTGATGGACAATATAGTTAATAGGCCAAACGATTAATTAATGAATCCGTATAATAATCGGCGGAAAAATCAGTAATTGAAATAATTGTTAAGAAGCGCCTCCGTAGCTGAATGGTTACAGTGTATGCCACATGGCCACATGGTTGCAACCGTCACAGATTTGATTCCAGCTAGCGACGTTTCTTATCATACCCCTATCTCTTTTCACCATTTCCTGTCTGCCTCTACACTGTCATTGTCTAATAAAAAGGTTTAAAATGCAACAAAAAGTTCTCTTAAATGAAAAAAAGAAAATAATAGTTAGTTGCAGATGAAGTTGTGGTGATCAATCAATTACAAAATATAATTAAATTAAAAAGCATATACATTTCCAACACACATGCAAAGTTGCCACAAGTCAAAGACCAAACGCCCATTTTTATGTTTATATATAAATTAGGGTGCTGAGACCCATACAGGCTTACCAGGGACCTTGAGCTATTTTGTAATCCCCGACATAGCAAAGACAGAGGGGGCAGGGTGAAGAGAAGCCCAATAATCACACAGCCGTGACCGTTAACCAAGGCACAACCGTGTCACTGCTCACATCATGCACCGACCAGGGTATTAGTCATTCTGCTAAATAACCATTAACTCACAAAAGAACAGGGGAAATAGTTGAAACGGATCCATTTCATTGGGTCAGGCCAGCTGGAGGCCATGGCAGACATTTCAGCTATGGTTTACATGAAGAGTAATAACTTGAAGCAGAGTTTGGCATCCTTGCTGAAAGGGAAAGAACAAAAGAGTCTCAAGGAGTCGAGCGAAAGGAAGGAGGTGCAAAGTGTGACAGAGTGAAGGAGAAGGCCGCTTTAAGTAAATGATTCCTTAAAACTTCCCCAAGCACATCAAACAGGAAGCTATGTCCACTTCAGTTCAGTGTTGGGAAAGGCTTTGCTGAAGGCATATCCGCCTGCACAGGAACTGAATGACTGAATGACTGTCTAGTGGCCTGCAGGAACATCTCCAAGAACATTTTTAGGAACTTAATGTGCATTTTGACCGCAGGAGCAGAATTCTGGGTTTAGTTCCTGGGTCAAAATCCCAAAAGGTCCCTGCTCCCTTCCCAGTTCTCTTGGACAAGGAACTACTGGGGTCAAGTGTTCTGACAGCCACAGCATTTATTCAGACAACAGTATCAGTGTTAGTCAGTGCTGGAAAGTATTTACTTAAGTATTTTTACGTTACATTGCGCTACTTTATCCTGCAAACCCACCACATTTCATGGAGAAATATTGTACTTTTCCCCATTTCTATGACAGCTACAGTTACGTTGTAGACTAAGATCTTATCTACTAAACCTACCACGAGCTTGTAAGATATAACTATAACAGGCAGAAATTTCCAACAGTCTCAAGAAGTTCAAATTATCTCCATCTTGGCCAGCTGCAACATTTAAGTGCTTCTGATGTAGTGATGAAACTTTAATAATATAAATGTTTAAAAAATATTAATAAGACTAACAGGGACCATCCTGCTTAATAAAGAGCATTTTTGCTTTTGTTACTATGAAATCATTTGGCTGTTAATACTTCTGTACTCTCGAATGTAGTCAGTGAGAAAAGAGAAACTGAAACATGAGTGTCAAATTAAACATGAAGTGCTCAGTAAGGTGTTGGTGTGCTTTAATGCTTCTTCAAATAAATTCTTCAATTCTCGGGAATTCTACTGAACACCAAAAGACATTTCCTCATTTGTGTTTTTGCTGGCGCTGTCTAACACATGAGTCAAAAATCCCCCATGAGCGTTCAACTGGTTTAAGATCTGGTGAGTGCAAAGGCCATAACATATGATTCACATCATTTTCATTCTCAAACCATTTAGTGCGTCCTCGGGCCCTTTGTGGAAGCATCCATGACTCCATTTATTCCGATTCCGAAAAAGGTCCAGTGTGTAAGATTTTGTGGCATTTAGCGGTGCAGTTGCAGATTGTGCAACTACTCCGATAAATGTCTTACACAGTGGACCTTTATCTTGTCACTTGTCTGCATGTTTGATTCACCTAATCCTGTTTAAGAGTAGTAGAACAGTTGTTTTGCCTTTGTGGTATTTTCAAGAATCCTTCCCACTTCTGTTGCCCCCCCCCCCCAAACATCAGATCTGCACATTTTATATTGTCACAAAACAATATAAATACCCTATGAAATAAAGCCGTTGCTAATCCAGTGTCTGTCTAATCTGTCTAATCTGCCTAATCTGCCTAATCTTTGAGGTTCTTGAGATGTAGTAGAAAGACAAATGTACTTAAGCAACTTTTAGATCCCTGGGCTACTTAGTTCCTGAAACCGTTTCATAATACTTGGATAGCCATTATTGGCAGATACTACAGTGTACAGCTGCTATGGATACAGTAACTCCTGCTTGCTTGAGAAGAGGGTGTGTGTAAGAGAGATAAAAATGTCATATTCGTTTCCCTTGTCAGTGTTCCTTGTCACAAGATGGAACCACTCCACTCCCCCAACCCTACTCCCACTGGTTATATGTATAGCTACAAGACAGCTGAGACAAGACCACATGGGACATGGAAAAGACAAGAAAATTAGTAATAGGTGGAAAGCAGGAACCTCCCTCAGAAAAAAAATGGGGTAAAGACTGTGGAGTGTAACAATGCACTGTATTTATAACATCATTTCTGCTGTAGCAGTAAAAAAGACCAAAACTGAATGAACAATACATTTTCTGTTGATTGATTAATCGATTAATTGACGAATCACTTCTGCTCTACTATGTTAACATTTTTGAACAGGAGGATTCAACACTTGCAATTGGTAGTTTGTGGTTCTCTTGTATTAGATTGCACTACATTGTCAGGAGTCCCTAGATTACACTGTAAGGTGTTTTTGTTCCATCTGTGCACGGCAAGCAATATACTAATGAAATCCAATATAACAACAAAAACGTGAATATAAATGTGTACATGAGCAGGCCTTTATTACACAGCTCTTGCATTGTCTTCCAGGCTTTATGTCTTTAACTGTACATTTCTCAGGCTGACATATGGGTTTTTGGTTTACATTAAGCATGCAGCATGGGAGTTGCAGGAGCAAAGTAACACACTTGAGCAAATGTGGTGAGTATCTGTTAAAAATGCTACATTTATTCTACAACTGTAAAATATCCTGCCTCTGACACACATCTTTAGCACATATCATCTTTGGAACAGAAAAAAACCCTCCAATTGACCTTATAACTAAAAACACATCCATCTCCTAGTTCATAATCCAGCAGAAAGACTAGTGAGCACCAGGCAACAACTAGACACCTGCCCGATCATTCCTCCAACTAACCGTCCATGTCATGGCAGTACCCGCTACATCTTCATCTACTCACTTCAAAGACTTCAAATTTCTCCTGTGCTGCATATGGATGTTTGAAATACGTCCGCATGGAGCAAGTGGGCTGTAAGAGCACATCTGGATCTATGCTGAGAAAAAGAATGAGACAGAGACAGCACAGGATCTCTAGTTCAGTTTTGAGAAAATTCCTGGCATATTTTTCCTTCTAAAGGACTTAGATGTCAATTTAATCATTTTGCCTATTTTGGCTCCCATTTAATCAAAATGCTAGTTGTTCTGGAACAGCAGTATTTCCCACTGGACAGAGGTTTCGCCGTTTGCTATCCCTCAACTAATTGTGATCCGTCTTCAACTTCACTTCCTTCTTCCAAGTCCAAGACTTCATTGGGAACTTGCCAATGGCTAATGTGTTGCTGTATAAACATAAAAAAAAAAAAAATGTTCTTCTTTTTAGGTATCCAGACCTGCTTGATTTATATATGCGTGCGCGCACACACGCACACACCCACACTCTGAACTGGTAAAGCAAGTGCTAAAACTTATGACACTCAATTGATTTGCAATTTAGATCAGGTCATTAGTATGCAAGTCAACAAACAGAAGAGACACAGTTACTGGTTAATTCAATTCAACATTTCAATCTTTTTCATAACTTGACAAGTTATATATTTGTTCTTTTCTTGACAATAAACATTTTTCTTAGTGTCCACGAGACAGAGACATAAATCAAGCCATAGGCGAAGATTTAACAGGGCCATATGTGTAATAACAAACCAGACAGGCGGTGACGAGAAGCACTGGGCAGTCTTTCACAGGCCCGAC
>NW_023339674.1:15971783-15972001 GCF_004916995.1 Morone saxatilis | reverse complement strand
AGAGCCGACAGACAAACACAGCAGAACTACGAACACCTACCTGTCTTGCCTTCATACCACACTGTGAAACTCAATTTTTCATCTACCATGCACAGAAGCTTAGGACTGCACACGTAAACGTCTGAAACAAAATGGTTTGGATGGCAGATCCAGTACAGGTATACTTACACCACACATACACAAAGTGGACTAACAACCTCTCCTATCTGACCATTATT
>NW_023339674.1:15971313-15971683 GCF_004916995.1 Morone saxatilis | reverse complement strand
GAAGGTCTATAAAAGGATCAGAGAGGTCCATAATAGGTTCCAAATGAAGTGAGACAACCAGAGCGCACTATAACTCACACTGTAGCTAGATAGTGCTTAGATCCTTTTCACACAAGCTTAAGTAATGTGACAGCAGACTCCCACCACAAGCTGAAACAAAAATGGCTCCTGCAATTTAACATTTTCATCAAAAAAATTTGGGTTGCAGGGACGGAAAAGGGATGTCTTCCAAATCAATCTCTTTCAATGAGTCACCATCCCAGCATCTCATCTGTGAGCAGCAAAAGCAGGACAGTAACAATACGCTCCTCCGCCAACAACACTTTTATATTTCTAATCAATGTTTGGCAATATGTTGACTTACAGAACC
>NW_023339674.1:15955247-15971270 GCF_004916995.1 Morone saxatilis | reverse complement strand
CCAACAGATGCCTTTTGTGTGTTGCCAACCATGAACTCACAAGCAAAAGGCCATTTTACAAGTAGAGAAGTGCATCGATATCATGTAACATTCAGACGTCATATCGCACCAAAATATCAACAGATTGCAGTTGTTTGATGTCTCTTATTTCATATCAGTTAAGTAGCTTAGTGTAGATATTACTGAATTATTATACACATGCTGACAATAACTAATTGAGGTCTTGGTGACATAGCAATTTGTGGCTAGCAACATTCATAACCTACTCTGACTTGTTCAGCAGCCAAATACGATAAGTGGTATCTCGAACTTGACCCGTAAGGAGAATACACTGGGGGTCACCAGCTAGGTGGGCCAGCTTTACATTGTTGTGCTTTTTGTGTACCAATGTTGTAGACTGATGTGACCCTCACTGCCCACCGTACCCAACGTGACTAAAATCAGCTTACTACTATTGTTGCTTTCTACACAACTAATGTCTGCGTTGTTTGTTTTGTTTTTTTGCCCTAAGAAACATCTGCGTTACATGTTATTAGGAGATCTGGTGACTTATTGCCGGTGTTAAACAGAAAACATGAGGCCAAAGAGAAAGACCAGGCATGGAGGTTGGAGCTTAAGATTGGTGATTATATTTAGTCAGATAATGTATGATGCAGTTTTATGGCCGGTAAAAAAATATTCTTTGGCTCGTAAATTCTCTCACTTTACCTGCCAATGGCATATTAGCCAAAACGTTAACTTTGGACCCTAAAACAGAGAGTTAGAGACATGTTACAAAGAAAAAAAAAAAAAAAAACCCTACACAGCTCACTTTTCACTTCTAATAACAAGTTTGAACAGTTTTGTGAGCTCGTCCTCACAGGCTCTCGTCCCTTCTTCCTCACCCGTACAGATCGATGCTCTCCCACCTACACAGATCGTACTCTGCTGACCAGGAATCACATTAATCCTGTAACAGCTCGTGGTACATTCTGTGTTACTATACGGTTGGAAATCGCTGGAGCTACTTTATTCCTGACGCTTTAATGAGAGAATTTCAGTGCATTTCTGTTTCACTTCAGCTTCCACATACCACTTACTGATGCAGTTAAAGTTCAAACGGAGTAAAGAGTACGTATGCCTCCTGGAGACACGGACGGATTTACACCTTTACAACATCTGGCTAGGTTGCTCAAACTACCTCCTGAACGATCCAATCCGCGTGAAATAGCTAAGTGTTTTAACGTTAAAGGTTTAAACACCAGTTATGGAGATATTTGCCCTGTCCTGGCATCCATTTAACATGGGTTTTTTTTTGTGGATAGAAGGTTTCTTAACGGATCTTTATGAAAATCTATTATGGCTATGGTCTCCTATGTTAACAAACTGATTATTCTTTCATCATTAAATAAGTACAGCTTCCCTGAGGTGGTGACAGCGATACAACATATCATAAAAACACACTGTTCTTACAAGCTGCGATTCCTTTGAGTGACGGCATCTTTAAAACCATAAAGTGTGAATGCAGCCACATGTGACAAAAGCAGGGGGTTGTGTCCCTGATAGCATGACACTGAATCCCTGCTACTTCCAGAAAACTTGGACCTCCCTGTAGTGTGGAATAAACAAAAGAACAGCTTCCTCCGTCAATTATGTTAAATACAAAAGCACAATGGCTCTGCTGCTCTTCTTTAAACATGAAAATGAGTCCGCGGATGGCACGGCCTATTCTCTGGAGAACAGTTATTTCCCAGGGAGGGCCACCACAGCGAAGGCCCTTTCTAGACCAGACACCAAGAGAATGCTGTCTCCCTTGTAGCAGACTTAATTAAAAACCAACTCTTTTTCATTATTTAAACCATGTTTTACAGGCAGATAAAACTACGGTAATGTGGAAGACGACTACAGGAAGGGGATTATTAACAGAGGACTGTGGACAGCTGCTGGTGAAAAGCTTTGCTTGGCCAAACTCATGCTTGATAACCAATATAATGTAAAGTAAAGTCATACTAAGAAGCACATATTACTTAAAATGTAGATTTCTATCATTTAAAGCAAGAGACTACAAATGTTACAACCCATTCTAAAGCAGTTGTGTCTTTTCTGTATATTAAAAACATTTACTTGTGTATGTGGGTTGTAGAAAAGGCACTATGGAGAAAATTAAACCTGAAATCAACACATGCTAGTAAAAGAGAGTCCTCGGGTAGTGAAGCCAATCTCCAGCCTCTGTTATCTTGTGAGTGGCTGTCCCACTTGTCCCGTTTATAAACTTGTCATCAACTTGACGGTCAGCGTTAAAGAGCTTCTACATTAGCCTTAAAGGTAAAGCAGAAGCAAAATGAAAGCAAACGGCATCGCAGGCTGAGATCTAATCATACGCTGAGGAATTGTGAACTTCTGTGACCCAAGATGGTAGCTTTGAACAAGCAGTACAGACATCACGTTGGCTTTAATTTCATATAAATGTGTGTGTGTACTTAAATCCCTGGCTCTCCCACTACTAGCTCCCGTTAGAAACACCACATCTGAACTGTGATTTGCATATCACATCACAGACAAATGCTGTGGCGGCCAGGGCAATTGGAGCTTGTACAACTGTGGGTGCAGTGTTTTGCATGCAAAACCCTTTTACGATGCAGTCAAATCAATCACTTACACAGGCACCATCTGGATTATGTGTGTGTGTGTGTGGTGTGGTGTGTGTGTGTGTGTGCAGCAGACGCACAGGTACAAGTGTGCAGCCAATGCCCAGTGTGAGGCAGTCTGTCTTACCCAGCAGAAGAAGCTTCAGCTCCCTTCTTGCGTCTCTCTTGTCTCGTCGGAGTTGTTTCTCGATCTCAGAGTTGATTCGTTTGGACTCCTTCGCCTCCTCACTCAGGCAACAAGCCATCATGGAGTCTAAAGTCATCACCGCATGAGCTGAAAAGCCCGTCTGACAAGGGGCGCCGGGCTTGCAACCTCACACCAAATGTGAAACAAATGAAACCCCCTCTTTCTCTGAGAAACAGTAAGTGATATGTCCAGACGCCGGTAATGGATGGGCTTGCTGCTCGGTGCAGGGGGATCTGGCCCTCCTAGCTGATGGTAAAACTGCTGTCAAGTGTCAAATATTTGACAGCTTAGTCAAAAGTCTTGTGTAAATCCTCAGGCTACAGGCACTGACAGCTGATCACAGACAACGTGCGGTGCAACATGTCCGCAAACATCTTAGATGATTACCGACGGTGCAAACAACCATTTTATTTCATGCACTTCCCAAAAGAAGCTGGAATTAGTTTTGGGTTAACGATAACTCGCTGACTAGCCTGTAAGCTAAGTGCTGCTAACGTTATAACAAAGCTAAATTTGGTGGATTTTCAGTGAGCGCAACACTTTCTAATCCCGTTTCCCGCGTAGCTGGTGGGCCTACCACTCATTAAAATCCGGTTTTTATATCCAGACTAACTTCTGTCTTCCCGAAGACAGTGGGACACCGCTGGCTGCCGCTGCCACATTTGTCCAATCCCTCCGCTGGTCGCCCGGCCGAGTACGAGCCTAGCCGCCCCGAAACCGACGCTTGTACGCCCGCGCAGTGACAATGAGCGCCCGTCAAAACTGTCCATCTACTGAGCAAACACCCAGGCTACAGCCCACCGCCTCAACCACTCGACGAACCACAACCCGAGTCACAATCCGAGTTAAAACCACACGGCTTTTACAAGTGCGCTCACAGGCAGTGTACCCTGTGTGCGGACCGCGGCGTCCAGTGACCAGCGGAGCTAAATGGGCAGGCTAATTGTTAGCTCGCTAGGTTAGCTCAGCTAGCCATCCCTGGAACTGCAGCCAAGTGGTTAAAAAGCAGAAAGCTCGGCCTGACAGAAACCCTTCATTGTGTTCAGCTAGTGTTCTCCACAAAGACCTCAACAGGAACCAAAAAATAAAACCCCTCGAAATGCGAAAAACGTCTCAACTGACAGTCAAATGGACCCTTGTAGTCCGGGCATTTTATCGCTCCTGGTATTTTTTTTTTTCCTGGTGGTGGTGATTGCTCTTCGTCACCCACTCCTCCTCAGCCCGGTGTGGCGCTGCTGCTGACGTCGCTTGGGATATGATTGATTGACAGGCTGGGCGGAGCGAATCAGAGCAGAGCTTGTGGGCGAATTTGGGCGGGTCTTCATTGGATGGTTAACTTCCCAAGTTTGCTTGAGAGGGAGTCTTCCTTTCGGAGGCGTGTCGGCGAAAGCGGCTGACATTTGGTTGGACGGGCAACGCCCATCTCCTGTCAGAGAGCAGCACATCCACACTGCACCCTGTGGGTCCTGATACATCCTCCCTGTCTCTGTTGATCTTTACAGTCTCCTACAGGACTTTCAACAGCTCTGGGAATATTAAAAACATCTGTCAGCAAGCAGAAACTACTGTACTGTAATTTGACATTTCTTCTCCACACTTGTGGGGAATATTTCAAAAATAGCATAAAATAATAATTAATGATACAGTGTAATCATCTCATTGCCTTTCATATTTATCTTATGATGCTTTAAAGGTAATCAACCACTGGATCTTACTCTATATAAAGCAGTAAAAAAACAGCTTCTTCGACTAGCCAAGAATATTATCAATCTGTTTCTTCTGTCGAACGAATATTTTTACTTTTGATATGAATCAGAATCAGAATCGGGTTTATTGCCAAGTAAGTTTTTACACATACAAGGAATCTGTCTTGGCGCATTGGTTTTAAATATAAATAAAGCTAAATAAAGATAAACATAAGGATAAAAAGATCTAAGCTTTACAAGAATGATTTTTACAATGTGCAAGATAGAAGAACCAACCAAAGTAGATAGATAGATAGATAGATTAGATAGATAGATAGGAGAGATAGATAGATAGATAGATAGATAGATTTTATTTATTGATCCCAAGCTACAGGGTGGGTTTAAGTGACAGTGGGGGTTCTGGGCCTTGTTAATGAGGCCGGCTGCAGACGGGAAGAAAACTACTAATGTACTAAAAATAAAAAAAACTAATGTACTTTTACTGAAGTGGGATTTTGAATGCAGGAATAGTTTTATATTGTATTTCCTCCTCCGCTGTCTGCAACACAGAGTTTGACAACACACTTGATGCACAAATGGCATCAACATTAACACAAAACCCCCACTGTGTCAGAGAGTACAGTCGTAATATCATCTCTGGCTTTCTCCCAAAAAGAATATTCTGTCAACAAACAAAACAGATAGCCTCACAGATACGGTCAATATTTGAAGTGGCATTGCTTCCTTTTATTATAGATGGTAGGATAAGTAAGTAAAGCACCTCGTGTTTTCCTGTAAACCTGGTTACAAAACAGAAACTCTCATGTTTACTTTGTAATCTCACACATGATACAGGACCAAGACAAAGAAAAGGTACGAATTATAAATCGACCAAACAATTTCACAGTTCTGTTTTACTGATGCTCATGACCCTGATTGGCTGTGGACCTTCAGCTATATCAGCTCTTTATATATATATTTGTCTTTATGTTAAGTTTTATACATTAAGATAAGTTATAAAACGTATATTTAGGGGGTTATCTATTCATCATATTAAAGGATTATTATCAGTGATTCATTACCATGTAAAAAGTTTAATCTTTTACGATGTATGTTTTATAAGCTTGTCATATATTTTGATAGTAAAATCTTTTAAAAGCAGTTCACAGAACACATTTTGTGTTAAATCTATGAAAAGAAATCATCCATAGTTTGGTCCATATACAATAGAGCAGTGGTGGAAGAAGTAGTCACACTATTTACTTAAGTAAAGGTAGTAGTAATAAAACAAGGTTAAAAAAAATAGTGAAGTGAAATAAATAAATTAACAGTAAAGTGTTTTTTGACAAAAGTACAATTTTATTATTATTATATAGTTATATATATATATATATTATAATGATAACACAATATATTATATAACAAACGGTTCACACTTGTTTACTTTTGTGTTTTTTGTCTTATTTTCTAAATCTCACCAGCACAATTTGGTTCTTTGCAAATAAAATAATAAAATCAAATACAGTTTACATGTGCCAACCATTCATGCAGCCTTTTTCACTGTGGGAATTATTTTTATGAGGTACTTGAAGCTGTGGTTGTGGATATGGTAGCTGTGCTGTGTCTACTTCTCCTTTTAACATTAACCTAGAATGCATCGTTAAACACATGGGATTTGAACCCACGGTGTTTATGTCAGAATGTAGCTCCAAATACAACTCTCAGCCAGCACAACAATGTCAGTACACTGCACACAAACATCCCCTCCATGTTGTTACTGTTACAACCCTTAAAAAACTTCTGTGTCACAGCCATCATAACAATCATAACAACCGAAGCACGGCTATGTCTGCAGCGACAGCACCGGCCACAGTTATGTCATTGTTTGGTTGTACTCATAATCACAGCTACAACCAGTCTCAGTCGGCCTCTGCAGCAGTCAGTGAGAGGTTATCTGTCCAGCTGCACCTGAGCCTGCCACAGCCGAGGGTGAGGGTGGTCAGAACCAGTGGAGGTCTATATATACTACACAATATATACTATATAATAATACAGCTCAGTGTTTCTCTATGGAGCACAGGGAACGCAAAATAACAACCCCTGCCGTGTCCACCATATTTTAAAAATCCTGGAGCAGCCACTGATTATTGGATTATCATTATTGAAACATAAAGCATAATTCTAATGTTATAGCTGGTGAAAGTGAAGCTGCTTTTACTGATGGGGAGTTTAATCTGTAATATGGCATCATGTTTTGCGTACACAATCTTAATCTTCACAGTGACTAATAACTAAATGATAATGACTTTTTATTCATCCTGTCAACATTTCAGTCTCCTCTGATGGTGACTGGGACGGAAGCAAAGTTGAAGTATTTCTCAGTTGTAACAGTAGAAACTCTGCCCCCCTGTATTTAAATCCTTCAGTACTAATGATGAATGATGATACAATATTGTAGAGTGACATCTTGTGGACATGAGATGTAGTCGCAGGAGTGAGACACAATAAAACACACAATTTAAGAACTTAAACTAAAATGTTTTAATACCTTAAATAAGCATACAAACAAGCATTTGAATCATTTCTAATCTAAATATCTGAAATCTCACTTTAGGATAAAGAACATGTAAATGAGTGCCAACAAGTTACATACATTTATTTAAAGAGGTGGAGTGCACAGTGTTTATGGGATAATAAAGAAATAAAATCATTGCTCTACCCTTAAACATTTCAACAATTAAATTGTAAAACAGATATAAAGGTTAAAGTTAACCAAAGGGGTCGTTCTGAAACTCAAATACCAAAGACTCACAATGTAACTTCAAAGGAAGAAGTTCATTAGATAACCACAAACTCGTACTTCATATACTCGGTACGATCAGGAAATCTTGGGCTATGACTCATTAGCCCACAGAAGTGACTTGCAACTTTATTCATTCACTGTGAACTATCAGCCACATCATTCAACAAACATTTTTTAGATATTTTAGAGACATTTTTCAGTTTCTTTTGTTTTTTTCCTTCAAGCCTTTATCTTTTGAACTCATTTGTTCATGTGTCTGTGCACTTTACCAAGTTAATTTCAACAAGAATATCCCGATTTTACGTTTAAGTCTTTGTAATGTAAAATAAAATTCACTATGCAAATAATTGTTTAAAAAAATGATTTTAGCAGTCGTTCGTGAGAGAGGGTGAGAGAGGGGTCACAATATAATAAATATGGCAGGAAAAAAGAAAAAATGTTGTCCTGCTACACACGTTTATATTTATTTTTTCAGATTTTTACTCTACTCTTTGCTTATTTATTGTGAAATGTTGTTCACTCACAGTTCACAAGTGTGAGATGCTTCTTTATTTGCTCATTCTTAGTGGATTCCCCGCAACAATAAAGCTTTAAAATCCTGTTTATCTTTCAGTGATTACTCTGGCTCTCCTCACACTCTTCTTCCTACTGGTGCCTGTGCTACAGCGGCGGCCTGGGACAGACCTACAGAGCACAGTGTGCTGTGTCATTCTTGGAGATTCAGACTCACGCCAGGTGAACACTACAGATTTCTAACTTCCTGTAACTGGAAGGATGAGGCAGGTACTTTCCTGTTATCGGCACTCCACGCCCACTTGCTATGCAGGATTCCCCAACGCCCTTTCTTACTAGGTTTTTTCTTTTTTTGCAGTCATTCTCTCTCTCCCACGTCTTTTTTTTTCTTCACATCAGTGTCATCAATGTATATTGTAAACACATCTTTGATTTCTGGCCACATAGAGGTTCAAATTGTGTAAAAATGAAAAACTTTTGTTAAGTTCCTGAAAGAAATCTACTGCTACTAACTATAATACTGTAATAATACATTGTCTTTCATAAAATAATCAGTTTTTGCATGTATCTTTTTTAAGTATAACTTTTTTTTAAATAAAAACACACATACTGTAATACAGATAAATGTTATATATGTTAAACTAACTTTTTTATGAACATATGTTATATCATGTGTTATCACTTGTTGTACTGTTAAACTACATGTAGCTTATCTCAAGTATCAAACACACACACACACACACACACACACACGATAAATCACTAACAAGACCCCTCCATACACACCTCTCTTGCTTTTTCACCTCACCTTGTTCCCATGGCAATGCAAAGCTCAGGTGATCTCAATATCTGAGAGCATGAAAGCCCGGACCAACCGGTCCTGCTGGCCGAGACAAAAGATTGACAACCAAATACCAGCCGATGAGGAGTCAAGAAATATCTGTTGCACACTTCATTTCTGCTCGGAAAACAGGGTGAATCATAACCCGCTGATGATGATATTCCTGTATGATTCCTTCAGGCACTTGATGTGTTTGTGGTGTAATGAGTTCATACAGACTTTTGCTCTATTGAGCCTACATGTATGCTGTGTGTGTTATATTGTATAACATGTAATGAGTGTATGTTTATATTGCTGTTATATTTCATTACCTGATTTTTAAGAGCAGCTCTTAAAGTTTATAAACAGACACAAATGTGTCTGATTTAATGGATCAATAATTTTTCTAAAACGTGTGTGTGTGTGTGTGTGTGTGTGTCCGTGATTTCACTCCAGCGCCGCTGAAACATGAAGCAGGAGAGTTTCTGCAGCAGCCGAAACTTTATCCGCAGCGCAGCGCGCTTACGTCAAACCACACGGAACTACAGAATATCAACTTCCGGTATTAGCTTTTCAAAATAATGCTGTTTACTGACCAGCCTTGTACAAAACACTAAAGTGAGTAAATGAAACACCAATTTTGGACAATTCTACAGAGATAATCTCTTTTTTTATATATACAAACCGTAAAGGTTAAAACATAAAACACTAACGTTTTATAACTTGTGAACACTTGCCTTTTGAGTTGAATTGCTCTTGTATTTTTATTTGTATTATTATCTATATTTGAAAAGTATTTTGTATACTTCTAGTCCTTCTTCTTCTTCTTTTTTTGAAGACTTTATTTATTATTTTCTTATACAACATTTGAAGAATACCATTGGCCACAAACAGTAAAGAGAGATATGAAATAAAAAAGTTGAAAATCTTTTTTGTTTGTTTTTTTAAAGACAGAACAAAAAATTTAACTGAGATAAAACAAAACAAAAATATTAAAGCAACATTTAAAAAATATATAATATATAATAATATAATATATAATATAATAATACAATTGTATAAGCACAAGTCCTTATGACATTGATGGCTGCTTGTAGCAGTATATTGTTCCTGGATACATTAATATATAATATTGGGGGACAGTAACAGAAATAACAGCTGTACGGTATGAAGGTTATATGTAAGTTATTCACACTCAAGAGATTTAAAAAAAGATAAGGAAATAAGTTAGTCAGGTCAGAGTATGGGCTCCTATATAAGGTTCGGTGTCAGACTGCTGGGAAAGAGAGAGGTTTTCCCCATACTCAATAAAGGGAAGCCAGGTTCTATTATGTCTTTTAAGTGAAGCATTCAGAGTGTATCTCAACTTCTCCCTTTGGAGGAACATCATGACTTCCCCTCTAGAAGGCCTTTTAGAATTAGTCGCCGTGCTAACAGTGAGGTGAGTGCTATAACATTTGAATGATATGAAGTGAGACTATATTGGGGCATAAAATACCACCGTATATGGGTTGGGATCTACTGTTTTGTGTCAGATATATGAGTATACTTGAGATATAGAGGTCCAGAAATTATTTAATGAGTTTATAGACAAAATGTTGTCTACATTGGGATCAAATTCATATACTATTCTGAACCACTGGATTGTTAAGATGGTTATTATATATAAGGATATGAGTAAGATTGGTAAGCTTGAATGTAGCTCCATAGTACAGTGAATCTCAACCTTTTTCCTTAAGGGACCCCCTTTCTATCATTGTAAACTGACGACCCCTGAGTAAGGGACATATTTTATGGAGTTTAAGTAAAACAAGTGATTTGGATGAATTTTGAGCAGAGATTAGTTTTCCTGATATTTATTTAGAATTATATATTTGAGTTATCCAGTTCTTCTTTAATTAGCGATGATCTTTCTCCTGCAGGTGTGTTTCTTGTAGCTAGATAATATCTGGTTTAAAGGTTTAAAAATGTGTGAATACTCTATTGCACTTAACTGTATTATTGAGTCCAAGTAATGAAAGCAGTGGAGGAGGTTCTAGTGTAACAGGTTAAGTTCTTAGGAAAGATCATGACCAGTCAGTTGGTAGAAGTAACCACACATGTAAAATGAGTGAAAAGTAACAAAACAACAAAACAACAAACAGTAAAAATGAAACAACAACAAACAAAAACAAACGCTGATATTGCTCCACCATTCTAGTTGAACGTATCAGTGGAAGAAAACAACAGCAACAGGAAAAAGAAAAAGACTGTCCCTGGTGCGACGTAAAAGCATATTCAACCGTCTGTACTGTATATTGTTTAGAGTATTCTTCCCTATTCTTTCTTATTTGGCCCAATAGTTTTTCTCTAAGTTAAAAACAAATCCTAGACAGTCTCGGAAAAAAGGAAAGAAACGTCCCTATTCTGGGTCTCTTGGAAACTATACTGTATTGCAGCATGGGGAGAAGCATTAAATTGGCCCATATATACGTCTAGTTCCTCTTCTTTGTTTGTCCTTTTTTTGCTTTTCTCTATGTATCTGTACTTATTTCTTTGGGCTGCTGGAACACCTGAATTTCCCCCTCTGGGAATCAATAAAGAATTACTTACCATACCATAATCACATAATCCATTCTGTTTTTTTATTGTTGTCTTCTTTCTTTTTTATTATATTTGTGCAAAGACATAAACACATACAACCTACAGTAAGCAAATTGTGCAGTAACAGAATAGTGATACCACATGTAAAGAAATAAATCAATAAAATCATCAATTAGCTTTACCTTTTGCCCTTTTTGAGGGCAACTCTTTGTCAATAACCTAAAAACAAACTCTAACTTCATCAAAACAGTTTCAATGATTCTTTGATGATAAAGGTTTTGAAATTTAGTCACAAAACAACATTTACACTCAGTAATCCATCATCAGGTCAGAAATAAATCCATGTGCCAAAAACTAAATAAATGTATTGCTGGGAGTTTTTAAAATCTAGTTTCATATTCTGTAGTTTTCATGTCAGTGTCAAACATAAAAGACAGGATGAATCAGGCCTTAGGTCGTATAACACAACACTCACAGACATGTGCTATTACGTCAGATTTGCTTTCAACCACAGCGGTTTTGGCAGCACGTATAGCATTACATATTCTGTCATATCTGTTCATGTCATGCATGAGCTGTAAGACTGGGGACCAGTTTATTTATTCGGGAACAATGTACTTGAGGAGTGGTCAGTATCAACAATGAATAACATACAGTGGGGCAGAAAACTGCTGCAGTCCCCGTATGGATGTGATCTTATAGCAGGTGTTTAGTCTTTATTTTTATTTTTTTATTTTTTTTTTACAGCTGATGGAAAATGTATCATTTACTCCTCTTGATTTGATCCAAGAGACTAAAACATAGCTGCGACATTTTATGTTCCTGTAACAAATAATAATGATTATAATTCACTTCTGAAACACAACAAAAATAATTTGAAATATATTTTGTCAAACTGTTTGGTGCTTTCATGCAGCTGAGGAAGAAGTATGCAGAGTCCTCTCTTAAGTAAAAGTAATAATAACACCATGTAAGAATTAAATATAAATATTTTATGAAAAGTACTTTGCAAAAGATTTGTCAAAGAGTGTACTCAGTATGCAGAAAATGGCCCCTGGGAGTTATATTATTATTATACTGGTGGATTATTATTACCAGTGCATTAATGTGTAAGCAGTATTTTAATGTTGCAGCTTGTTGAGGTCTGGGTTTTACATATTATTGGGTAGTTTATTAAATAGAATTGCATCATGTTTTACAAATTGTTCATATATTTTGTATGTATAATCCTGATCTGTTAACCATAGCTGTTGTACCGGAGTAAAAGGTGAAAGCATAAAGCAGCATAAAATGGCAATATTAGGGTAAAGTATCATGAAACTGCATATAAGAAGACTACTTGAGTAAATGTGATTAATTGGAATAATCAGAATCAACTTTATGTGTACATATACAATTAATTTGACCCTGAATGAATGAATGTAATATGGGGAAGTAGACATACAGCTAAAAACAAGGACAACAAAGCTGAACAAGGAAAGATAAACATTATGTAGCCTACATACAAGTAGAGTGGGTGAATAAAATAGATGCATATATATAAAAATACATAAAAAACAACAATAAACAACAATGTGTATACATACAGATATCAAAACAATCTCTGTAAACTGTAAACAAGAATAATAATAGTGCTGTGATGCTTTCAACTATATTCCATTTTATTAACAATTATTAAAACCCTGCAGCATTAGTAAAAGTTAGTTTCAAACATCTAAATATTTCTTTCATGCATTACATTCCAATAGCAACATGCTCTTATTGTGTAGGTCCGGCGCCGTGCCTTCCGGCGCAGCTGCGGTGCTTTGCCGCTCTCTTGCCGCAGCGCGTCGCCCTGAGCGCATTCCTGTTACACTGATTTCACCGGACCACAGAGGCTTCACATTCCTCTGTAGGCGCGGTGGTTTTTCCCGAGCTGCAGGTTGTTTTGTGTTAACTGGAAGTAAAGGGGTGTTTTAATTCGGTACCGGGAAGCTAATAACGCCGTTTGTGCGCTTTAGCGACAGTAGCTGCTAGCTGTTAGCCGCAGGTGGAGAGGGGACACGGTGGGAAATGGACCAGCAATCAGAGAGTGTACCTGCCCGTTTTCAACCCGTGTGACGGACTCAGTGGAGGTAAGAAGCTGTATTGTTTTCTGTTTGTGACTCCCCAAACTCCTCTTGAACAGACTTGTCTTGAATTGATTTGTACAAAATCACTGAACCAGGTGAATATTTACTGAGAGCAGAGCTGCTGATACACAGTGAAAGTGTGAAACACCATTTTCAAGTTCACCTCTGACCTGTTGATGTCAAAGTAAGATGTACGGGGGCACCAGGGGTGTGTTAGAGTAAATCCTAAATGGTCTAATGAGTAGAAAGCTAAAAGTTTTTATACTTTTATATATTTAATTAAGTACTATTGAAAACTTTAAACAAAACAAAAATCACACATTGGCAAAAAGATTATCTAGATATTTAAAATTGACTCCAATTGTTAAGCATACAGAGGTTTTTGCTTTGTATTTGTTGTACAATTGGTTTAGATATTATTTTATACCATTAAGTATACAGTAAATGCATTATAATGTTAATTTGTGTGGTACTTTGGCATACTCGTGAATGAATGAATAGTTAAAGTAAAAACTAATTGACATTTAATGGATACTGGGCAACTTGACAAGGAGTGTGTTGTTAGTACAGCTGATTATTCATTAACAGTTTCATTTCAGTGTTTTTTTTGGCGATGGCGGGCTGCTGGCAGTCGTGCCGCCGCACCTGTATGTGCTGTCTGTCCGAGGAGGAGAAGGTAACCATCGCTGTGGACAAACAGATCAAGAAGATCCTCAAGCAGCAGAAGAAGAAGGAGAGAAGGGAAATTAAAATCCTCCTGCTGGGTCAGTGACTGCACACAGAGCACCTCGCACACAGCGGCTTGTTTGTCCTTTAACGATACCAATATAATACTTATTAAGCAAATCTGATAAATTACCACTGGGTGATACTGAACTGACGACACCCTGCATGCTTAATGAGAAAAAAACTGCTTGGCCTGTTTGGTCGCCTGCAGCCAAGAGAGAGAAAACTATGTGAAACATGTGTCACAGAGAGACTGCAAAGAATGGTCCAGATTGGGATTGGCTATAAACCTGAAAACCACAACGAGTGCAGACACAGGAACCTACAGGCCTACTTTACAGCTGGTTTGATGACTTTAGACCTGATTGGCAACACTGGTGCTTTCTGCTTTGATGTCTCAGTGGAGGCAGGTCTACCACAGCTGCCAGGCAGAGGGTATTAATGGGTGGTAAAGTTGCACATAATGCTCAAATTAGAGCTGAAACTGTTAGTTGATCAATGCGTAGTACAGCAACTGATTTGATAACTGATGTTGAAGACAGTTTACAGATTAACTGACAAACAAAACCTGCACTTTTAAGCACCTTGGTCTTTAGGGTTATTGTGCTGGTCATTGACTATTTTATGACATCTTATAGATGAAAACAGAATTAATTCATTTAGAAAATAACTGATTAAATGATAGTTGAAACCTGCAATTTAATACCTTTACATACATTTTTGAGTCTTTAATACAAAATATTTATAGATATTGTAAATTAATACAATAATATTTACATGTTAGTTTTTGGGCAATATGGACAAAAACATATTTACTAATATTTATTAGTGCAGTTTCTCAATATGGAAACAAACTGATGTTCATGTTTTTTTAGGTTATAATAAAATCCTGTTTTTCTTTTAAACAAGAACTGTGAAGTAGTAATTTAAGCTTATATTTATACCCTTAGATTAATATAGGTTTTCAACAGTACTGTGAACCAAAACATCCTGATATAAGAATTGTTCAGCTGGTTCCCGCATCGTTTTATTGCTTTATTGTGAAAGTGGGCGAACTGACCAAATCTAATGACCCCCTTCCTCCTACAACATAAAAACATATGGCTAACAGGATGAGATCAGGGTCTTGGGGTTGTACCACCGCTACTGAATAATTTCCTGGGGGAAACCCTGCAGTGAAATGGAGAGACAGTAAATAATAATATTGAATTATTGCCCAGACTTATTTCCTCTTATCGCCGTGTAGAATGACAGAAAACAAATGTTTGTGTACGGGAACAGGACTGTCAATAAAACATCTTACAACACAGTTTGGTTGGAGGATAATGGGATAATCCTCGAAAGTGTTGAGACGTTACAGGAAAGTGTAACAAGAGTTTTGGTTTCCTCTTGCAGATTTAACGATACACATCCAAACAGCACCGTGGAGCAACTGAACCACAACTTGTTCTACGTTACAGAAATATGGATAAAATAACGGTGCTAGTGTTTATTAAAATGAGGTTATCAAAGCTAATAAATCAAGTTTTCATCTCTAACCCAGGCACTTCCTTTGAAACTGATTTTAAGCTCTGAGGCTGAAAACGTCTCAGCTAAATCTATCAGATGAACATCCGGTCAATAGATTTTGTTTAATGTGATTACTTGACAACCGTGCAAGATCCCATAATGAAATGTCACAGGTGTATAGCTGACATCAAAATGAAGGCAGAGTTCTAAGCTAGATCCGGTCCAAGCAAGTGCACTGGACATAGGAGGGGTAGGAAGTAGGTAAAGACTGGGCCCATCAACCATCAATATTCACCCACTATGTCAGTATGTGTATCACTATGTGTAACACTGTTATGCAGTGTGTGACAGGCCAACACCAATCTACGTTTATGTACAAGGTCACTGTTTGTGTTTGTAGTTACATTTTATATGTTGTACATTTCTTGTATCAAACCAGGGAAAACACACACACACACA
>NW_023339674.1:15946116-15955205 GCF_004916995.1 Morone saxatilis | reverse complement strand
CCTTCATGCTTGGAAGAGGAAGGTGAGAAAGTGTGTAAATGCTTTTGTGCTGGAAACAATGCTGACGTGAGCGGTGAGACTGAACCAAAACATTAAAGTTGCCGGCCCTAAAACCAAAACAATGAGCTGAAAGATGAGGAGAACTGCAGAGTCAGGTGATGATTCTCTGTGGGTTCATCACTATGAGCTAAATCTAGTTAGTATTTCAGGCCATTCAGCCTCATGAACACTGGAACGAAACTGAGGTGAAATATTCCGACACATTCCCACCAGATTCCACTTTTAGTGAAACTTCTGACAAGTTTCAGTGACCTTTTTTTTAAAATCACCTCTATCTGTTTTTTAAACCACTTATCCGTCTCAGGACAAACACATAGACTGTGGAGTAAACCCATAAAGACACAGGTAGATCATGAACAAACACAGGCAGATTAAAACTGAGGACCTCTGAGCTGCCCTGTTGATAGAATCCTACTATAATGACTTTTGGTAATTGTTATTTCTCCTATTTGTTGCCTCAGGTACTGGGGAGAGCGGAAAAACCACCTTCATCCGACAGATGAGGATCATCCACGGACGAGGCTTCTCAGAGGACGAGAGGAGGGCCTTCTCCAAATGCATCTTCCAAAACATCTTAACCGCCATGAAGGCCATGACAGGAGCCATGACCACGCTCAGAATCCCCTATTCCAACCCAGAGAACGAGGTATACTCGCACATACATGGACCTCCAGCATGAACACTCCCAGTTAAACATGAATGCTCACTCACTCACAAACAAACACAGACGTAGACGCAGGTGTGCGGGCATCAGGGCAACTGCAGTCGAGTGATTATGCCCACATTAAACAAGAAGCATGAAACGGGACATAAACACTAGAGTTGAGCCGGATACTCGGTACGGATCCGGTACGGATAAAGCACGCCAAGTACGATATTTATACGAGTAATACGAGTCAACTATCTGGTGCTCGGATTGAATAAAAAATAAAAAATCCTCATTGGGGTAGGTTAACTGTGTCTGGCGCTTCACACAGGCGCCCCCTCCCTTACACACAGGATGTGTCACTGCTGTTTTCCCGCTCTGGTCACTCACACACAGAACAGCTCTCTATCTCTCCCTCAGACAGGTCACTCAAGGGTTCGCGGGGTCTTTTGGTTAACGACGTTTTAGGGTTTTAGCTTGTCAGGTTTTGTTCTAGGTTTGTTTGGTACTTACTTATTAAACCATTTAGAGTTCTGGTAAACGTTGGGTACGGTTGGGTTCAGACGTGGGTGCTTGGAATGCCGAACTCGCGTTGCGTCTCTGCCCTGCTCGGGAGGATTTTTTTCTTTTTCTTTTTTTAACACACACACACACAAACACACTCTGGGGGTCTCTCCCGCTTCTTCTGCCGGGTCGTACAGAGTTTTTTAAATCTTTTTTTGTTAAAACGCGGTCCAATGCAGAAATCTGGAAAAACAACGTCGGACTATTTGATACGGTAGAACACAGTTCCCCCCCCTCCTTCTCTCTCTCTTACTCACTCAATTCACATTGCACACACACACAACCATCACAACACACACACACACACCCAGTTGTGGAAATAAAAAAAAATTAAAAAGAACCAAAAAAAAAAAAAACATGATACTGGATCATAAAAAAAAAGTTAAAATTGCATTTTACTTCATAATTGAACTGCATGTGTGTTGTATTAATGTTGCAAAAACTTCTGTAAAGTAGTTCGTTTGTTATCGTGATCAAAACCAGTTGATTCCTTGAAGCTCATGCGGATGCTGTCCCTGTAATTAGTTTTTAATCAGCAATTAAATTATAAACAATTTTCTGATCAACCCATATCAATTGGCCACTCTTAAAAATTAACATGCCGGGGTTAAAAGCCACGCCCAATTTCAAGAACAACCCGCGACCAACTTTTTTGGGGTTAAACTCCGCCCATTTTCCGGGCGTTTAGGCCCCGGCGCCCATTCCGAGTACAGATACAGATAATTCACATGGTTAACAGATACAGATAATGCTGTACTCGCTCATCCCTAATAAACACACACAGCATGTTCACCATGAACACACACAGTCTTCGAGTAAGGCCTCACTCTGGTTTACTAGATTTACAATTGAGTTTAGGCACAAAATCTCCTAATATGAGTCTCTCGCTGTCTTTCAGATCTACGCCAAGTGGCTGCAGGATGTAAACACGGTGCAGATCACCCAGCTGGAGCGGGGCTACGTCGACGCGATCCGCCGCCTCTGGGCTGACCTGGGCATCCGGGTCTGTTACAGCCGCCGCTGCGAGTACCAGCTCCTGGACTCCACGGAATAGTGAGTAGCTGGAAGTCTTTAGACGATGCCACACCCTGACTTAGGGTGGGGAATCACTGGTATATCACATGATGAAACACTGTCACAGCGAGTCGCCAACAATGATATCACAATACAGGAATCTATGATAGACAACATCTGTAAAAAGGGGAAAACACAACTCTAAAATGGCTAATTTACTTAAAGCATAAATAATGTAAATATGTATTTACTGCACGCTTTAAAGTGCGTCATGTTTTACTTTAGAGACGTTTGCAAGTGTAAAGAGTTTCAGTGATTATTTAATTTTATCATTTCATCTAGAGATGTCCCAGTCTGATCTCAAAGGTCGGTATCGGGCGGATGAGGGCATTTTTTAACTGATTGGCATCGGCTATGTTGAGCTTTATTAAGCCCGATCTGATCCTGTGTTTTACGTCAGCTGTCACACGGGTGTCTTTACTCATGAAGTTTTCATGCAGCCGTCTACTGAACGGCCTGTTCTCTCTTCCACCCTGTTAAGATCTGAGTGCATGAGCTCAACCCAGCCCCCGGCGATGTTTCACAGTACAGACAATGAACATAAACACTCGACAGAATACAGTTCATTCAGGTAACTCAGGCAAAGGCCACAGGACACTTTTAAAAAGGAAATAAATTCCTTTGAGACAGCGACAACAAAAAGATCACAGAGAGGGTTTATTAGGCAATCGTTCAAAACATTGTGAAACAATGCTATTCGAAACTTCCCAGAGCCCAAGGTAACATCTTCAAAATGGTTGTTTTGTCTGACCAAAAGTTCAAAACACAAAGATATTAAATTAACAATAAAATCAGACAAAGACAAGCAGCAAATTCTCACTTTAGAGAAGCTGGAACCAGTGAATATTTGTTTCAGAAATGACTGATTTAAATATCAAAATATTTGAACAAATTCTTTTTGTCAATTGACTAAAACTATCTGCGTGGCTAGATAGCTCTAAGAATAAGACCTCTGAACACAAACAGCAACATGTACATGTGCCATCATAATGGGCATAAACCAAATAATCACAACATAAGAAAAAAGGCTGAACTGCCACAAAGCACAACAGTTACAGAAGTAAAGTACGACTGCAGTAATAACGTCACAGTTTCCGTACCAGCTAATGTATCACAAGGGAACATGTACTGACATATTGTTATATTGTTTGTTTATGTTGCATCTGACCTTTGTACCAAAACTCAGAAGTGGACACACGCAGTTCTAGTTCTCTATTATTTTTGCGATCTCAAGAATTTCTTATGACATTATCCTAACATAAGGAAAACATCTTTTTCTTGATATGGCAACATTTTTGTATATCTTCCAGTTCCCTCTCAGTTTTACAAACCGATCCCACTATTAAGGTGTTTGATTTCTGGCCTGTTTCAGCCTCACATCCTTGGTTTGTCATTGCAGAAAACGTTTTATACGTTGTATTTTGTTCTGAGACCACTGGAGGGGGCTAGTTCTTTACACACTGTAGTGCACATTCAGCCATTTTTTTCCTTTTTCAGCCATGTTGAAACCACCAGTTGATCAAAGAGCATTTGAGGAAAACAGCCAACTGTCTGTCTGTATCTGATGTGTCACAGAACAAAGGCTCGACTCAGCCTGCCTCTGTTTTCTCTCTTTTCTATTGCTGTTCTTTTCTGTGTTTACCCAGCAGCTCAATCATCATAGTGTGTGCATGATAAGAGACAGGCAGTCAACATTAGCTAATGACAGCTTGTATCAACACGAGCCATAAAGCCATCGTCTGTACACGGACTGATATGGACTCACTCCACTCCCTTCTTGTATTTTTAATCACTGTTTTTTTTTATCATCACTGGTTCATCATATATCTTCTGTCACTTCAGTTTGTTTTACCCGGTCGAGGCTGGAAGTGATGTAAACACAGGCAATATGTTTTTACTACAGGTCACAAACACTTTTTTAGCACCGCTGTAAAACTTTCTCTTTCTTCTTCTCTCTTTCAGCTACATGAGTAACCTGGACCGCATCTCCGCCCCAGACTACATCCCCACAGAACAGGACGTGCTGCGAGTTCGATTCCCCACCACAGGCATCCATGACTACTCCTTCGCCATCAAGACCATCACACTAAGGTGGACTAGTCCTCATGTTACCAACCTGTCAGAGGGACAAATCTAATACCGACACTATTCAGTGCACTGTTAAAAAAATACTATTGAGTCTTGCAGAGGCTTTGTCTGCTCACGCCTGCGTGTGTTTGTGTAGGATCACATTTCTGATTGCGTCTGTACACAGCCTCTGCCGGGAAGTGAGGTGTCACTCTCTGGGTTTATTTTGAACATGTGCTGGTATTGTTTCTTTCCGAGATCAGAGGGGGTCTCTGACTACAGCTAAGCAGACAACGTTCTCTTCAAAGGAACATTGGGTTCCCAAATTAAAGACACCTTTTCAACCACAAGTAATAGCTCAGGATTAAAACAGCCTAAACTGAAGAAAAAGTTTATCTCGATTCTCACAAAACACAAAATTACAGACTATTGTTTGGTAATAAAAACCTCCTTCAGATTGATATGTTATGGTTTAAAACAAAAAGGAACTCTTTGTTGCACAATCAGTCATTTTATGAGCCACATTTATTTCAGGATTCACACTGAGCTGTGAAAGATTTAGAAAAAGTGGGAAAGGGCTTTTTTCCTGTGTGCCACATTAGAAAGGTGACATGCTGTAAGTGTTTGGTACAGTCGACTTCACAAACAGGCAGTCTTTGCTTATTAGCAGCTGTGTGAGAGCCACGTGTGTGAGAGCAGCCCGTAAGCCTTTTGGACAGGTTTTTTTATATGCCTCTGGGCCAGCGTTAGCGTGTTTTCAGGTTGCATACTGGACCAGGACTGACTCTCAAACTATTTGTGATGTCACAAATCAGGCTTGTAGGCCCCGCCCCTTAAAGATCAGATTTTCAATGAGCACAGAGAAACTTTCCACTTTCAGCAGATGAATGTGGAAACATCCTTCTAGTGTCAACTCTGCATATACATTATTCTGCACAGTGAAGCTCAAACATCTGAGTGTTCCATATATAGCTCATGTATGTTAATTTGAACAGCATTAGTACTGATTGGTTGCCAGAATCCTTATCGAAGGTGAGAGTGAGCACGTTCTCCTACTCAATTACTGTGAAGAGACTCTTTAGCGCGACAGTTAACCTTTAATTGTTTAATGACACCAAATATAAAGACTCCAAAGTTGTACCCCCAAACTGTTTTCGTCTTGTCATTTTTAAACTCTGTCTCCCTTCTGACAGGATTGTGGACGTGGGCGGTCAGAAGTCGGAGCGTCGGAAGTGGATTCACTGTTTTGAGAACGTCACCTCCCTCATCTTCCTGGCCTCCCTCAGCGAGTACGACCAGGTCCTGGAGGAAAGAGAAACCATTGTAAGCATTGTGTCTGTCTAAAAGCAGAGTGTACTGTACAAATGTACTTTAAGTATCAGAGGTAAAAGAATGGCCCCTGTGTGGAGTTTTATTAATATTATACGTTATATTGTAATTTAAAGCTGCAGCAATTAATCCATTAATTGTTAAGAGAAAGAAAATGAATCAGCAACTGTTTTCATTAATTTCGGCCATCTTTCAAGTACAAACTGCCAAATACTCTCTGATTTTAGTTTCTCAAATGTGAGGATTTACGTCTTTTTCCAGTTTTATATCATTTTTAACTGAATATCTTTGGTGTTTGGACTGTTTAGACGATAGAAGCAGCTTGAAAACGTCTCCTTGGACTCTGGGAAACTTGGATGGCCATTGTTCACTATTTTCTGACATTTTATAGAGTTAATTCCAGCTGCTTTATAAATGTTATTAATTTCATTTTTATTTACTACTAACTGTAGCTATTAGATAAATGTGGTGGAGTAAAAAGTAAAATATATAACTCTGAATTTAGTGGAGTTGTACACTAGTATATAAAACAAGAAGACAAATATTATCTATTCATCCATCTTCTCGTGTCTTTCTCATTGTCACCATCACTGCAGTAATTTCACCCATCCACCAGCAGGTTGCACTCTTGCACAAGAAAACCTCTCCCCCTCTCCCCCTCTCTCCTCAGCCTTTCCAGCCCCCCTCTGTCCTTTCCTCCCTCCCATCCCATCATGTCCCTAAGCCGTTTATCTCTCCCGGCCACTTTTTAGTCCACCAACACATTCATTAACCTCCACTGTGGCCCGTGTGCTCCAGACCCCCCATAAACTGCCTGCCCCCCTCTTTAAAGGGGCCGCTTCCTCTATGCTTCATCCTCAACCATCCAGATCCGTCTGTTTTTTTCTCAAATCTGGCTCTGTCTCTCTCTTCAGAACCGTATGCATGAGAGTCTGGCTCTGTTCTACACCACCATCCATTCTCCATGGTTCCACAGCACCTCCATCATCCTCTTCCTCAACAAAACTGACATCCTTGCTGACAAAGTCCAGACCTCTGACCTGCAGAAATACTTCCCCAGTTTCACAGGTAAGCTGTGTGTGCTAATTTATAGTGAGCGTATATTAAACTTATAGCAATTGTTTGATTAAGTAGATAAATGGTGAAATAATTAGTTGATTAAAAAAAATTAATGGTCCAAAGTTCTGATAATCAATTTATGTAGTGTGAAGCTAAACATTAAAAACAAGCTGATTTCATTGTGAGTCGAAGACTGCTGGGTTTTGGATTGTTGGTTGGACTGAACAAGGAGCTCTGAGTGAGAGACTGAGGTTGTAGTTTTGTGAATGTGGACGGTTGTGGTGGGAACAAGGACACAGTGAACCAGGAACTAAATCCAACACTGGGGAAGCCTGAGGGCGGAGCCTAGTTGGCAGCAGATTTCATCAACCAACGGCAGCTGTTTTGACATGAAATAGTAGGGTAAACACAGGTGTTACCAGTGCTACTCATTAAGGTACATGTTGGTAACACCTATGTTTACCCTACTACTATTTCATGTCAAAACAGCTGCTGGGAAAAAGGTCCATTGCAGCAACTTGTCTGCAGGTGTGGATCCTCATCACAGAGTGGACAGAATCATGTCTGAGACCCAGCTCAAAAAAAAAGGGTTGTGATGTTGTCAGTTTGCTTGGTGCATGCGCTCTCATCACATCTACATCTACTGCACCAGGTGGAAATCCAAAAATATTTGCAAAGTGATTTCAGCCCAGTGCGTCTCTGATTCTGAATTGGAAAGTTTGTCCCTCCATCGATGTCCTGGTGTCGGCAAAAGCCAGCCGTCATTACAGTTTTTTTTAGCTAGCGTTCTTGCTTTCTTTCTCTCTACACACACACCCAACATACACACACCACACACACACACAACACACACACACACACAGAGAGCTACAAATGAGTCACTTCCAGGTACTTGGTGTGCTTTAATGATGTGGCTGAAGGCCTGTAGCTCTGCTGGTGTGAAAGGCTGTAGAGCGTTGCCCCTAACAGTCTCTCTTCCCCCCCCCCCCCACACACACACACACACACAACCTCCCCACCCACCACCCTCTCCTCACTCTGTTTCCCATGGCAACCGCAGACAGATACGGGCTTCCCGCAGCCCTGACCCCCCGCAAACCTCCGGGTGTACGTGTGTGTGCAGGGTGGGAATTAGTAACTGTATGCAATTATTTGGGTGTGTGTGTGTGTGTTTATGCGGTATCTGCAGTGCGCCCACTGTGTTTTACCAATCAGCATTAGCTGGTAAAATAATGACTCATACAGGGTCAAGCTCCTTGATGTCAATTTAACCTTAACGACAACTCTGAGCAGTTCTCACCGCTGGCTGCTATTTGCTGCTAATGTGGCGTGCTCCTGTGTGGAGACAGTGAGGCCCTTTTACTGCTGCTGTAACTACTTTTGAAGGCTACTGTTGTTTAGTATGCGCTTGGCAGTCGTCAACCCATCGTCGACACAGCTAGCAACAACTAAATTATTTTATTGACCAAAAACAGAGGTATTTATGCCAAGCAAAAATCTTCACATGTAGAAAAAATTTACCGTTAAAAATGTCCAGAGCCCAACGAAATCTATTTCAAGAGCTTGTTGTTCAATTGACCACCAGTCAGAAATGTTTTCTTTACTGTGATATTATGAACGAAGAAAGAGGAGCTGGAATCAAAAAAAAGTTGGCATTTTTGCCTTGAAAAAGAACTAAATTCATTGTCAAAATACTTGCAGATTGACTTATGGAGTAATTGTTGCACTTTATGTTAAATTGAATGAATGAATGGCTTGTTTCTGATGAAACATTTGGCTGTTCTGACAGGCAGCTGGCACTTGCATGGCAGATTGTAGTGTGAAGTGCTTTTGAGTGGTTAGAGACTAGAAAGGCGCCTATAAAAAGTGAGTCTATTTCCCAATTTCAGCTTCATCTCCTTTCTCCCACTCTGTGACAGGTAAAAGGCGAGACCCGAAGACGCAAGAAGCTACATTTGCAAGTTGTACGAGCAGCAGGCATCCAACCGCGAACAAAAGAGAGGAAGGAAAACTCTCTACCCCGCATTCACCCTGCGCCACAGACACCAACAACATCCGGCCAGGGGTCTTCAGTGATGTCAAGGAGCAGCGGTGCTGCTCCAAGTCTCTCAGGGCTATGGGGTCATCTGAATATTACTCTGATGGAAAAACTGGAAGGAAAACTGTGGTTCTTCCTTTCTAATCTGGATCTCGTATGAGTGAAGGGACCTAGTAAGAGTCCAAAAACGTCTTTATATTTTTCCCAGCATTGAAAGAAATGTAGATATTTCTAAAAAAAAAACGCAATAAG
>NW_023339674.1:15945630-15946091 GCF_004916995.1 Morone saxatilis | reverse complement strand
GGATCCTCATCACAGAGTGGACAGAATCATGTCTGAGACCAGCTCAAAAAAAAAAGGGTTGTGATGTTGTCAGTTTGCTTGGTGCATGCAGCTCTCATCACATCTACATCTACTGCACCAGGTGGAAATCCAAAAATATTTGCAAAGTGATTTCAGCCCCAGTGCGTCTCTGATTCTGAATTGGAAAGTTTGTCCCTCCATCGATGTCATGGTGTCGGCAAAAGCCAGCCGTCATTACAGTTTTTTTTAGCTAGCGTTCTTGCTTTCTTTCTCTCTACACACACACCCAACATACACACACACACACACACACACACAAAACACACACACACACACAGAGAGCTACAAATGAGTCACTTCCAGGTACTTGGTGTGCTTAATGATGTGGCTGCAGCCTGTAGCTCTGCTGGTGTGAAAGGCTGTAGAGCGTTGCCCTAACAGTCTCTCTCTCCCCCCCCACA
>NW_023339674.1:15934052-15945530 GCF_004916995.1 Morone saxatilis | reverse complement strand
AGTAAAAACAAAGAGATCATTAATTATATTATTATATTTGAAATATATATAGGCTACTGAATGATGATGGTTTAATCATTTTATATTAGTTTTTATCTATATAGTATCTATATAGTCATGGGCCCTTGAAAGTTTTCCCCCCTAAGAGTGCCCCTGCCCGTCACTATCCAATAAAGGCAATACAAAGCCCCCAAAAAAGCGAGATTACAGGAAGGCGGTAAAATAAAACAACAGCAGCAAAATACAACAGGCAAGAGAGAGTTCTGAGCAGGCGACTGTCTGGGCCTGAGTGCGATAAGGCTGCAGGGTAGATCAAACTGTCTCCTTCCCTATCTGCACAGTCTCTCTCTCCCCCCCCACACACACACACACACACAACCTCCCCCACCACCACCCTCTCTCACTCTGTTTCCCATGGCAACCGCAGACAGATACGGTGCTTCCCGCAAGCCCTGCACCCCCCGCAAACCTCCGGGTGTACGTGTGTGTGCAGGGTGGGAATTAGTAACTGTATGCAATTATTTGGGTGTGTGTGTGTGTGTTTATGCGTGTATCTGCAGTGCGCCCACTGTGTTTTACCATCAGCATTAGCTGGGTAAAATAATGACTCATACAGGGTCAAGCTCCTTGATGTCAATTTAACCTTAACGACAACTCTGAGCAGTTCTCACCGCTGGCTGCTATTTGCTGCTAATGTGGCCGTGCTCCTGTGTGGAGACAGAGAGGCCCTTTTTACTGCTGCTGTAACTACTTTTGAAGGCTACTGTTGTTTAGTAGCGCTGCAGTCGTCAACCATGTCGACACAGCTAGCAACAACTAAATTAGTTTATTGACAAAAAACAGAGGTATTTATCAAGCAAAAACTCTTCACATGTAGGAAAAAATTTACCGTTAAAATGTCCTAGAGCCCAACGAAATCTATTTCAAGAGCTTGTTTCATTCGACCACCAGTCAGAAATGTTTTTCTTTACTGTGATATATGACGAAGAAAAGAGGAGCTGGAATCAAAAAAAAGTTGGCATTTTTGCTTGAAAAAGAACTAAATTCATTGTCAAAATACTTGCAGATTGACTTATGGAGTAATTGTTGCCACTTTAGTTTAATTGAATGAATGAATGCTTTGTTTCTGATGAAACATTTGGCTGTTCTGACGAGCAGCTGGCACCTTGCATGGCAGATTGTAGTGTGAAGTGCTTTGAGTGGTTAGAAGACTAGAAAGGGCGCTATAAAAGTGCAGTCTATTTACCATTTCACTTCATCTCTTTCTCACCTCTGTGACAGGTAAAAGGCGAGACCCCGAAGACGCCAAGAACTACATTTGCAAGTTGTACGAGCAGCAGGCCATCAACCGCGACAAAAGAGAGGAACGGAAAACTCTCTACCCGCACTTCACCTGCGCCACAGACACCAACAACATCCGCAGGGTCTTCAGCGATGTCAAGGACACGGTGCTGCTCAAGTCTCTCAGGGACTATGGGGTCATCTGAACTATTACTCTGATGGAAAAACTGGAGGAAAACTGTGGTTCTTCTTTCTATCTGGACTCGTATGAGTGAAGGACCTAGTAAAGGCCAAAACGTCATTTATTTTTCCACATTGAAAGAAATGTAGGATTATTTCTAAAAAAAAAACCAATAAGACCATCGCCCATCCTTTGTGCTTCTGAGCAGGTGGAGAAAGAAAGGACGAGTTTGTACTCTTCTCTCACCTTCACCACCAACACTACTCCTCTTCCTGTCAAGGTAAAAGCCTGAAGACATTCAGGTATATTGGGGCTCATCAGACTTCTGATCAGGGAGCGAGAACTAGTAATCATCCTCATTTCTCTCAGCTAGCAGCTTTATCCCCATTTTTATTTTTATTTTTATTTTTTATTTTTTTTAAAAGAAGAAGTGTTTGGGTCATGCAGTGACTGAATTCATCCATAATTGAAGCAGGTGCAGAGTGCGGTGCTGCCATGAACAGAGTAATGACTTTTACAAGTGGAGATGGGTTCATGCTTGGGTACACCACCGGGTCACACACATGCTTTATTTGAATCCACAAGGTACATTCAGACGTAGTAGATACAAACACACTGTAAACAGTTTCCATTGTGTACCATAAATGGCAATACATGAGTTAAAATCTGCTGCACCTTTTTACTTAAAGATACTTCTTGGGTTTTCCATGCCTCCACTTGACAGGACAGATGAAGACAGACAGGAAAAGGTTCAGGCTCACATGGGGCGCCCACTCCACCAAGCGAGCCACCACATTGCAACCTTTTATTATTGGACATCCTGAACCAGGGGATTTATTCTCTGTTCTTAATGTCACCACAGCTTTTGATTGTTTCACAAACACTATGCTCCTGTCAGACTGCCAAAATCCTTATTGATTACAGTTATCTCACACTGGCAATATTTCTTACATATTATCTTATTCAGCACATCTGTTCAGCACTGTCTCTATCAATTGTCTCGTGCCATAACAGTAGTAACATTTTCACTGTGCTCCACAACCAGCACAAGCAGTGAATGAAAGAAAACAAAGACAATGGATGTGAAGTTCACATAGTTTGAAGGAGCAATGTGTAGGATTTAGTGACATCTATTGGTGGAGTTTCAGATTGCAACTAACTGAATGCTGCTGGTGTCTGTATTTGACCTGGGAATGAGAACGGGCGGTGAACTGTAGTAAACAGTACGGTAGATGGGAAACTCATGAAAAACAGCAATAGGTCCTAACTATGGCCAGTGTTTGGTTTGTTCGTTATTAGCTACTGTAGAAACGTGGCAGACTCCATCTCTCAGCGTCTGTAAATAAAACGTCTCATTCTAAGGTAACTACAACACAACAATGCCTATATTCAGGTGATTATACTCTAATGAAAACACATCTATGAATATTATATTAACTTCTATCAATACATCCTAAGACTGGACGTCCAGACTGGACCTTTTAAAAATATAGAAACCAAATGCTTCTAAGAATTGATATTTCTAGCTTCTGTTCAAGAGCTTTGAATAGGTCAAAGCACTTTTTTTTTAAAATTAAAATCCTCCACTAATGAATTTGCATTTCTTATTCAAACACCAATTAAAGTGCACCGTGAAGCACTGGGTAATGAGGCAGGTATGATGTTTTTAGTAGGTTGGTGATTAACGAATCTACCTGTTGTTGACACGCATTTATTGTGCAAGAGACTGAATCCTGACCTACTCCACTCCACTGGTGCTTTTATGTTTTACAAGTTTTGGGAAAACTTTTGATGGATGTGCAGTAAAAAGTCCTGACCATCAGATCCGTTAACATTCTCCAAGATGTTCATTACTGGTGCCTTACTGTTAGGAGGGGAGAGATAAGCACATGAAGAAGGAGATTTGGATGGTTTAAAGGTCCAAAACACTGGGGAATACTGGGGAAGGGACAGCCCATTGTTATGAATTTCTGCAACTTTACTGCTCTCGTAGTGTCTTTCAGGTCAGCCGTTTACAGCGAAAACGTTCTAATAAAACCTGCTCAGCATAAAACAGCAGACCGATATAGTCTGCAACAAGCCGGTGAACACGGTGGAGCATTTAGCAGCTCAAGAGCCAGATATGTCCCTCAGGAGCTGGTGGAGACTTAAAACAGAGCTAAAAGGAGAATAAATATTGGACAGGTCGCCAGAATCACAACTACTGTTGCTCCATAACTGCTGGATGTGTAAACTAACAGTTCACCATATCAAATTAAAAGGTCACTCTTGTGTCTAGAGCTTGTTTCCACTGCCCCAAAGTGCCTAAAACGAAGGCTTAAATTAAGTATTTAAAAGTCTATTTTTCAGTGTAGTTTGTGAAATGTGCCTGTTTTATACTTTTTTAAAATTAAGTGTTCATACAGCAGCTTTCTAACAGTGCGACTTTGAAGTTTTCAGCTACTTTTAAAAGTCCAAAGACGTGTGGTTTAAAAGACTGTGCATCACGATCCTCCATTCAATTTGCCTGTCAGCTCAACGCAATTAATACTCTTCATTAAAATTAATACCAGAAATTTGAGCACAAATCACAGCTGGGGGGGCTGACAAGTTTTTAAAGGTCACGAGTGACGGAACTGAGATTTGTTGGTCCTGCAAGAAAACAGCTCGATCCACACCGACGAGTTGAAATCAACAACGGGTGAAATCCAACAGGCCGATGAGCTGAGTAAAGGGTAAAGAATATTAATATGAGGTGGCAGTGTGAAGTCTCTGTGCGTCCTATTTATATCAGTGTGTGGAGAGGGGAACTTTATGATATTGATTAGAAGCGTGAGTTCTTCCCCACCGTGTGCGTCATTGAGTGTTTGTTGAGTGGAAAATGACATTGAAATTCATTAAATGCGTCTGTTGTGTGGTTTCGGCTGCTGTTTTGTTAATAGTACATAAAGTGTTTTTGATCTCCACTGCTGCATTGTTAAATCTTTTTGATGCCTTCAAACACAAATGTATACTTTTACTGTACATTCACTGATTACTACTATACCTTTTGATTGATTTATAACTGATGTATTATATTATTGTTTACTAACAGCACATAAACTGTGACTAGAAAGGGTATTTGCTAGTGAACTACTTTTTCGTGCATTGGGAGACCGCCTCTCATACGGTGACAGTGAATTATTCTGTGTAGACTCGGGTGGAGGACATGGGCAAATATTTTTTTTCTAGTTAATATTAAAAACAAACTTATGAACACACCCCCTCTCCTTGCTTGTGTTTGTTTTCCCTGGCAGATCTGGCCAGAAAGACTCTCCTAGTCTTTCCGTCTGACGTGTTTTCTCTTCACTACACTGAGGCTCTGTCACCAAGACAAATATGGTCTCACAGGCTGTGACTCGCAGTCTGCAGATAAAACACTGCAGGATTTGCACAGGATTGACACGAGGTTATTTTACACCGCACTCAGTTCCATAAACTAGTTTTTGTGTGTTCTTGAGAATGTAAAATATGTAAAACTATTTGTTTACACAGTCAGCTGATAGTTTAAGTTTAAGCTGTCTTATTTCCTCCATGCTACTGGCAGATGAAAAGTAGTTCCTCATTGGTGACAAATCATTTTTTTTAAAGCTGGAATCTGCATACACCACATGACACACGTTACATAACGATGTTATACAGACAGGCCGACACGCGTCCTGAGTAAATTCACTGTAATACACACAAATGAACATGCACCTACACACACACATTCACTGTGGCTGGTAGTGGCTGTCAGAGCCCCGCACCATGGGAGTGTGAGAGTGCGATGCTATGGCCCTGGTGACTGTCAGTCTCATCCAGATAACTTGGCATTCTCAAGTGTGTGTGTGTGTGTGTGTGTGTGCGGTGAATGTGTGTGTGTGTGTGTGTAAGAGACAGAGAGATAGTGGTAAGGTTGTGTCTGTACATGTTCTTGTGCATCTGTGCGTACAAGAATGTATCTGTCAGTATGTCTGCAGCTGTGTGTACATCTGTGCTGGTTTGTGTGCATGTTTCAGAGACTGTGTGTGTGTGTGTGTGTGTGTGAGCACCTCCCAGGCAGTGACGGGGCCACGGCAGTCTCTTCTGTCTCAGTCTTACAGCTCTGTCTGCAGTGAAGGTGCCTTGTTACTGCGGCCTCATCGCTCCACTTCCACCTTCAGCCAGCGTCACTGCAGTCAATTAACCATGACAACACATTAAAAAAACATTAAAACGAAAGACCACTATTTACGTCTGACATCTGAAAATAAAGTAGGAAGAGACACTGAAAACACAGTTAAAATGAAATGACTGAAGAGAATACCCATCGTCCATCCTGCAGAGGTCACTAATGCTGCATTCACACAATGTTGGCAGAAAACAGGAAAAGCTCCAGTTATTCTGACTTCGTCGGCACACCAGATAAATATGCTTAAATGGGTTCTTTTGTTTTTCTATTAACAGTTATTCAACAATTTAGTAAACAAGGTGTGTTTTTTTTTTAAATTTGTGAACAGGTTAAGGTAACTTAAAAAATGAGGCCTTCTCTGACTTTCTTAGTTGCCTGTGGACTGCTGACAATGTGATGTTTAAGCGCCTTCTCTCTCCGCTGCACTACAGTGTGTAGCACTAGCCAACATTAGCTTAAAATTGTCCACTAACTTCAACGAACAACCGACACCCACCACAACACATGGTCAGAGTCGAACACCAAGTGCAAAGTCAAAGCTGAAATTGCTCCAAAGCATGAGAAATATATTTAGTTTTAGCTGGCTAAGTTAGCTTACTTGCTAATGTGGATGAATCGCTAGTTAGCTAACGTAGCAAAAATACTGCCTTTAGTGGATAATGCCAGCTATTTCATCCAGACTCCTGGGGCTGATGGCTAGCTTTACAAATGACTGCACCAGCTAATGTGATCCATGATACAAATGTATTGGGGTCAATTTTAGCCAACAATAAATGATGTAATGGCACAAAGCAAAGGTGTATAACTATTGCTACACAACAGGGTGTTCAAGGCACCACCATTTCCATTTAAATAAATGTTTCTCCTGACGTTCATTCTCTTTATTAAACAGCTATAAACACGCAGTCAGCTGTCTAAAAACACTAATTCCCGTACCAGGTTTTGTGGAAAGTATCCATCACCTCATTAAAAGCCAGAGCTCTAGATGCTAATAGCTATATTGGTATACTGAGCACTTTCTACACATTACTTTAGTGATTCTTGCAGTTTAAGGGACAATCAGACCTCCCTGCTCTTGATCACTTTGTTTTTCTCCCCCGTGCGACACATCCGTCTCACATGATGTCGCTCAGTCTGCAGAATTGAGAAGAACTCTGCAGCAAATGTGAAGTGAGCACAAGAAAGTAGGGGCTTAAAGTGAGGTTTGTTTTGGTCTCTTTTTGTTGTGTGCAGTCTGTTACTTTTTTTGAAAAAAGAAAAGAATAGCTAGTTTCTGCTTAGAAGAAGCCACCGTGACTTGAATCCTCAGCCTAAGCTCACAGAATGGGCACCAGTTTGGGACGGACCCAATTTTGCAAGGCTGACATTTAGAATGATTGATTCCTCCGTGACTGTGTGTGTGCGAGTCTCCCAAAAATTGGCTGTGCTGGAGAAGATGAGGGGATTTGACAACAGGTGGGAAGCTGGGCCTTAGTGGCCTTTACTGATAATGAGGGATTTGTTTATGTAAATCTCAAACGATATACCCACATACGACTACTCCGTCAGATTCCGCCGCCGCCTGGGTGATGAGCGAGGGGTGAAAAGTCCAGCGGCTTGTGTGATCTTCTGTGCAGAAGCAGAGCTGAGATGTGTAGCGCAGGTTAGCCGGTGGGCTTTTTAAAACCTATTTTGCTGCCTGGTTTGTTGCTATGGACTGTCTGTTGCTGATAAGAGCCGGTCAAAGCTTTTTCATTTCCACCAATGTTCCTCAAAGCAGATACACACCTGCTGTGCACTTATCAAACATATGCTCTACATATAATGTACGGATACACACACAGATTCTACCGCAGCTGCAATCACAACAATAACCTGTCAAGATTAGTGTTTAAAAATAGCTCCAATAATGTAAACACCTGTAGAACACAATGAGACCCAACACAAAGCCCTGCAGCAATGTGAGGCTTATAATGTTCAAATAGGCAGATTTAACTGGATGGTGATTGTTGAAGCTGCAGTTTGTGAAGTTGAATTGGATTGCATCACTATATTTTATAAGATGTTGCTGTTATTGTGTACCCACCCTGTACCTTTTCACTGTGGCAAGGCAGACGTGTTTTTCAGCGGGTCTTTTCAAAGCCATTTCAGCATATGGGCACAAAGAAAAAAAGGTGCTTATCAGCCCAAGAAATGAATCAATTTGCCAGCATGAATCACCACTCGGTTTCCCAAAACAGCTCCAGCATTTGCAGTGGCAGCTGGCCCTTTGTAGCCCGAATCTCCCTCGCTGTGTGCCATCTCACACACATTGCTAAACTCAGAGGGGGCAAGAGTCTGTCTAAATACCGTGCATCGATAAATCCTACAAGATCTTGACCTGGTCTAACAAGGAATGTCTATCAGGACTGCGAACCATTTAAAAAGCGCCATTAACGAGAATTTATTACTCAGTAATAAAATCCAAAGTAATGTTGCTGTTTGTGTTCTATCATTATTGTGTTTATGGGATTATCGTGTGTTGTTGTTGGAGATCATCACAGCCATCAGTTCGGCTGCAGAAAATGACACGATGATGATGGGAAAAACGATGGCAGTGATGATACTGGGGGTAAAAATGGATAACAAATAAGAAGATGCAAGAGGAAGAAAAGTATCTTTTCTGATTTGTTCTCAGCTCAGCAACACCTGGCTCGAACTGCATCTTGTGCATTAATGAGTTTTTGAGAAACTGCTGTAGGGCTTTGGTTTATTAATGTGGAGGAGGGAGCAACACAAAATGTTCCCAATTAAAATGAAGATGAATTGCAGTAGCAGGTCCCCCTGTTGTGGCTCTACTTTTGTCTCTAAATCTCTACCATACAGACAGGTCATTAAGACTAAAGGGTGCTCTGGTCCCGCGGCATCACAGTCTGAACAGATCACATCCCTCCCTGGGAGCTTTGTGTACTGTACACCAGACCCACACAGCTGTGCAGGGAGGAGGAGGACGCTCTGATAGACTGAACTCATCAGGATGACTTAAAGTGGTGGAATTACTTCGCATGCATAATTGAAGTTATTGTGTGTTCAAGATGCTGCAATGTGAAAACTAGTATCAGAAAAGAAAAAAGAAAAAGACCAAAGGAGAAGACTTTTCTGAACGTACAGAGGAGGAAAGAATCTATTGAATCAAACTGAATACAAAAGGTTTGTCATGCAGCTTAATTTCCAAGACGTTTCCTGGAAAGACCTTAGTAATTTGGTATGAATTAGAAGGAAAAGAAAGACGCTGTTCATCTGGTGCACCTAATTATTTCCAATGAATTCCTAGAGAGTCTTTTCATGCCCAGCAGGTCATCTGAGCATGCACATTGGTAAAGTGTGTCTACAAGCAAGCATACAATTCAACATATATGACGATAAACTTTTCAGATAATGAATTAATAATGAATCATTAATGAACATTTTATTTGTTTAATTTAGCTATAATGAAATGTTTCCTATAATAACACGTACATGGTTCTTTCCAGAAATAAGGTTTCCTGTGTGAGGTATTGTTATATACAGAGGTTGCTCATTTTAAAAAGCAAAGTCATGTGGAAGTAAATATTTTATTGCAATTTCTATTTATCTTATTTTTTTAATCCAACATACTTGAAGGAGAAGTTTTTTTTAATAAGGAGCCAGGTGGAAATGGTGAAGCTGTGCACAGTATTGGTGAATAGATTTGGTACATGGACGTAAATAGATAAACAATAAGCCAGCCATTCAGAAACTTGTCATAGAGATATGAGCCACAAAGTGCTTCACAATAAAAATACAAAAGACAAAATATCAAACAGACTTCGTTCCCGCAACACCTAAAATATTCAACCAGTAATAATAATACTAACCATTACTGCATTGAACTTTTCAAAACAATGTTACAAAGTGCTGCATAGATGCACAGAGTTAAAAGGAACCAAAATAAATCACAGGAATAATTTGGACAATACAAAGGGAAAGTGTTTTGATCCACACAAAATGTCCCAAATTAATCAAATGAATCAAAAACAGAATGGAGGACACCGAAACAAAAAGCAGGAAGGCGAGTTTATGGGTTTTAGTAGAAATTTAAAGGAAGTCACTGACGAAGCGACAGTTTAAACACAACAGTTTATGAGTCCTTACAGCCAATACACAATCTGTACTCTAACTCTCAGGCCTGGATCTGGGCACAGATAGTTCTGCTGCAGGATCTGAGCTTGATTGTTGGTCAGTATGGGCACACAAAAGTATGCTAATAAAAAGTAAAATCTAATCTAAAACCAGTGAATCTTTCTTTCTGTAGTCCAATCCTGTCTTTAATGAATCCAGCATCCCGCACGGCAGGTTCAATTTCGCTCTATTTAATATTTAAAAGTCTGATGTGATAATCTGATGTGTGTGAAGTGATTTGATCGGCGTCGCTCAGGCATCAGTTGTTCTCAACAGCTCAAACATGTCCACCGTGTTTTCATATCATGGACAAAGTTGTGCTGCTGTGATGTCTTTGTGCATCACAAGAGCCTTTTGTGTCTTCTTCTTCCTCTTTTCTTTGTCACTCTGCGGGGTGCCACTCTAATCACTTCATCTAATGGAGCACGAACCAAAAGGAAGAGAGGGACTGCCGATCATCTGCTCTTATCTCCCTTGGGGCTTAATGTTACAACACACAGACACACACTGTTATCTGTTCTATATACACAGAAATGTATCTAAATTCTCCCCTTCTCCTCCGCCCACACAAAAAAATACTTAACAGCAAAGTTTCAAAAAAGTTTTTTTTTTTTCTCCAGTCAGGCAGACACTCAGTGAGCTATACGCTGTTTACCCCATTATCGTCCCTGACCGCTGACACCAAATCAAATGGAAAAGTACACACACGTATATTTGTAGCCGGGGGAGATGCTGGCGAGATATGAGATCCACATCAGGTCAGCTGCTTGGCGCTTCTAACTGGAGAGGTTTTGTCTCTGTGGCCCACTCCTCTCCCTTAGGGAATACATTGTCTGGTCTGGTCTGGTTTAGAGCAGCAGTTCAGTCTGTAAAATGCTTTAAAAGCTCCTAGTTGAACGAGTCTGAAGGGAGTAACCCGGTTTTCCAAGCTGTGTTCAGTTTTCATGCACTCAGTCCTTTTTCCAGGCAATTGATTGTTCGCAAAACCCCCTGGCCCCCCTTTAGTTACTGTGACTTTCTCACACCGCACACATTAATAATGATACAGTTTATAATGACAGTGGTGGCAGATTAAACATCAAAACTCTGTAACAAACTATTTTTTAAACAACCTTTTATTCAAACAAAAGCAGCCTTTTCATGTTGAGGTGGCGGCTGTGATTTATCCTGGCTAAAATGAGAACTGCTGCTAATTGATTTTATCAGCTTTAGCTAGCTAGCTACTTGAGCTAACTTTTGCTTAATGAGCCAATTGCTGATGTTTTATTGTTTCCAGTTGTCTCAGTTTATAATGTGAACCCTGTGCAAGTAAGACTACAAACATGATATCGAGTTAAAAGACCGAAGATAAATCATGACCCAGACAAAGCCTCTAGTAGTCCCAGTAGTATGAGGACTCTTATTTCATCTTAATGTAACCCTGCTTGGCTGTTTGTCCTTGTTTATATTTTACAGCAGTATTTCTCCTTTAATGTTACAAAAGAAAAGGTTGAGGTTATTGTGTTTGGCTAACACAACACTGTCGCTGGAGTGTGGATCTTTAGTAATCGAACAGGTACCTCTACAAAATAATGTAGTAATAGTCAGGTACGATAGATAGATAGATAGATAGATAGATAGATAGATAGATAGATAGATAGATACTTTATTAATCCTGTGGGAAATTCAAGCATCCAGTAGCAGCATA
>NW_023339674.1:15921145-15933952 GCF_004916995.1 Morone saxatilis | reverse complement strand
TGTGTGACCCCCTCGATGTCCTCACCATGTGCTTCCTGCAGGACGCTCCAGTCAGTACATTCAAAGCAGTCCCTCAGAGCCCCCTATAGGCAGTAAGCAGGTACTGTGTATACTAGGTATGTTGGCAGCTTACAATTACTGTTTAATTAATTCCTTCCCCTTTTGCTCTTGTGTTTTTTCAGATCTCTTTACATTTCAAGTATCGTTCTTACTACAGCTCCGTGCATTCCACTTTATGATGTGGAGCAATCAAAAAATTTACCTGATTGCTCTGCCTCGTTACAGTTGCTAAGCTATGAGTGGACAACTGCTGTTCTGGGGGAGGGGCTTAGCAAACGGTCAATTAATAATGTAATAACTTATTACTGTTCCTCAGGACCTTTTTGCTCTGCAGCAAGCTCATGTTTCAGCTGCTGAGGGATAGGTGGATAGCCAATTTCCAGCAGCTCCTGCTAATGAATTATCATACCAAACCAGTGGCTGTCTGGCACGCTTTGGATCATGATCAACAGGGTTGTTGTGATCCACTAGTGTAGATGACAGATATAGAGAGATGACTAAAAGCTGGTTATTGAAATAGTTACATAAAGGACCAGTTTTACAGTTGCACCGGAATAAAAATGTGCATGTATTCTTGAACTGAACAAAAATGTGTGTACTTTTGCCTGTGTGACCTGAATGTGTGATTGACCGGCAAAGCTGTTGAGGAGAAGTGAAAGCTCTCCACGTGTAAGTGCTGCACAGGCTCCTGAAATGTGATAGAAGTAATTATGGCATTCAGCGGTGCATGTAGAAAATGCAGATAACGCCAGCTCGCTGAGAGAACTCTTCAACAGTGGCTTTGCCCGTCTGTCCTGCACAATTACAGGCTGAAGAGAATGTGACACTTCTTCAGTGAACCACTTTAATGTAAGTAACTACTTCCAGCTCCTCACAGACACATATTATACCTTTGTACTTAAACTTCATTTGCATAAAAAGACCAGATGATAAATTCTTCAAAGGAAAAACGTGCAAATCCAAGTCTTGTGCAGACGGTAACTCCAAGTACACATTTTCACTTTTTAATTTCACTGCAATGTTTTATTTCCTGTATTTTTATAACCTAATTACTTCTACTTATAAGTCTGCAATTACTTATAATTCTGCACTTACTTTGCATCTTCTTTGTAGATACATGGCATCACATTAATTTGTAGTAATTAGGACAATTAAGCCACTGCCTTTGGGCTTTTAGCTGATGTTCTTTTCCAACAGTTGATTAGGCTTAAATTCTCAACAGCACCCAGTACTTTAATTTTATGTTTTTTATTCTCTGGGAGTTTGGTCCACTGGTCACATGATTCCTGATTAGAAGAGACCAGCTGCTCTTTGTGACTGCAGTAGATAGCTTTGTGTAGTGCATATAAACAGCCTATTATGCTGTATTCTGCATGCAGTATAATAAGGAAGTAACACAGGGTAACTTGCATCTTCCAAAGTAGGAAGATATATCGTTTAAAAATCCAATTTAATGACTCTATCACCTGTACTGTACATTCATACCTTCTCTTATTAAAAAGTACAAAACCGTGGATGTCCTAAAACCTTGTTCTCACTTCCTGTCTTATTTCTAACTATGGAGTTATTTTTGGTTTTGCTGAGATTTAGTCCGAAAATATGAAGTATAAGCCAGGAGACAGTTAGCTTAGCTTAGCATAATTAAAGCTAGCCTGGCGCTGGCAAAGGTCCTTAAATTCCACCTACCAGGACGTCTCAAGAAATAACCCCTCTTCAAGAGGAGAAAAACAAACATGAAGCCAATGAATAAGTCTGTTACTCATCCAGTGTGTGTTATTACTGCAAGCCAGTCGCAGTGTGTGACTGCTTATTTAGCCTCAATGCTGCAGGGAGTTTGCAGAAGTTGTGTGTTCCCTTCCAGAGGGGAGTAATGAGAATCACAGAGACAGATGGAGTGTATGCGGTGGCCGATGTGTCTACCAGCGCATTCTACCACCTGGGAGCCAGAAAGACTGCCAGTGCCACAAACTTTGGATCCCCGGGTAACAATTTTCCTGAGCATCACATTATTGCACTGTGCCAAGGCACAGTAGTGGGCTCCTCGGGTAGCAGGAAATAAAGATGATTCAAGTCACCGAAATGTTCACCACAAGGATAATGTATGCATAGTTTAAACTCTGGGCGGGTTTAATTTTTAATAATTATCAGCTGTCCAGAGTGTTTAATATCTTGTTATACTTTCGAGTTTGGCTCTTTTCCCATTAGCCTTTTCTTTTTTTCCTTGTCTCTTCAAATTCAAGTTTATTTTGTCATTTCAAACATTGGGGATACTGCTAAACAACCTCTCTGGCTTATTAATTTAATTAAGGAGGTTCGTATGCGTATGATGAGTGTGTCCTTAAATTTTAAATGACTTCCTATTTCCTTCCTAAAATCTATAGACTTCTTGTCTCTATTTTGTGATACAGTATATTTTTCATGCCAACTTGATATTAATTCATATCAAATCTAAGCCGTTACTTTAGCTTCCTGTTCAAACTGGTTTACCTGGTTTAACTGGTTTTCTTACTAGTTATCTCATGTTACGGTGTTACTCTGATGCTCTCCAAATAAAGTCAGACTACCCTCCCTTCAGCAAAGACAAAAAGTGCATAACCCTGTCTGGAAAAAATCTAAAATAAACATCATTTTGTCAATGTTCTTTTCTTATTTTTTTCTTATTCCTTTAAAAATCTTGGAACCCTCAGGGCACAGTTTAGGGACCACTGAAATATGAGACACAATCCCCTAAAGACATCACAACCAAAGTCTATAACGCTTTCTTTTTAGTTTTAGTAGCGTTGAAGAAAAATCATTCAAGTCCAGGTTAGGGTTTTTTTTACTGTGGTGGTGTGAGTTTATAAAAACATGCCGGCATCCTAGTGAACACAGAACAGATCTGAGTCGATAAGCTGACCCAGAGCAATTGAAATGAAGCACTTTTATAGACTAGACCAAGAGACAGTATGTAAATGTGGCGATTGATCAGGCAGTCACCAGACGTTACATGATTATCATTAGAGCCAAAAGGGAACAAAACAAAAGGCAGTAATCAGACTGAATGTGATTACCAATAGAGACAAAAGGCAGGAAAGGTGGGTGTGGAGGGGAGACAGCAAGAATATATGACAAGATCAAGGTGCATACAGCAGATCAAGGGACCAAACCAGTAGGGGGGCGGAACCAGCTGCTAGATTTCCCTTAGTAAGTCTGCTAAATGTGAATTATTGTCATCTTTAGTAAATATCTGTAATGGGCTGTCAGGCACAGAGTCAGTAATCCTCCATAACACATAAAGAAATATAGGTTGATTTTGTGTTACAATATGAAAATCAGTTTGTTCTCATGACCAGAAAGTCACATAAACTCTAAAGATCTCCGTATGAGCATGGCGCAGCACGGGAAAGCAGAAATGAAATTATCAGCACTGTGTCACCTGGTCTTTCCGGACCCTGAGGGCGGGCTCCTAATCTCAGCTGCACGTCAGCCTTCAGAATAATAAGTTTCACCCACACACAGCCTTTGTTCTTGTCCATTGTCTGGGTCCGCAGCTGAAAGAGGAAGTGGGAAAGGCGTTATGGAATGATGGAGCTCTGGACTGGTGCGACTTCACCAGTCAGAGCAGGAGTACAGCACGCTAAATGATGCGTCATTACAGCAATTCCATAATGGCAATCTAATTGGGCCCAGGCGGCACGGCAGCAGTGTTTTATGTCAATCATTTCTTTTTCTGGCTCTCTCTTTCTCTGGATGTCCTACCTACCCTACCTCCACTGGTTTTCCTTTCAGTCAGTCTACACCTGTCTAACTCAAACTGAGTTTTCATTCTGTATTCTTCTGTTTTTTTTGTTTTTTAGCCTCCCTCTCTTGGTCTTTCTGCTTTCACGAATGAGGAACGAGAGGCAGATTCAGGGAAGAACAATAAACGTGTTTCTCAGTACAGGGGCTCGGGCAAACCATTGTGCTTTTAATGACAGGATTGGGAAAGGGTTAGCAGGAGGATGGAATATGTGCACAATTACAAAGCTTGATTCATACTGGCCACCTACACAGTGTGATGCGCACACACTCACAGAGGTGAGTCAAAGGCTAGAAAGCAGCGCTGGGGTGCACAAAAGCCTCTCAGCACTGAGTCAAGCTTTTTCCCACTGTGTGTCAGTGAAGAGAAACATCAAATACAACAAAACCATGGAATTGTTGAAAACATTATGTACATAATACAATAGATATCCACATATGAAGTGTTAAAATGGCCTTAAATCGATACTATGAATTACTAAATAATATGACTTGGGGTCAAGAGACCAACCAATTGCACTTTTGCACAGAGGAATGTTTCTGGGAGGGAGAGTGGGGGAAATGTGCCTGCATTCATACAAACTATACTGTTTGTATTAAAAATTGGCATTAAATAAAATAAAAAAGAAGTGTATTTACATTGCCAAATACTGCACCCAGTATGTCAATTAGTTTTACACAAAAACTCCTCAATAACTCATCGCATCGCTCCATCTTCTTTACCCAATTACAGGCTTTCTAAGCTCACATAGCCCCGTCGACACCATCAGTTATTTTGTTCAGACTTTGTAAAGCTTCTCCAGAACCTTCAGAAGACATTATGCAACTGTTTTCACAGGTTGAATCAGAGTGCCCCTTTGAAGTCACAAATTAACCTAACCCGTGTGTCTTTGACAGCGCAGATGAAGAAGACTAACACAATTAAATAAGCTTCAGTGTTGGTTTTTAACGAACCCAAAGTTCTGACTCCTGCTGTTGTAAACATTTTATTAAACACACGTGATGGCTCCCTTTGGCTTTGTGATATTAAAACTTTACTTCTATTTTGGTAGGAAGCAGAGTATGTTACCTTCATAGATCATAAAAACACAACTGAAACAAAAAAGTACATTATTATTTTATATTTAGGTATTTATTGTGTTGGTTTATTGGCAGTATCATATTTTCTATAGTCACCTGGATTCATGCATATTTGCCATCTTTACATCAATGACCACAGTGGAAAGAAGTATGGGACTAACAAGAGATATAACAAGTCAACAAATTTGTTTGTAGTTCCCCCAGTCACAATTAAAGTCTCTGAGGTCTCACAGCAACCAAGATAATAACGAATAAATGAAAAACATCCCACCAAAGAAGGAAAAAGTAATTTTTTAGAAACAGAACATCTGTCTTTAGCCCTTTTGTATCTCTGAGATCTCTCTTGAAGACACAACACAGATGCTCGCTGTAATTTGACAAACGTGATGTCTTTGCTCTAAAATGTGCCCGTCTACCTCAGAGCTCACAGCAATTAAACTGGATTTTACACCAGCTTTTCCTTTGCGTGCTCAATCAGGGTGGTTATCACGGTTTATGTTAATTACCCAGTTCTCCAGTCTGTCACTGCTTTAAAACATTTAAAACACAATCTTGAGAAACAACTACACACTCATAGAACAAAAAAAAGACCCTTTCAACAACAGAGTGGGCCCATACCTTTGATTTTTGATGGTACTTTATTGGAAATATAGTCATTTATGAGGCTTATGTAAGAACATCACAGATCACTATTTTACAAAAGGGCTAGATGTCTGTATATCATAGCATTTTATCGATTTTGAAGGTGTTCAATCATGAGGAAAAACAATAAGAAAATAAGCTCACTGCGGCCTTTTGTCATTAACAGCTTAATTTCAAACATACTGTGATGACACATGCTGAGACATGATGTGACAGGAATGTCATGTTGGTTTGAGGAGCCCAGCCTGACTGAGTGTCACAGACACATGTAAGAACAATTACAGCTGCAAACAGCCAGCCTCCAGTGGAGCGATTTAGTCATGAAGAGAACAAACACCATCTAAAAGTTTGCATAAGAGTAACAAGAGTAACAAAAACAAGATGATCAGGAGGTTTAAAGTTACTCTTTAAATCTGAAAAAGTTCATCTTCCCAACTTGTTTTGTTTTGTTTTACATAAATATTTTTGGGGTCATTGCCTTTATTAGATAGAAAATAACAGGAAATCTAACAGGATTTGTTTCTTTTCTTCTGTGTTTAAAAATATGCTAATAATGATATATTTGAAATGAATTAGTGCAACAATCAAAATTTGGGAAAAAGTTCATGATAAATGGATGAAATTTGTCAAATAAATGTAACATAGAATAACAAATTACTATTACTAACATAGACTCTGCAGTCCAAAAAAAAGGTTTGGAACTGGAGTTGAAAAGGAAATACTCCGACTATGGTAATTTACAATGACATTCAGCACTGACAAACTAGCAATCACATTATAAAACACCTGGTAGCCTCGCTGTTTATGCTGACTGACAGGTGATGTTCAGTCAGTCCTGAAACTTATGTAACTTCACATCATCAACGACGTCATGCCATCTGTGTATTGTTGTTAATAAAAACTCAAAAGGAATCATGTATCAAGTTATCCCACAGTGATCAAGCAACCATGGCAGCGATCTCTCTGACTTCTTCTAATAACACCAACCGTGGCTTTTTTTCCCCCAAATATTATTGGAGTTATCCAGCAGAAAGGTATTGTCCACATGTTGCCAGTTTCATTAGTATGCAATGTAAATGCAAATAATGCCCCCGGTTCCAGGTTACACTGAGGTAAACAACAGTAACTTGTGAAGCCTGGCTGTGTGTGTAATTACTTTTAGACTAGTCGACTAGTCTGAAGTTACATGTTTTAATTTGGATTTAAAGTTTAATTGATGGCAAAATTAGGAGCCAGGAACATTCCTTATCTTTTGGGACTTTGGGATCTGTGTATTACTTTGGTTATTAAGAAAAATGTCTGCTTTCAAAGTTTCACCTGATTATATAGAAGTTTGCCATGAACAAGTTCTTATGTAATTCAAACAGAACCAGTGACGTTATATCCTTTCTTCCTGCCCATAAAGGAAAAATATATTCATGATCCCCGCTCCACAGGGGAACTGAAAACATTTGATTCACTGATTCAGTGGCTCTCTGCTCAACGGTACGGTGCAGGGTGTCTGCTCAGGGTATAATTACAGAGATAGATGAATATAAGGGTGTAATTACCTCTAGAGAAGGTTCACTGCAACTGAGCCCCACAAAAGTGTGTGTATACGTGGCTGAATTAAGGGGTTGTGACAGGGGGGCTGCAACCTGTGTGCATCTGTGTAGGTGCGGAGCTGGGTGGCCTATTTACATATTGTACACTAATGGATGTTTGATTAGATGAGGAGGATGAGTCTGACCTTTCCTTTGTGTATTAAAGCTGTGATGAGGACTCTGCCATACTGTGGAGAGGCTGTGACACACAAATACATGCAGACATTTTTTTTACGTAAAGCAACAGTTTGACATGTTGGGAAATGTATTTATTCGCTTTATTGCTGAGAGATAAAAAGATCAATGATACCCTTGTTAAATAGGAAGGTTTAACAAGCAGGCGGTTCGCTTAGTTTAAAGGATAAAAACATTTTACACCCTTTTACACTTGGGTTTTGTTGGGATTAAACAAATTAGATATAATGTGTAATTCAATGAGCTTTAAAGGTGGTGGTAGGAATTTTACACATGGATAGAGCCAGGCTAGTTGTTTCCATTCTTTGTGCTAAGCTAATCAGCTCGTATCGTACAAACAGAAGAATGGTATCCATCTTCTCACCAAACTCTCGGCGAGAAAGCTGACATTTTTTACATTCCTTTATTGGAATGGAGCTTAGGGCTGGATATTGTTCAAAAATGTTCGATAACGATACTGGTAAAGAAACAGATTCGATACCGCTTTTGCAGGGAGTGGATACGAAGTTCGGTACCCAGCACTAATGGGGCTAGAGCTTGGAGTTCATTAGCTTAGTTTGGCATTAGACTGGAAGCAGTGCAGCTAGCCTGGCTCTTTCCAAATTTCGAAACTATGCCCTTCAGAAACTCTAATCTACAAGTTGTATCTTTTTAAGTCAGACACAAATGAAAAGGTAAAAATGGCAATTTGTGGTTTTACTGAAAGTTACGTGTTTGCCATGCGAACTGAGGTGACGACATTTAACTTCATTAATTGTATGAATTGGATTGTATACTGTAAATCAACGTCACAAACATACGAGAGGAAAAGGAAAGAGACTGGAGGAAGGTAACAGAGTTTCTAGTGAGTCTGGGTTGTCACACAAACACACACAAGGTTGGTGCGTACATTGACTAGCTAGCTACAGCTAATGTTCATACAGTCAGAATGTTTGAGGTGAATAAATACTGACCACGCTTATGATCCAGGGGTTAACTTCAGGAGAATAAGGTGAGGTGAAAATTTGTAGTGTGCACGCTGGACTTCTTTTTTATAGTTAGATGCCCATTTATTTGTGGCAACCTTGAAGCCATCCAACCCCATGGCCCATTTTGGCTGTTGATATTTCATCTGCTCGACAACTACATGCAAAAAGCAGCCCAACGTGAACCCTGCTTTAAAAGTGTTGGTAGGTGAACTTTTTAAACTGTGGACAGCTAAGCACTCCACACTTAACACACAACATCTAATTCTCTCCAAGAACTTGAATAAGCGTATACTTCCCCAAACTACTGTAATGTAAACCAGTTAAAGCGAGCCCAAACAGAATAAAAGTGACACCAAGCACTTTTCTACTTGATGAGCATGCTAATTCCAGCTAAAACCAGCAGGAGAGAAGCATTAAGAGACGTGCAGATACAAATAGGCAGATGTAGAAAAGAGAGTGACGTAGGGAGGAACATTGTGAGATTTCAGATGTGTGGGGAGTACAGGGGAGGTTGGGGTGGGTATTTAAATGCACTCTCGACCTTTCAAAGCAAAGACATTATGGAGCACTTACCCGTGCCAAACAACACTGTAATAACATTTTGCAGGCGGCTCTGGGTGACCTGCAGGGATGTGTATTTGTGTATCTCTGTGTGTGAGCATAAGGTGTTACCAACATTCATGCATTATACAATATGTCTATATTAGCACATAGTGCTTGCTAGCAATGCTTTTCCATGAAACAAATTATAAAGGCATTTTTTAAATCATCCTCAATGAGCAATTACCTGAAATGTGCATGCACATTAAGGCACACATATTCCATCGCTCATCTTATTATTATGCTCATAAAACAAGTCACAACTGTCTCGACTTTCTTACAATCCTCTTGTGCCTCCTCTGCGCTGCAAAGCCCAAACCAACAATGGTTTTAATTAAGGACAGAGGGTAACCCGAATCCTTGGTTGATAAATTATGGCACAGTGGATCCTTTTTATTTTACAAATGTGGAATAATGAGCTTTAGGTCATGTTTTCTCTGCCACTGAATATCTAGTGTTTTGAGGGCAACAGCTGTCATCTCGCCCGCGGTGCTTAATCCCTCTGCAGCAAAGAGAGAAATTCCAGCCTACAGCACTGAGCAAATGAACCCAGGTATATAAAGGCAGACATGGAGAACAAAAAGCAGACTGAAAAGCTCAAATGCAGAGACACTTCAGGGTGAAATCTAATCCTTAAAAATCCATGAGCGACCACAGAGGAGCCTCTCTGACCTCTCATACGGTCCAGATATCATCCTCCCTCTAACTCTGCCAGAGGAAGGGGACTTGCTGTATTTACCTGGCAGAAGAGCATCAGACTGCCGCCTCTGTTTCCTCTTCTGCTCCCTATCAGCACTATGACAAACCTCTGTGGGCAAATTAAAGATGGGATCTCTGAGCTTTGTTGTGACAAGAAAAAGTGCATAGCAATGTCAATACTATATTACTGTACCAGATTTATGATGTGATAAGTGATTTTGTTTCGTTTTGTTGCCTATTTGGATCCCAAAATGGTATTTTTTTGTTCTGAAGCATTCTCTTTTAAAAACAATTACCTCTCTGTCCTGGGGGGATGAGATTTAAGCAGTCTGTTGATGATAACAGGGAATTTGCAATTTTAGCAGAACAGCTGATTCCATCAGTTGATGAGCTTTACTGTCAACAATGAACACTGCGATCACTGCAGGCGTCGGGGAATGAAAAGTTGATCAATTAAATGAAGTGAAATTCCCCAACACAAGAGGGCTTTCACCATTTATTGCAGCAACGTTTGCCTCAGCTTACAGGATACAGTTTGATTATAAAAATATATTTTATGTGACTTTTATTTTGCAATAAGCCACATCCAGTGTGTATTTTAAAGCCCTTTACAGCTACTGTACATTCATTCGCACATTTTGATGAAATAAGTGGGACTCCAAACTTAGTGAGATAGTGATTACGGTTGGTAATGGTTAGTTTTATATGTAATTTTTATTATTTTTTATATGTCAGCCATTCTCATTGACGGCTGTTTCCCTGGTTACAAAGATAACTTAATAATTGTTTTGTAAAAATAGGGAAATAATCTTTATGCTACAAAAATAATAAAATATAATATTTAAAATGGCTACATCCATTTAAAGAGAAACAGGAAAATTCCTACAAGAGTGGATGAGTTTAGAGCAGCTTTACAGGTCGTAAATCAAGTCTTAAATAATCAATCGTAATCATAAAATGGCATATTTCTTTAACAATCCTGAAAAATCAATCTCAAAGGAAGCACTATTACAGCTTGACAATGACCTATTTGGGACAGAATAGTCAGTATGTACTAATTATTTAGAACAAAATAACCAAATGTAACAAAACAACCCCCTCAAATAAGCTAACATGAACATGATGTCAGGCTGAATGGATGATGTGAAATTAAATGGCTGTTCAGTCTGATTATCAGCCATTTTCATTAGCACCAAATGATTTGAAAGCATTCTTATCCCAATTCACACAAAAATGTATTGTGTCTTCTCAATGTATCAGAATAATACATAATACATGGTCTCTTCTAAGCTTATGAGTTGATTGCTGTGCTAAGAACGTTCATGTGTCGAGACGGGACACTGACAGATATATTTTTTTAATCTCTCCTATTGATTCTACAATCTATACTCAAATCACGACTTAGTGTTGGTAGTATCAGCACTTGTATTGATCCGCTCACCCCTCATTTTAATCAAAAAATGGAAAATACGTGGTCTCTCAGCTGGTGACTTGCTAAATATTTTGCAGTCAAACTGTTAGGAAGCTACACTTTGCTGTTATGGTTCAGTTTTTAATGGTTGATATTTAATTCTGAACTGTAACTGTGGTGTCATTATTCTTTTTTTAAATAATCTCACTGAAAACTGACACTTTCCTGGTCTAAATCCTCACAGTCTGCTGCTGCTGCTCCAAACCAGAATGACATTAGACTTTTAGAGATAACAAGGTTTGCCCTGCTCTCCTTCATCATCGGAGGTGTAATTAGACAGGTAATGGAGAGGAGAGCAGCTCCGGGCCCATCCTTCTTCATCAAAAGAGTCATAACAATGCAAATACTGACCCTTTGTTGACTCAGATGCCTAAAAGACTGATATCATTTTAACTTTTAAAGCAGGAGAGACACCGGAGCCCAGCAGAGCAGTGAATTCAGATGATGATACACACTTCTTAATTTATGAGAAGAAAAGTTATGAGACGCCACAGATGAATAAAATGGGTAATAAAATTGGGAATGGGGGAGTGATGAGGCTTTTGGCCTCCCTCCCCTCCACTTCCCTCCCACTGCTGCGTCCGTCAAAGCCCATCCACCCACTCCTCCTTCCTCTCACGAACAGGCGCTGACTGTCTGCTAGTCTCTGTCTAGTCCAGCGTCTCTGCTTCTCTCCGTCTTGCTCTTTCATCTTCCTTCACCCTGTCTCTCCTTCTAACCTCATCTCTTTCTACCTCTCTGCTCCGCCCTCCCCCCACCTGTGTGTCTGTCAGTCTCACTCTTTCTCCCTCTTATCAGACAGGCAGTGGAGCATGGGGAAAGCTGTATGCAGTGAAGACAACAGCAGGGGAGCGCAGGGCCATGAAATGCAAGGAACAGAGACTCAAGAGACTAAAGCTGAGGCTGAGTGACTGAATTAAGGGCTTTAGACTAATAAAAAAGAATATTTAGACTTAAGGTCTAAGAATGGACATCACAAGCTGAGCATGAGCTGAGGGTGCTACAGGAGAAACAGTAAAGCTCCTTGTTTCCATATTGAGGTTGAAGCTCAATTTCAAAAGCTATTATTGTAAAGCCAGTGTGAATGAATAAATAAAGTCATGCAACTGGAAGAAATCCATTTCGTTAGAAGTGTGTTTTTTGCATAATATATATGGACCTTATTTTCCCAATAAGAGGAAATGATCACCACTGTTAGTGGATGAATATGGTTCAGAGAATTAAACAACGTGTTCATGTGCAAGAAGACATTTAAAATACATTAATTAAACCTTGACAATCAGTGCAAATGAACCATCAACACATTTCATAAAGGGGTAGGAATCTGTGACCACCAACATACACACGGCCAGGAGACACCACCACGCTATAAAACTAACTTAAACTAATAAAAAAAGGTTTAACAAGGAACCCGAGGGCGCCATTCGCCTAAATCAAAGAACCTTTTGCCACAATAGCCAGAAAACTCAGCCTTTTATTTTGAAGGTGTTTTCTGACTTTAATTCATCAAAGCTTTTAAGGTGGTCATGGCAAAACTTGTTTGAGTCCCTACGCTTCACAACCCCTGGAGCACATTTAATTTAAAGGTAGGGTAGGCAATCCTGTTCAGAAGCACGTTTTGTTATACTGGGTGAAATGGTCCCTCTGTTGTCAGAGGAATCAATTCGTTATGTCTTCAGAAAAAAGAACGGAGAAAATCAGAGCTCTCTGTCAGCTGCAGGACTGAGAAAAC
>NW_023339674.1:15919480-15921045 GCF_004916995.1 Morone saxatilis | reverse complement strand
GCTATTTTCAAACCTTGCTAGCTCTCTCGCTAGCTTTCCAAGATTACCAACCCCAGCTTTAATTTAGAAAGTCAGATGAAAGCAATGCTAAAGGAGAGATTGCACTGACTTTCAGAAACTAGAGGAAAAGATGCTAACTCAGAGGTGACTCAGGATGCAGGCCTGCTACGACGACGCCTTTTCATTTTCCTCATTTTCAAATGCAGTCATTCATTTAGGTTGTCCAAGGTGTATTTTGTTACAAGACAGGCAGTTGGAGCACTTTTAACACCTGAATGGGGATGGAACTCTCCTGGTTGAATCATCAGTAGAAAAGATGAGTAACTGCACTAGAAAAATATCAGATTCAAAAGTACAAACCTTTGTATGTTAAAACTTCAAACATAACTCCAAGTTTGGTAAGAAACATCCAGTCAAAAAGCTTCAAATCCTCTTCTATGAGCTGAAAGCTGAAGCTATGCATTGTATAAACCTGACAATACATTCAGCACATAATATACTTGCCATTCTGGATCCATGAACAGTTTATAAATAGTGTTGCAGAGAAAGAGTGAAGAGATTACTAATAACATTAATTAGAATAATTATAAACACACACACACTAATTCACCAACCCATAAGCAGCAGGTAGCTGAACCCTTTTGTCCACATGTGGGTTCTTTCTAAACAAATTATTTTGGGTTTGATCCTCATATTTTATTAAATTGCTTTGGCTCTGGCTAATTGTACTCCTATTATGTTATGCTATAGGCTTAACGCGTTGTTACCATGGCGACGGTAAACGATGAGCAAATGAGAGCATGGTGTCATTACAACACAATGCAGATACCCTACAGCCATGACGCAGTGAGGAGATAGGAGACATCTGTGTGTGTGTGTGTGTGTGTTGGCAGACTAGAGGTAAAATTAAAGAGGGGATTGGGAGAAGATAGAGCAAAAAAAAAGGAAGGATGAGGTTGAGAAAGCAGAGAGATAATGCTCTCTGTGGGGGTAAGAGGCTGGTGGTGGAGATGAGGACTGAGAAAATCTGAGTGGGAACCGGGAGAGAGACGAGTATTAGATTCTAATGAAAAATCTGCCGGCAGGTATTCATCATACAGCCATATCACTTAACACACGACAGAGGACCACTGATGTATTCAGGGTGTTTGTTTAGACACAAATGCTACCTGTTGCTGTATTAAAGCACTTTAAACTGACGGACTTAAAAGGGAAATCCAGCATGTTTCAACCTGGATTTTATTCTCATAACTGTCAGCCATTGTGACTCTGGGTCATGCTGCACTCGCCTCCTCTGTTGTAGAGATGACATAAGTGGATAATATAGATATATATAGATAGTCCACAGATGAGAGCGATCTGTGTTACTACAACAAGTTTGTGACTTTGATCCTCTACGTACAAAATCAAGTGGAGAAACAGCCATTACAATACTGACAAAGCAATCGAGAGTCTCTCAGGACATTTTTTGTATCTGTTGAAGTGGAATAATCATGCTATCTGGAAGAGCAGCGCTAGATTAGTTTGCCTTATGTGTGTGTTTATGTTGTGTTAAAAAAAAAAAA
>NW_023339674.1:15883144-15919419 GCF_004916995.1 Morone saxatilis | reverse complement strand
CCCCAAAATGGTTTTGTAGAGGTCGGGTTTGGGGGTGAAACACCGTAGAGTTGGGTCCTGTTGTTGGAGAGAGCGGCAGCAGCATTTCCCACTGGGTCCTCGGTTCTCTGCTATGTCACTGAGATCACGCCATGGTTCACTCCCTGTTAATGTCTACACGGGCCGTCATTAAATCCACTGAATAGAAAGCACAAGCTGGATTTCATCCTGTGGTCACAAGGGAGAACACAACTGAGCCCTCCTTTTTCAACCACAAAAGCTGCAATACCTTGAAAGGAAAAAAAAACAACCCACAGAAAATGTCCTCCTTTTCCTTAAACTGGGGAAGAAATCAGAATCTAACTTTCAGACAACCACTGTTGCTTGCACATCACATTAGCTGGGGAAGTAATCTTGCAAGCTAACATGCTAAAATTAGCCAACGAACATATCCACACAGATAGTATTTTGCAAATGGCACCATTAGAGAGCAAGAAAGCGAAGGACAGTCAACCAGCTGCAACCCAGCCATACTGAATAAGTTCCACCCCGCAACACCAGCTGATTAAGTAACCTGCAAATGGTAAGCCAGCTTAAGCAACAATATCACAGTATAATTCACATGTTTTGCAGTAGTAGTAGCTTTGACTTTGGAGTTTGCGTTGGACTGACTGTGTTGTGGTGGTTGTCGGTCATTTGTAGATGTAAGCAGACTCTATTTATAAGTTAACAATGTTAAATGTTGCTCACTGTTGCTACTGTAGTGAAGCAGAGAGAGCAGACACACAGGAACGTGTACAAACATCTCATTCTTTGGATTTTTTTGTGAAAATAGAAATCAGTCCAGAGAAATAAAAATCAGTCCAGAGAAAGACGGGGGAAGGTTTTTTAAGTTACACCTGTTCACTCATTGGCAATAAAAAGTAATTAATAAATAAAAATATTACATAAAATGCTTCAGAATCTTCAGAAAGGAACAACAAAATAGAGCTGAAAAAGTGAGTCTGAACTGTTGTTCACACAGTGCATTTTAAATAATAATAAAACATTATTTTCTGATATTTTGTGTTCTCCATGACTATTATTAGTACTTACAGTTTTTGCTTTGGCGCTCAAACTGTAGTTATTACGTCAAAAATGCCATGGAGGTCGCAAATATATTGAGTAGGACCTTTATCCTTCAGCAGACACCACAGTGCCTCTCACAGACAGTAAACAAAGCCTGAAGTATGTTGTGTGTCCTATCTTTCACTATCATTTACTCTGTGTATTTATAACTGAGAACAGGATGCTTTCATGAAAAATAACCTGCATCCAGTTCTCCGTTGGCCTCATTGACAGGATATACAACATGTGTAAGACATTCACATATATGATAAATACCTCTTCTAATCTTTTTACAAACACTGATGTGATGAGGCGCATTACTTGCAGCATTTGACTGAGCAGGTTTTAGGGACTTAGGACTTCTCTACCAGTGGCTTTCAAACTTTTTGGTGTCAGACCCCCAAATGAACACACATCAGGCCACAGACCTGTATTTCATAAGTTGTGGTCTCATGGATCTCTATAGTTGTTCTATAATGTATATACTGTAGATTGGCAGAATAGCAGTGAAGTCAGTCTTAAAAACCCTTGCATTAGGCATCAACTTCTAGCCAATGAAATAATAGTGAAATGAAAGTATTCCCCATTATTTGGGGACACCCTAGAACTTCATCAAGGAGCCCAGGTTGAGAACTACTGCTCTAGACCTTCTCTAACTTTTCTCAGACTGAGAAAGACTCAGACTTATTTTATGTTACAGTGCAGACTTATTCTAGTGCTAAAAGGCTTTGTGAATGACTCTTGGAGAGAAAGAGAAATGGGGAGGAAGTGATAGGAAATTTTTGAAAGGGCAGATTTAGCGAATGGCAGAAAATAACCCAGACTGTGCAGTCGTCATGACACAAGCAGACTTTGTGGATATCATGGGTGTCTGATGAAAGTATCAGAAATGTCACGCAACTGAAAATCAGATATAATATTAAGAATGAAGTTCTCGCTCTATCCTTCAAACACAATCAATAGTAAAAGTAACCTGAGAAAATGCACAAGCTATTGTGACTGACGGTACATGTAACAGTTAGATATTTCCTCAGTGTGGCGTTTTATAACACACAAGAAAAAAAACAATTTGTGGATAAAACGGCAAGACAAAATTCATTCGATTTCTGGAAAATTCAAGACGGCAGTATTAAGTACAGGGTTGTTGATCCAGCATTGTTTCATCTGAAATGCTGAGACACAATTAGTTAATGTACTCTACTAATCTTGAAGACTTCAATCAGCTTTGCGAGGGTGCCACAAAGTACGACCTTTCAAGAATGGTTATTGCACACTGCGAAAACACATTTGAAGAGCTGCTTCCAAAAAAAAGAGAGAAATTAAAAATGAAAAACCAAAATGAGTACGGCTCATTATCTGTGTTACTCAGCTGCTGCAGTTTTGTTGGCTCATCTTCGTCAATGGTGCTTGTAATTGTGGAAGGTGCCGCACATTGCTAGCCTGTACATTATGCATCACATTTTAACAGTGGTGGATTCTAAAAAGCTGCTGCAGTGTGAAGTGAAGTGTAGTGTGGGTGCTAAAGCAGAGTGACAGATTTATTAAGCCAGGTTGCAAAGGAAATCTATATTCCCTTGTCTGTCTGCTTTTTAGGAGCACATGGCCCTCAGCTCTGCAGAGAAAAGGCAAACCAAATCTAAAGCTAATCCCTCCAGTGCTCTCCTAAATCTGCAGCCAGAGACCATGTGACCAGATGAGGCTGCAGGAGAGAGAGGGAGGAGAGGAGGAGGAGGAGTAAGAGAAGGACAGGGAAAAGAACAAAAAGGAGGTGGTGATTGAATAAGAAGAGACAAACCACAGCTGAAGATATAATATTGGTGTCTGTACAGTTTATAAATCTCAAACTGTAGGTCTTAAACAAATAATTTGACATTTTACAAAATATGCTTATTTGCTTTCTTGGGGAGAGTTAGAGAAGATCATTAGCACTCTGATATCTGTCCGTTAAATGTGAAGGTCCAGCCAACAGCTCTGTGCTAAGCTAAGCTAACCAGCTGCTGGCAGTGGCATAAATCTTCTCATCAAACCCTCAACAAGAAAGCAAATAAGCTAATTTAATAAGTATTTAGGACTACTTTGGCTACATTGAACACGTAACGTATGCAGAGCGGACGTACTGCAGAAAGTATCTTTTTACTGATTACGTTACTTACTGATAGTATTATGGATGCGGGTAGAATGGGTGCTGGGGCTGCAACACCCACAAAAAGCAGGCATTATCAAAACGGTTAATTGATTTTTTTTTCAAAGTTATGTGATGCAGACTCACAGCAGAGAGAGAGAGAGACAGAGAGAGACACATGGTGAATGTGGACGTGATAAAACTTTCTTTGATCATAAAGCTTGATGTATTTTGTGGTTTATCAGTGAAGTGTGTGAACTGCTCTGCAGAGTCTCTGTTAACAGTGACAGACTGATCCACTGTGACTGACTTCTCCTGTGTGTGAGTGGCAAAACAAGACGGTGAGCTTTCGTTGTAGGATTATGTCTTTAGTTTTTGGACCCAGCACAGCGATGTAAAACTTGAACTCTTTTTTGTGTAATATGGGTATGTACAGTGTACAGGAGGCTGTAAGGGATAAAGTTAAAAGCAACCTATCATTTCTCTGTCATTCAGTGTGCTGTTTCAATCTCTCATGTTAGAAAATATAGACACCATATGACCCATTTCTGTGTAAAAGGTAAATAGAAGACTGTTCTATTTTATACAATTGCAGAGCATGTCTCCATGGCACACACATGCCACTTACGCCCTGCTCTTGCACCAGGTGTAGCCAGTTTCATTGATTATAATGGGAGTGTAGTGTTGCGGCATCTGCTCCACATCTGCTCCACATGCACTCTGCATTCGTTACGTGCTCAATGTAGCCTTTAAATGTTGCACATATTCGGCTGCACAACATTTCTTAGTCAAACACGATCAAAGACTGACAATTGTCTCATCCACCATGATCTGAAGAAACAGATGAGCCCATAATGTGCAGCCATTTGTTTCTGCATGTGTTCAGGATTTTTGTGGACACTGACATGCTGTGCAGGCCTATCGTGGTTCAACACCAACGGAGTTGAGGGCGCAACTGTGTCTCAAACAACTCCTAATCTCTCCCTGCTCCCATCTCTCCTTGAGGTTAATTTCATGTGTGATGAGGTTTCACGAAAAAGAGTATTAGACCATCTCAGAATAACCACTGAAGCCTGGAAAAAATATGCGAAATAGAAGCATTGATTAATTCATGCCTTAATTCACTGGACAGAAAACAACACCTTGGACTGATCGTTGGTCCTTTACAGAAATATAAGCAGTGTCGGGCTTTTGTAATGAAAAAAGAGAAATTAGACACAGCTGAGACCATCACTATCATCACCATCACACTCAATCCCCAAATGCAACTGGAGGTCTGATTCCTATCTGTGCCTCTCACGGCTCTGTGACCAATCAATACGTCTGCCCTCGGCCCGGCGCGAATGAATGAATATACTCAGAGCAAGAAGGCTGCTCGTTTTCCTCCCGAAGTCAGTGAAATTGGCCCAGCTGGTAGTAGGCAGGGTGGAGTAGTCTGTAAGTCTGTCTGTGTGTCAGTACACAGCACTTTATGGAGACTTTGAGTTTGAGTGCTAAAGCTATTTGTCGAATAAGAGATTTAGTCAGATATAAAATCTCAACAATTTTGAATTCTAAGCAGCATTTATCATTTTTTTTGTCCACTTTGGATTGAAATGACACTAGTTGAAATTAAATGTAATACAAAAAAATTAAACATGCATATGAAGTTGGTGGAAAATGTCACCATTTACTTTCTCTCTGTTATGTTAGCTGGACCTAAACAGAAGCAACACACAGTGGAAACAGATATGGAGAGCGAGTGTCCTCTGCTCTGTAACTATGAAAGCAACGACGGATCAATAAAGCGCGGTCCACCCTTATCTCTGTTCACGCAGTGATTATTATCAGCTATAATAGGCTCAAGTTGTGACGTGTTAAAGGAAAAAAAACTCCCTTCACTTTTTGTGAAGTTACCATGACAGGTACACTTTAGTAACACCCACACTGAAGCAATGACTGACTGAAACCACAATGAATATGGAGGTGATTATGATTCTCCCTTTGACAGGTACCCATTGTGCAATTTGAAAGGAGCTCAAACTTAAAAACTTCAGAAACCTAAAAGGTGACGTCACAGACATTACATCCATGTTTTTCTGTTTTTCTGCTTCACAGGCTTTGAGGGCAGAGCTCTAGAGACTGAAACTAGGTAAATTCACACCATGCATGGGCGGTGCAAGATGGATTCTCCTTAAGTGCCTGTTGTGCTCGTTTGACTTTGGCGTCAAATGTGGTTCCGGTAAAAATAAAACAAACTCTGACTTCAGTTTACTTTGTAACAGTCACCGTCCTGACGTTAGGATGTTGAAAGGAAAATTTAATCCCCCACACAAAACTGCTACTGATGCATGGCAGATGCTAATGTTGGAAGTCACATTACCGGTCAAGTAAAGGAGACGCAAGTCTGAGACCAAGGTTAATTCTTGTTGGCCTACTGACCCTATGCCAATATTTTCTTCTTACTTGTAACACCCACAGCTCTGGCCTTTTTAAAAGTAGTCTATGGAGGCCAAAACAGAAGTTGTTGTTACTTGAAAATGTAACTTTTGTTTTTAAACACTAAAGAGAGAACGTCTGACTGACAGTAAGTGAAGAGTGGAAAGAAAAGGAAATATCAGTATATAAAATAAAAATTATATATTGTCACTGCCCAAAAAACTTCTAAAAGTATTAAGTCTGTTTTATTTTCTAATAAACAAATACAAAAAGGGTATCAATAATCAATCAATAATAATTTTAGTTTCCAATGCATTTTATCTGTTTGGGAATTTTCTTGTTGATATAAAAAAGAGAAATTACTCTTTTAGTATCACAATAAATAAATGTAATTTGATACCAGGAATCTCACAGGACCACATAGGATCAAGAAAAAATGTTCTCAGATTTATATCTCTTGTTGAAATGATGCCAACGCAGACCACTAAGTTCACTGGTTGATGGTTTCTTATGGTCTTAAGTTTAGGGATATATTTTAAACGTCAAGCACCTGCCCCTTTATAAATTAATTGTATGTTCTCGATACAGATCATTTAATCTAGAAGGAACTCCCATCTGTCAATAGACCTGGGTTTGTACCCTGATGACAACTGCATCCTTCTCATAACAACTCAAGAGGACGACATGCAGCCGGGGAGGAGACTCAATACACATTAACAGGCAGGAAAAGGTTGCCAACTGTCTCAACTTCTTTGTTGTGTTCACTCTTGGCCCTTCGTCTCCACGTCACACTGGGCGAGACAAACAATGCAAACAATTATAGTTACCAAAACACTTTATTTCTGTCCTCTTGAGTGGTTATCACAGTGTCTGCCTAGACTTTATTTAGAAGCAAAAACATGTTTTTTTAGGGCCTAATGTGTGTTTAATGTGTGTTTGTTCACATAAATATGTCATACATTGTGTGTGTCAATTGGAAATGATAGCGGTATAGCAGATTTTCTGAAGGATCTATTCACCGTTGCTCCCTCAATTAGAGTCTTTGTTGTGGTAATTATGCTCCTGGCGTCTGGGTCTCGTATTATCATCACTGGCCCTCATTTAGCTACAACACCTCATCATTTTTTTCTTGGCTTTCTTTATCCCGGCCCTGACAGTAAGCACACATTAACATTGAGGTGTAAGGTGCTGCCTTTTTGAACATCACAGTCAAATTGCATATCTTGCTACAAATCACGCAATTATTGTATGCTGCAATTTTGATGTCGATCAAAGCTTATCTCAAAAGAGATAAGACCACATTTGTGTTTTATTTAACCCTTGCATACAAATGTACATACTGTTCGGGTCAAAATTGACCCGAACAGTATGTACATTTGTATTTGACAGATTTTCTTCATCAGTCATTCAGTTGTTCAGCCGTGTGCTAGCTGTAGTTAATTTGTGGTGGCAAATAACAAACATTTATCTGTTTTTATGTGATAAAACTAGGGTGGTCCCCTAACAGTTGACTGAGTTCATTAATAAGATAGTCGCAGGAAAAAACAACAACGTCAAACTCCATGTGGGAGCTGCGCCTTGTCACTGGGATGAAAGTATCAGGGGTTCGTTGCAGCACGGACCTTTTCTCTGGTAACACAATAAGACTCTTACTGGTGTCATATCTAGATTATATCTAGCTGTATCAGAGCACTGGATATTTCTATCTCTATGGTTCTAAGCCGTAGTAGCTGCTGCTGAGTTGACCGAGTGGGCAGCAGAGCCAGTGAGTGAGTGCATGATTGGACACTTGCTGTTCAGGGCAGAGGTTCAGCAAACAGTTAATTAAAACTAGAAACTGTAAATGATTACATAATAATGTTTCAAATTAAATGAAAGGATGACTCGTTGATATTAGCATGCTACATGTAGCACAAGTCAGAATATGTCTCTCTTTCATTTCTTTCTCTGAACATATTCCTCTTGTTCACAGAGGTTAGTTTTATCCCCATGTGAACTCTGCAAACATCACTAACATGAAATGCCACACCCAGCCACACAGAACAGTGAGAGCACACACAGTAAGTCAACACTTCCTGGAAATGTATGTGGACAGTGTAGACGACTGTGAGAATGAGAAAACAGGTCGTCTGCACCCAGAGAATGAATATCTCCATACAACTAACAACTGAGGCTGCGTTCACACTGCCGCTGACAAGAAACTTCATTGCATTCAGTAGGAGACTGATGACATTTTCTTTGGCATAAACTGGTGTTACCTCCAGACAGAACTTGGCAATAAAAAGTATTGTTGCTGTCTGGCATGGCAGTGAAGACAAATCAGATGCTGAAGAGTATAGGAAAACAGATGGCTGCACATTGTATTTGTCTCTTATAATAAAGATAAAAGTTCTCTTCTTTTGACTGTTCACTCTACATTATCAAATTAAGTCATTGATCTTTTAGCTAAAGCAAGGGTCTATCTTCACAAAGTAAAGTATAATTTGTATTCACAGGTACATCTGAGGGCAAACATTAAAATAAATCCACACACGAACAAACTGATATGATTGTAATAAATATGTTCTATACAAAATATATGCCATATGGTGCCTTTAAAGTATATCTGAATGCATCTTCACCATATTGTAGCTACTATTATAGCAAGGTACCATTCAAATGTAATAGTAGTTTAAAAAGACATGCAAAGAAAACACATAATCAATCTCACGTAATGTACTGTTGAATTTAAAATCAGACTTCTTGAAAAGCACTTATGCTTTTATTGTAAACTTCACATTAAGATACATTTAAAAATATTAAGAGATAAAGCAAGATTCAAGATTTGAAAAAAAGTCTGTGTATATTCATTCACTTTGGGGGAAAAAACAGCTCTTTATATTTTATCTTAATAAGCACCCTCCAGAGTTTCCATGAAAACCTTCTCTGCAGGAGCTTTAATATCAGTTTAAAAACCCCCCTTTACTTGCTCATTAAAAGAAGTGACAGGCAGAATAAAGGGCACCAATCTGGCATTTGCTGCTATACAAAACAAGTAATTAATAAGAAAATAACGGGAAAACATAAACAATTAATTATTTGTTCATTATTAAGTAATCAGCTCACTTCCTTCTCTGTCTTGAACTCAACAACAGAAAATAAAGGAGGTAAGAACCTTGGACTTTAAGGTTGTAACTCAACCCTGACTGCAAACATCCACTCAGATGTTGTCACTATGGACCTCAGCACGACTAAAACTGAACCAGGGGACGTTAGGCCATGTTCTGGCAAATCCACCTGGGGGCCAGATCACGAAGATCATTAAACGCTCACAATAATAACGATGAATAATTTATCAGGGGAGGATGACACAATAGACACCTTTGTGTTGTTGGTTCTGAATCACACTGAACGCGAGAACATGTGACAGCACTCTCTCTAGGCACTTTGAGCAATTCAGAGCTTTTACGGTAAAGCGTTGAAAGAGAGAAATTTGTAGAGCCCTGGGATCAATAAAGAGATCAGCAGGACTGTGAAGTAAATGATTAAATCAGCAATCCGTGACACGAGTCGTAAGTGAAAAGAAGAAAAGAAACTGAACGAGATTCCACAAAATGGCAATGACGAATAACTCATCAGCAGGGATGAAACTGTTTCACCTGAATGAAATGGATATAAATGAGACATTTTCAGGGTTTTACCAACCTTTCTGTTGCGTCACAGGCTGAGTTACTCAAGTCAAGGAAATAGAATCGGTTTAATCTGAGACGAGTCGATCAGGTTCAGGTGATACAAACACAAAGAGGACAAACATCTTTATTTAAATAAGATTTCTAGGAAACTGCTTTCAAGCAGGGAGCTGAAATGCTGTCTTTTTTTATCCAAATTACAAACATGAAGAACCAACACATTAGTTTCACAGCAATAATGCATTAACCCTAACCCTAGAAATTGAAAAGCATGTTTTTTTTAGACTTCCAGTGGTTTAACTTCTCACCTTGCTGCAGTGAGGTAGACATGTACAAGGTGTGTGAGTACATCATGACATCAAAACAGCCTTTTAATAAAAAGAGTGGGCAGTAAAACACTGACTGAAGTCGGCTAAACTACTTTTGAACCAGATGGTGGTACAACTTTAGCAACCCAGCAGAAGAGATGCTCCGTGGTGCGCTGCTGTTTGTGGAAATCTGATGCTTCAACATCACAGATGACGAAAAAAGGCATTAAAACGTGAGGCAGGCTAAAACATGAGACTCATGTATAGATAACAAAAAGAAAAGAAAGAAGGAAAAATAGTAAAATCTTTGTATTGAACAGCTAAATCTGATTCGACTGACAAATTCTGAGTCAGGTACAGTCAGTTAAAATGTTATCTATAATTTAAAATTACACATACAGAAGTGGTTCTTTTAAAAGGCAGTCCATACTATTTGGACTCAAAGTGCCATTATGTTTGACTACTCTAATTCAGGCAAATAAAAATGAAGAAATTAGTGAAAAAAGCTCTTACACAACCAGTTTTAGAACATCATGCAGTGAAGCTCGCTTGATGAATTAATTCAACTTAGAAAAATATTAAAATAGTTCAATTTCTACATTTTCCTGTGAACCTCCACTAAAGTGTCTTTCAACACTCTCTGTGAAAATCAGTGTAGCACTGGTGAGTCAACAACAACAAATTAAAATTTCTTCAGAAGTAGAATGGGAGAGCATAGTGATGCTAATGTTGCCGTTGGCGTCGTCTGTTTTTTACCAGAAACATGAATAAAGCAGATGTGGTTTAGTCTGAAATGAGCAGACATTTAAAAACAAAAAACAAATCCTGCTTGGGAAGCGGCCAGGACTCTCCATTTTAAAGGCTATTCACCCCTCAGTCTGCATAAAATGTCCTGAGGATTTAAACTAACCAGTGTGTAAATGTCTCACAGTGTCTCTATATGACACCTGTTCATTTGAAAACTAATTCTCTTTGATTTTATGGAAGCAGTGTGTTGATAAAGGGCCGGGATAACGCGCTGAAATGAGTGGCCGTCCTGCCCTTCCCCTGCGTCTCTAATTAAGATCCTGGTGCTGCAGCGCTAATGTTAATTCACAGGTGTCTGCTGCCTGCCAGTCACCATAGCAACCTCAAGGTATGCCGTCTAATCCGTAACAGGCACACTTTTTTTTTTATCCTCCCCTTATCAGGACTGATTAATCTGGACAACAAACAATGCTCGCTGTGGCATGGGCAACCTGCTGCTGATTTTTTCTGAACAGGAAATTGAGGCTGGCTGGTGATAGTCAGATTTTAAAGTGCATTCTGGGTGGGGAGGGGGGGAAAGAGTAAAGGCTTGTTCATGAAAGAGCACTAAAGCCCCTTAGCAGCCTAACTTCCCTGGATGTTTACTCAGAGCGGATCGCCATGAATGTGAGCGTTAATTCTCACTCAGAAAGGGAAGCTATATATTGCTCACAACCTGTTCTAGTCAGATCGATGTGCTCACTCTCGTGGGAATTCAAAAAGTTCATCTCAGCACACAACCATCTCATTCATCGCTCGGTAGTCTGCGGTCTTCGTTAATCTTTTTAATTCCAGCTCTCTCTGTGTAAAGTTCCACTGATACACAGACACAGGGCCCGGGATCACGTAACTTAAAGCCAAACATCTTTAGCTGCCCAGTTGGAGGTGATATTCTGGCTACTAAATTTGGCAGATTCAAAAATATTCATGAGGAAAACAGAAAAAGTGGAAAGTAAGTCCCATTTTCTTTTGTATTGGACATGTAATGATGATTTTCTACAGCAGGAAAAAACTTGAAATATGCCGGTGTACAAGATCAAAAATTGGAGTGGTGGTTTCATTTCAAAGTTTGAAACTAAATAGGCTGACATTTTGCTCAAATATGCTTAATATTCACTTTTCTGTCGAGGATGAGAAGATTGAAACCACTCTCATGGCTGGTAAATATGACGCTAATAGCAGCAGCCAGATAGCTTAGCATATACTGGAAACACAGGGAAAACAGCTAGCCTGGCTCTGTCTGAAGGTAACAAAACCCCTAAACCTATATATTTATATCTTGATTGTTAAACTGTAAAAACGTCATGCTGTGGGGTTTACAGAGCGTTGTGCCAGACTATTTCTAGTCAGTGTCATCACAGTTTTCTATTTAATAGATCAAACAAACAAGATATAACATGTTAATCAGTGAGCTTCTGAGGTAGTAAGCAGATTTAGTTACTTTTAGACAGAGCCAGGCTAACTGTTTTCCCATGTTTCCAGTCTTTATGCTAAGCTAAGCTATCTAGCTGCAGCTTCATATTTACAGTGCAAGCATGAGAGGAGTATCAATCTTCTCATCTAAATCTCGGGAAAACAGTGAATAACTGTAACTGTGTTTACCAAAATGTCAAACTGTTCCTTTAAAGATTGTATTCAGTTGCCACTGGATGTTGCACTACAGCACCAGCATCTCAGACCAACAACAAAATACAACTCACTGAAACTGTCGTTGTTAGTCTTTCCAGCCATCACCAATGCTGGTTTGGTTTAAATAACTTCACCAAGTTAGATGTGAAAATATCAAAAGTGTCTGACAGCATTACGGAAAGGATCCCTACAGAGATAAACCTTTTGTTTATATCACTATTGCTCGGCCCCAGACTCCTTACCTATATCTTTATATAGCAAATTTTAAATCTCATATATAACCTTGAAGTTTTGCTATTTTTGCCAACAAAAGCCTGAAAAAGCGAAAGCAAAATTGATTTTTTAAATCAGTATTTATTTTGATTTCATCAGTATTATAAAGTTGATGTTCTGGTTGGTTGGTTTTTCCTTATTTTTAGTTTGTTTAAAAATGAATATTCAGTGTTCTAAATCTGTCTTGTATGATTGTGTGGTGCCTCGGTATAGTTGTATGCATGACACTAATAAAAATGTCATTCGATGTCATTTATATAAAGTGTATTTTTGACACTAATAACGTCTGAGAACCGGTTCCCAAAGAGATGATGCCAATCGTCTCCGGTTCGCTCTGTTTGATACATTTTTAAAATTACCCTTCATGTTGATTGTACCATTTGGTCTGTACAGAAGCTTTTGTGTTTGATTGAACATTTTGTGCAATCAAATGCTTACAAAGAGACTCTCTGAGACACCATCTCAAATGCACATAGGTGTCAAGACTTAAAGCATCAATCACAAAGCCATATGTGATATTGTTTTTACCTGTGAAGCTGTGACAAGGAGAGATAGAGGTTTAAAGAGAGACGTGCAACACGAGGGCGAGGGTAAGAAACAAGAGTTTCGGAGATTAAACAATGTCATGTGCATTTGTTTATAAGGACATCACGTCAGGATGTTGTCACTGTGTTGGGAGAGATGCATAATTTGCCGCTTTGTGAGAGAACAAACAGTGCAGTACTTCCCTCAATATTGTCCTAATATGTCGAGAGATTGGGGAGGGAAATAGCCTTCGCCTTGTCTACAGGGTGTTGATGACTAGTTAATGAAACCGCTTTCATTTCCTTTCATCCAGTTTATTGTTTTTTCATTGGAAAAGGGAAGTTGTGGCAATTCTATTTCCATAATAAAAATCAATATGGTTGTCAAAGAGGTGGGCGTTTTCCTGTCTTTTATTTCCCACTGAGAAATCAGGGAGGACAAATGCATCCTCCATCACTACAATGATGTTTTGGTAAATAAAGGTGGGTGAGCTTCAATGAATATAGATTGTTCTGTTTAAAAAAGCTACAGCCTAATGCTTAATCTTTATCAGTCAATATTTCAATGATTATCTTCTATAATGATGCAGTTATATGAGAAAACCTCTCAACATGAATAATGTTATTGTTATTAATAATCTTCTCTCTTCATTCCGTCTGTTATTTTGTGAGAGTAGATGCCAACAGTTCTGAATGGTAAACTATTATTTTGAAACTGTCTATTCAATCCATAGACTTGTAACATTTAGTTGATTTATTAATTAATAGATCAGCATTAAAGGAATCGGCAAGTATTTTGATCATAAAAACATTTTTTTGACTGAAATTAATTGGGTCCAGCTTCTCAAATGTGACAGTAAACCGAATATCTTTGGGGTTTGGACATTTTTAAAAGTCATGGGTTTTGGGAACTTTGTGATGGACATTTTTCAAGTTTAATGGATCAAACGATTACTAACTTCATCAAGATCAACATAATTACAGCCCTAATCCATTCAGATTCTTATGTATAGATATGACAATATAGTAAAAATGATCCTTTTTCAACAGTTTGTTGAGAATTTGATGTTTCTACATCAGCTGTCTCCTAATTACACTCCCTTCCTGTGTGCTTCAACTGACTCCAAATGATTAGAAAATGTCTTTTCTGCAACACTGACCACCTGATGTTTCTCCAAACACCCCCCTCCAGTGAACCTTAATTTCCCCCTCACCTGTGGCAAATGCCCCCTGGGTTGTTATGGTAACACGCTGGGTTTGACAGCACTGCTGGCTCCCTAACAGAGTTTAGAGCCGAAGTGTCTCCTGTGATCACAACGCTTGAGCCGCAGCACTGGTGGCTGAGGGTCAGCCATCTTCCTGGTTAAGACCCTCGGGAGCTGATGCTGACAGGGTCACTGGAGGCTAGGCCAACAAAGGAGTAGCCCCTGATCATTAATAGTGCTGGCTGCCAGGTGATAAATACGGTACGAATGCTGCTCAAGGATACCCTGCCTATGTCAGGACTCCATACAGCTGTAACAAGTGTCTCTCAGTGTGTTTATCCCATAGACTGTAACTCCCATCACTGATTGTGGTGATGAAGGACTGAATTAACTTCACTAAGACCTGCCCTAGGACTGCCTGGGACTGGGACTGGGGGGGACGACACTGCAAGTTCAGGCAGCGACAGGAGAGGCATGAAACGGAGGAAGAGGAGCGAGTTAGTCCACAAGTATTTGTTTTTGTAAATGCCTGTACTTTTCTTATTAGACGATAAAACTATGGGCTAAAACAAAAAGTCAAAATATTACTGTGAAATGATTTCTCTTCTGATAAAGAGCAGGACAGAGCCACGACCGAGATATGTATATCATATAGTTTACATGAGGACAATATAGGCTGTGTGACTTGAGCAAGTCCATTAGCAACTGTCAACATGACAGCTATACTGTGTACATACATTATCCAACACTCACTCAGATATAGGCCAATCAGTGGTTGGTACTTTGAGTATTTCCATTTACTTCGCTACATGTAGTTACTTGTTACTTTGCAGAAGATTTTACATAAAACACATTAAGTGTTAAGTTAAAGTACTTAATTAAAGATTAAACCAATTCTTTCCGACCTTTTTCACGTGACCCCTTTAAAAAAAGTGTGTATTGGGGCCATTTGTCAACCCTCAGAGGTAATCAAGTACCGTACTGTACTTGTAATTTGTCATACCTTTTCTTTTCCAATAAAAACTATGTATCTCCAAATTGGTTGTTTTTAAATATGACTTTTTTTTCTGCTAAACTGAAGGATAAAATGTTCCTTCATGTGTTGAGAAAAATCTTCTTAAGTTAAATAAACAATTTAAAAATCCTCTCGAATTATCTGGAAAATGCTAATGTTAATATAGAAGATGCTCTTTTACAATTACATCTGTATGCCTACACAGCACCTCTGACAGTAGGCTAACATATCAAAATATAAATAAAAAACATTCAGTATTTGTGACTGGACACAATGAGAGGGCCACTAATTATACATCAAACCCAAATTCATCTTTTGTTTGAGAGTTAATGCTGAAAGGAAAAACACAGTGTGCTACAATTACACTGGATGGCAATTTAAACTGCAATACTCAACCCCCCACTAGACACACACACACACACACACACACACACACACACTCGTCTCATTCCTTCACTCAGAGAACACTGTGCTCTGTGGTTGCCATAGTAATCCCAAAGCCAATAACAGTCCTAAACCTTTCCTCCCTGAAGTCGAGAAGCCGGGAATGAAAATTCCCCCCAATCAAATTTGCCCTACAGAGTATAAGGTTTTCACTGCTGCTGCCACGTGACACCCATAGCCTGCACCCATTCCCAGACACCCAGCCTACCTTGTGTTTACCCCATCCTCCACCCAACTCGGGAGAAGACAGCATTATAAATCAATTTACAAGCTGTGAGAGGCATCCGGCAGAGGATGGAAATGAACAATGGCAGATGAAGGATATTGGAAAACATTTTCTTGCCGCCACAGTGAGCGGGTGTAGGCTGTGGCGTCGTCTCATGTGCAGCTGGCACAGGAAACCTAATAGTATTTTTGCGTGTGCGTGCGTGTGAGTGAGGAATTTAGGGACGGCGGGGATGAGGAGAGAGGAAGAGGATCTGTACAGTATGAGTCTGTTGCTTGTGTGGTATCCTGAATAATAAATAGTGGAAATGTTCAGTCATAGCAGGCAAAGTTGTTTGAGGTAACTCAATAATTGTTGAATGAAGTGGTGGAGAAGGGGACAGAAAGATTAGCTGTCAGTAAGTGCGTGTGCTGTGGGTTCTGTGAATCTACTGAGTTGATTGATTTGGAGATTTTCACCTTATGTGACCACTACAAGTTCAAAGGGTGAATGTATTCATCAGTGAGTGCAGAGTTTCCAGCACCTGTCTGTCTCACAGGGTCAGACCACAACTTTCCAATCTGTTGTTAAAATCAAATTAAAATAAGTAATAATAATAAATTTTTAGCTATGCTAGAAGCTTAGCAATGTCAGTCAGTCCATGAGACCCATATGCAGGCCCTGCCTAAAACAGACACCTGTACATGGTCCATACCCGCACCTTTCAACTAGGGCTGCTCCATATGGTAAAAAAAAAAGCGATTATTTTGACAGATACTGCAATTGCAATATGATAATTTTTCCAATCACAATTTGAATTATCACTGAAAAAAACAATTAAAATCATGATGATGTTATATTTGTCTGTACAAACAAACCTCTTAAATCTGGTTCTCCAGATTTTTTGGTCAGGGAATCTCTACAGTACTTCATCATAATGCTGTTTTGACACACATTTTTACCTTCTTATGATTTGCATATTGCACTTGGCCATACTGCGAAAATACTGCAATTAACTGTGCAGCACTAATTTCAACCTGACCGAACTACCTGCAAGCTAATGCTAATTTATTCTTATTTCTTATCCAACACCAACCACCAGCATAACATTACTGGCAATACACACATTGTAGTCAACATGTAGCTAGCTAACACTACTTTATCTCAAAACAATACATTATCTGCCTTAACTTACCTGTTAGTAGATCAACTTTACCTTTTCCTCATATATTGAGCAGATAAACTTCTTTCCCAGCTGAATTTGACAACCGCCCAACCGTCCAAACGTTAATAATCCAGAAAAAGCAAGATGGCCGATGCTCCTACAGAGTTTTTATCCGCTCTCACATTAAGGTCACAATGTTTCCACAATGCGACGGCCTCCATTGAATCATCTGGGATTTTACAAAACTCCTCTTTTGCAAATTCTGCAAGCCATAGAGACAATGAGAGATTGAGGTTAGGTTGCTGGACACTAGTGGAGACAATACAAGCGCTGTATGATGTGCTAAAAACCTCATATTGCAATTCTTGCGACAGATATTGGTTGTGATATGATTTGCAGTTAGTGCATTAATGATCATTTTTGCATCACACATTTAATTTTCACTGAAAAAACAATTAAAATCATGATGATGTGATATTTTTTGGGGGGGTATCTACAAACATGTTCTCTTAAATCTGGGGAACAAGATTTGTAGGTCAGGGAGTCTCTGCAGAACTAGAATAGTTCATCATAATGCTGTTTTGTCTCACATTTTGCCTCCTGCAGTTGGCATATTGCACTTGGCCATACTGCGATTTCGATAATATTACGATTAATTGTGCAGCCCTAGTCCAGACTAAAATACCATGACAACTAGGGTTAGATGGATCGCCATGAAATGTGTTACACATTCATATTCTTCTCAGAATTAAATTTGAATAGTAACATTTATAAGACGCTGAAGATGGTAAACATTACACTTGCTTAATGTTAGCATTCTCTTTGAAGCATTCAAAGCATGCTAATGTTAGCACTTAGCTCAAAGCACAGCTGATTTTGAAATATAGTCTCATAAAGCCTCTAGGATGGCTGTAGAATGTAGTTTTAACACTTGGTGGTTGGTGAAACAGCCTGTAAACACATTAATGTTTATTTGTAGTCATGTTTGTTGCCGCCTGATAAAAGTCCAATATTCACTCTCCTGTTTTGGTCTCCACCAACTCTGGAGAAAAAATATCTGGTTCTAATGTCTGTCGTTTGGTGCTGAGCTGCAAGCGTAAAGTGGGTTTATCCATGCTTTTATCCTGAAAACAGCTGTGCGCTGAAGCTTGAAACAATATTGATATAAGCAGTGAGAGTGAACCAACATTTATTAACATTGTAGACCTTAAAAACTAAAACAATGAAATGAAAGGCGCTAAAACCTCCCTCAGAGCTGAAGGGAACTGCAGACAGACAAGCAACCAACGTCAGATTATACATTTGAACTAATGTTATCATGAAAATATCAATTAGTGTAGCTTTAATGATGCTTCAAAAAAATCAAATAAGCATGCAGAGGAATAGAAATGTGACATTGGCAGCGGTTATTACCGGTTTGTCCCTGGTGTGTAACAGCTCCTGTCTCCTCCCTCCTCCCACACACTTCCTCTCTAAACAGGCAGCTCCAGGACTGACTCCACCCTGAGGATAATGGTGATGGTCCAGTATTTTTACCCTGCCAATTAAAGACAGTATGGTAGAGATGAGATATTTAATATCTCTGTTTTTGGGCGCTGTTGATGCTATAGGTAGAAGGGGGACAGCAGTTGAGAAAGACGGGGGGTTGAAAACTCTGCTGGATATGGGATTTTAAGTGGGAGGACATCATTAACAAGACTCGGTGTCTGAGGGAGCAAGAGTGTCACATTACTGTGGTAAAATCAAGTAATTAGAAAGACAGAAAGGACAGAGGCAGACACAGCCAGAGATGAGGGAAGGCGAAGAGCGAGGTGGTGACACTCTACTGACCCAAAATGTTGGGAATTTACTCAAAGTCAGAGGAGAGCCGTGATGGGAATGAGGACGTTTCCATCTTGTCAGTCACAAGCACCTTTTCCTCTCTTATTCATGATGTGCAGATGAAATGTGTGTCTCCCAACCTGCTGAGCACAACAGGGTCGAATCAAGATTTTTATATCTCTTATTGTATGATCATGCTCACTAATCAAATCTTCCCAGTCATCACGAGGACAGAAATGGGTGTTGAACAGTTATTGATGAGAACTTGATTGATCTGTAAAAAACAATGATTTTCTTCTTAATATCAACACACTTACAGTTCAGTCTGTTGAGACTCTTAAAGTCTTTTATTTTGGTACGAAAACATTATTAGTGACCACTTGAATAAGTTAATAAAGGCGTCCAGTGACAGTATAGGTGAGCAGCAGTTTGCAAACAAAGCTGCCAGTGATACAATCTATTAAAAAAATGTTTCCTTTAAGGCCGAGGTATTCAATCCCCGGGTGAAATTGATTTTAACATTACTTTTTATGAGGTGCAATAAAATCACCTAATTTACTCTCCATTAATTAATTTGCACCATCTGTTGTTCCCAGCAACAAGAGAGTGCCTGTTTATATCCGTTTAATTGTTTTATACCTGCTTTAATTTGTTTTTACTTATTGCTATCACTTATTGTTTTTTTTACTGGTATTGCATGTTACTATTAATGTTGAGTGGTTGAGTATTTATGTCTGCTTGTTTAATGCTGAAAGCAAATGTTCCATTTACCTGCATCTCCTAACAGCTTCAGAGACACAAGACAGAGCTGAACAGTATCGTTGTTGTTGTTGTTGTTGTTGTACAGGAAACATCGGCAGCAGATGACCAATGGAAAGTGGCATAATGCAGTTAGTTAATTACCTGCTTATATTTATACAAAAACAAATAAACATACTTGTTTTGTTTGGAATTTCTCCAAAATAAAAAGGGAATTTATAATAAATGAAGTAACTAGCTTCATTTTTCATTCTGGATTTGATTTCATACCCGTAGTTTTATATTAGATTATACTGTATATTCATTGCAGTGGCTCTGTACAAAACTCCATAAGTTTTAAAAGCAAAGAGTTTCAGAAAGTAAAAGGAAGAAAATGCTGGAAAAGGAGTTCCAGGGGATTTTAAGTAAAAGTTGTAGCTCTACGTGCACAATATGGAGCACAAATGATCAACCAGTATTAACTTATCACATATTGGTAAAGTCTTGGCAGCTGCTGTATATAAAGAAATGCCAACAATGAACACTATTGTTTATTTCTATTTGACCCTCCGTTTTCTTCATTGGAACATATACTGGTTTTGTATAGTTATTTATGATGATTTATTTCTAGTAAAGTGTATTGTGTTGTATTTACTGTCACATATTTGATAATAAAGTGTATTATCAATATTCAGCCTCATGACATATTTTTATCACAAATCTTTGAAACAAATGTGAGTAAATTAGTGAGTCCTTATCAAAAATGTTGATGTATGTATCTCGATAATGTCACCCTTTTATGAGCGAATAAAAACATCCTTGATTTTATCTTTGTGACAGTAATTTTTCAAACAGTCCAGTGTGTTTTGGTTTATATTTTCGGCAGCTTATTGAAGACCATTTAAAAATTGGAAAACAACAGTATTGACCAATGCATCAGATTTCTTATTGGCCTACATCTGTCGGGCTGTATACACATGTCAGACCTTCAGTTCTGACTCCCTCATTGTCTGTGAGCACCAACATGCAATATTAATGCTTTAAAATACGTGCACAGATTAACTGTAAATCAATAACGACAAAAGCAGAGATGCTGTGGAACTTTTCCTTTAATTAAAGTACTTCACACCCATTAACACAGTAAGTAACCAGAGGACAGCTGTCAGTGGTTGTAGCATCACAGTAAAAAAAAGTAGGCCAGACGCACAACGAGAACAGCAACAGCACATGGAAACCAGCTTCCATTGTTTATCTAAGCCTGGAAATAAACTAAAGATTTCGGTGTCAAGTAACGGACCGGCACTTTTCAGTTTCATTTTTCATAGAGAACCTGTCAAGACAGGAAGACTTGAGAGACGCTACAGCATATATACAGTTTATCAAAACAGCTTAAGGAATAAAAAGTGACTATCAATGAAATAAAACATCCAACTGGCTCCCGCCGCTCTCAGTCTCTCACACACGCAGGCACTGACGCTCTCCTCAGTTCTCATTTTAAATGTTATCAGTCAAGCCTCTGCACCTTGTACCTAATTAAACAGCTATTGAGTGCAGAGATATGAGGACTGATTTCCTCCACAACAACAGGCGGAGGGATAATGGGAAAGTTAATTCTTCTGTAGATCAGATAAAGGTTGGCATTTTTTAACCACACAATCAGTGTGACTCTGGGGACAGCAATGTCTGTCGGTTCAACACTTGAAATATCTTATGATCTTGAAAATGTTTTGATAAATACCGAATGAACTGTCATAATATTTGGTATATTCATAGTCCTCAGAGGGAGAATCCAGTTAAGTTTAGAGCTCGACTGACATTTTATCTAGCGCCACCGACAGGTCAAAATGTTAACCTTTTTTTGATCACTGTGCTGGTTGCCAATAGTTTCAGCACCTTGCGCCCCATTAAAACCACAACTTGCCACTCTGACATTTCAGTTTGTGTACAGATTAAACAAATGAAATATAATGTAGGTTATTAATTACTCAGCTTCAGAGATGCTGGTAGGCGTGTTATTTCCACGCACAGGCCAGCTGTTTCCTCCTGTTTTCCATCTTTACACTAAGCTAATATAATCCCTGCCTGGCTCTAGCTCAATATTTAATTTACAGATATGAGAGTGCTATCAATCCTCTCATCTTACTCTTGGCATGACATTTTCTCAAAATGTCAAATCAGCTACACTTTAAGATTAATGCTAACATGCTAATAGTAGCAGGAGACTATCTTAGATAAAAGTAGAGCTGAGCCTGAGAAGCTGAACAGAGGAACCTTTTTTTGATGAATTATGTAGCAACAACAAGGCCTTTGACACATATTTCATTCCCCACTAGTGAGAATCAAATTTGTTTTGAAGCCTCCATCAAGGCTAGTGTCTAGTTAAACTTATTAGAGCATCTACATAATTTGACAAAAAAAGTACAAGTACTGTTTAAATAGAGGATTTTAGGATGCTTTGTCTTTTCAGAAAGTTAAGGGGAACAAAGACAAGGTACTGTCCATTTTTTCCAAGTGGGCTTATCAGGACTTATCACCTCTCAGCATTGTCCAATATAAGACATGCGTTGAGCCTCCAGCTCAGCTCAAACTCTACCACAAGAGCAGCACAAAGTGTACAAAGCTTTGTGCTGCTGTGTTGTCAAATGTGACATATTAAAGCCTACACTCTTGTCTTCGGTTTCTGCCTTTTCTGGAACCATTCGGAGACAGGAAGTGAAACATGGGTCCAAAATGGGTTTCTTATCAAATATCTATTGTGGATTTTGGTAAGCTTGTGGCATAGAAAGAAAGTTAAAGACAAACTTTTTAAGTATAACAGTTTTTTTTTTAACCTCTTATCAAGGTAAGACTTGGGTAAGACTATCTGTTTAAGCTACAATAGATATTCCTTTAGATATATTTACAGATAAGGTTGTTCTACTCAGACATGTGACCGAACTTTTCACCATTTGCAGCTACGAGCCTGTGACGAGGCCAGATAACGGCAACTAAGCCTGGCCAGGCAGAAGCAGTCGCATAACTGTTTATTGTTTATCTCCCTGCATTTCAATTCTATTAAATGATAAGCCACATGAAAACAGTCAAAACTATTAATTATAAAAAAAATAAGACTCAGTTGGACGATTTGCGGAATACGTCACCCATATTTCAGGGGTATCATCATCATAAACATTTGTTTCGGCAGCAAATCCTCATCTACAATCAGAACACAAGTCAACCCACCACTAAACAATAAGAATCCACTGACGTTTAGTACCGACACTACTTAAGTATGTTAGTCATGCTAGAAGAAACCTCAGAAAGGGTTTGGTAACAACAAGTTGAGTATAATTTAGGAAGTTTGAGTAGAAAATACAATAACTCTACGAGCAGGCACTGTATGTTTGCAACAGGGATTACAACAGATCACCCGAGTTTCACACCATAACAACCAGCAGTGTCACTGTATATAAAGTATATAGACCATATCAATAGCAGTGCTACAAGTGAGCTACAAACACCAGTTGAAAGTAATTCTCACAGAATTAAACTGAAGCTTTGGGGCAGTGTGTGAGAAACCTCAGTAATTTGCATCACTCTGATGTCTCTGACTTCTTTTCTGTCTGTAGTTGCTCTCCTCTGTCGAGCACTCGAGGCTGCAATCACATGCAATTTCTTCTAATTCATCAGATGGACAGCAGAGTACATCGAGGATGTTCATGTCAAAACACATAACATAGTTTTCCTCGTTGCCGTGTTTTCCTCATTTCTTTCTTGACATTTCTGCCTCCTCCCCCGGGCTTCATTAACATTGAAACAGACATAATTAAAATGCCTCTCATCAGCACTTCTCACTCGCTGGTGCATAATTGGCATTTCACTGACAATCGTAGAAACTAGTACATATGTAGTTATATACAGTACAAATCCAGCACACGTTTCGAGTCATTTCAAACCAATCAAAAACATTTTTACAAAATACTACATGTTGTACATAGAAAATGAACAATTTTGGACAAAATGTCATGCTAATCAAAACACACTCACACTCACACACACACACACATACACATATAGTAAGGCTTTAGGGCTTCATAAAACTTTGAGCATGTCATGCAAACACCAGGATGTCACTGACATATTCATGCCATGCAACTGGTACTCGCCAGTGCTCTGTTCTTCTCATATGAGACATTTAATACATTTACATGCACACAAGTATTTTTCTGTATTTTACTGGTTGCATAAATTGACGAGTGTTAAATTCTGTTTACATGACAGACGCATTTAATTTGACTTTTAATAATCACGTTTCTGGTGCCACTGCTGTCAAAATTGATCAAAACGCAGTTAAATCACAATAAAGCACTTTGTCACTGCCACTTCTATTAAAGTAATTTATAAAATGCTATCCATCAGATGCTACTTTAGAAAAAAAATGTTGGGAGAGAAGATTTTGACTGACTCATCTTAGTGACTGAACATTTTAGAAAATGGAAAATAGAGTGGAAAGAAATTTTAAACGTCTAAAAGATCTTTATGTGTCTAAAAAAGGTGATCGTCCCTGCTGCTGTGTTTTTGGTGTGCAGAATAACACCAAGGTATCGCCGACTGATCTGAATTGAGAGAGAAGATGTTGGTCGGATCTATTTGGCAGGAGCCCGTTGCCTAGTTGCAAAAGATTTAATCAAGGTGCCCACACTGGATGAGGCGTGCGTGACAGTCTGCAGCTGGAGCGTCCACACAGGCTGAAGAGATTTCATCAACCAGACAGAAATAAAATGCATATCAAATATACGAAGGAATTTTCTCATATATCCTGCAAACATTTCTTCCTTATAGCTCCACATTCATTAACTCAGTGAGTCAGTTAAAGACTTGGCTATTAAAGACCAGGTACCTCACACTGCATACATTCTGTCTATAATTGAGTTTTGAAACTTAACTTTCATAAAATAAGTGAAGAAATCCTCGAGTGCACTAAGAATATTTCAACCTTTCTGTTGGAACAATAGAAATCAACTTGTTTCAAGAGCGTCTGAATGTGTCACTAGAATCAATAAAAATTCTAATTTCACTTTCACCTTACTTGACATACATTGTTTTGCATAAGAACGAGGTTCAAATATTCTTACTGCACAGACAACTTTTGTAAATTTGTCTCAAGAAAAATAAACTTTAAAGATACTCTGTGGAGATTTTTTTTAATGATTGTAAAAGTAGGTCCCCATTTTGTTTGTGTCGTGCAGTCGTGCTGCAGTTCACATCTTGCTGCTTGTTTCACACTATTCTGCTGATCAACAGTTGGTTTAACACTCCAACAAATGTAACAATGTGCCAACAAAGGCAGTCAGGAAGAAGAACGCTAGCAAGTGAACACTGACGTAAAGAATGCAGGATCTATAATATTTTCAAATTTCGTCTTATGAGGAAGGTTCGACTCACACAGTGGATTTTGGTAAGACACACTGAATGTAAACTCAACATTTGTTTACTAGGTCACCTTTAACTTTACTAAATTTACAAAACTTTGAGATTTTTGCAGCACTTATACGTTACTGGGATATTAACTGTTACTAAGAACTGTTAATAATTACATAATGAGATTATGCAATCACAGGATTAGTCTTACTTGCATTACTAATCACATTACAATTCTATTTTCGATGTGCATGTAAATGTGTCTATTGTGACTGCTCTATTTGTCCCTTGCCTTCCCCTGTAGGAGGTGGGCCATGGCAACTGGGATCAAAGGGTCATTTGCACATCAGGATGTAGTGCCACTTCAAAGCTCGCACTGATTCACAAAAACATCTTTGTGCCGAACACATGATGTAGCTAAAGCAGAATCACATCCTGTGCTGCTGTGGATATCTGTCACATTACAATAATAAAAAACCGCCACGCATGGCGAACACAATGCAGGCAAGGACAGTGAGACAGGCTGATGCACAGGTGTCGTCCAACCTTTGAACCAGACCTGGCTGAGGAAGTTGGCTGGGAGATACGTCCAGAAAAGAAAAAAAAACCTTTCATCTGTTGAATTCATCTGTTGCTGTCGAGCCCGGCTTGGTTTAATGAGCATTCAACCAGGCAGGCCTCGACCACCACAAATCCTTCATCCGTCCATCAAGTGATTCATTTTCTGAGCTTGGTGTTTCTTTTTTTAGATCTCAAAAGAAAGCCTCCCTCCTTCTAGGAATATGTTTCACTTACTGGAAACCCTTTGTTGTCCCCTCCCTTTATTGTAGTTCGCCTTTTTCATCTATTGGAATAAAAAGAGCCGTTTGTATAGAAACCAGTGCAAACATCTAATTAAAGTTTCAATCAGCATCCTTGTTTTTTTTGCCCCCTGTGGCTTTAAAGCCCTGAAAGCAGCTTTGTTAGAGGCACCTCCCGCTCTCCCAGCAGATTGTCCCTCTTGAGGCTGGTGCCCTTGTTCACCACCTTGAACTTCACTGACAGGTTCTTCACCTGAACCGAGCTTATTGAGTCAAAGAAGAAGTCCTCGTTGAAGACCGGGTTGCGGCTGTTCTTGATAATGTTGCTCCTTTGCTTCTGCAGCTTGCCCGGGTTCAAGTAGACGGACACACAGCAGTTGATGCTCTTGATGTCAAAGTGCTTGTCGTAAAGACTCTCCGCAGCCAGAATGCGGATGAGCAGGCGGGAGGTGCTGGAGTCGTAGTTGGCGCTGATCCTCAGCGACCCGCCTTTGTGCAGGTTGATGGTGTGCTCCCGGTGGAGCCCGTGGTCTGACCCCCCAGCACCTCCGTGGAAGGAGGGCACATGGAGCCTTCGCTGGATATTGGGGCTGGGCTCGGCCGAGCTGCACTCGTCGGTGGAGAGGGAACTGTGGCGAGCGAACGTCCTCTTGGCTTTCACGACTTTGGCCTGCGTCTCATGGGTGAAGATCTTGAGCAGGGAGGCAGAGCGGGAGAGCAGGGGGGAGCTGAAAGGAGAGGACTCAGCGGAGGAGCAGGTATCACTTTCCCCGCCGCTGAAGTATCGATAAGGATTCATGTGAGAGGTGTTGAAGTCAGCTGGATTCAGATGGTTTCCCCCATCGCTGCTTTTCCCCTTTCTCTGGGTGTTCGGGGAGGTGATGGGACTGGTGTGCTCGCAGTGGAAGAGTGACTCTTTGCGGCGAGTGTGGGGGCTTTCCTTCAGGGTTGCAAAGCCATAAGGTGTGTGAGTCTTGGGGATGTAAGGCAGGGACATCGCCGTCTGCGACTGGGGGTCTGCATTGGTGTCTCCAGCCACAACATCATCAGCACTCTCGATCTGTATGATGTGACGGTTTGCCACTCTCAGCAAGTTCTTGGTGTCTCCTGCAATCTTGGCTACCAGCCGTGGACTTCTTGGGCTGCTGATCTTCTTTCCACTGCCAATGGTTTGCTCTGAAGTTGAGGGTTGCAGTCCCTCTTTGGGCTTCAGGCTAGGAATCTCAGGTTCTGGAGGGGTGCTCACTAGCTTTGGCGGGATGAAAAAGTCTGGGATCTTATCTGGGGTGAGGACGTTGCTGTAAGACGGCGTGGCGCCTTTTTTGTCTCCGTTCTCCCCCTGTCGCAGCACGCCAGTCTCCACCGACCCGCGGATCTTATCCAGAACCCACATGGTCCCACAAGGCAGTGGGATGTGTGGGTGTGTGGTGTAGATGCAGTCAGGTGTGTCTGTAATTAATAACACACAGGGGAGGATGCAAATGATCAGAGGACGGTTTCTCCACAGGGACCAGAGAGATAAAAATAACACCAAGGTGTTGAAGCTCTGATGTGCAGTCTACGAGGAAACCTCAAGTATTTAAAAGATCAGGACTTAATAAACAGTAAATATTGCAATTGAATCTGAGCTTAACTTTTGGAGCTATTGACTCGCTTCAAAAAGGCTTCCTTTGAAGAACCGCAGTTCATTTACAAGGCTTATTACATTTCAGGGAAGAGGAACTAACAGCCAACACGTCTCAATAGGCTGCAATGTTAAGTCTTTGAACGGACAGATGATACAAAATCAACCAGAGTTCAACTTTATTACAATATTTACAACAGGCGAAACAGAAGCATAATTGTTTTTAGGCAACAGAGTGGCTTCATTGATTGGTGTAAATATAGACAATCTAGTAAGAGATTAACAACAAGAAAGGGAATACTTCACTGTTCTGTTTTAAATGGCTTTACTATTAATCGACGTTGTATTAACATATATGACATATTTCTGCCCCCTCCTCCTGCTACAACTAAGAACCGTTTATGTGCATTTTATTCGTTAAACAGTGAAAATTCACATTTGATTCTGATTATTAGATTTACTAAACCCCCCCCCCCAGATTAAACAATATTAATATTCCTAAAATAAATTATCTAACAACAGATTGTCTTTCAGCTCCTTTAGATTATTTGGATTTATTTAAACAAAAGAAAAAAATATTCTATAAAAGTTACAAACGAATATTCAGTTCAACAGGTGCTAGGAGGCTTCCTCAAATTGCGCACCGGTGCGTTTTCCAAATCCTCAAACATCCAATGCCTTCATGGGGTTAACGCACTCTTCCTGTCTGCAGAAATGTATAAATAATATACTTACAGCACTAAAGCAAAGCACTCGTTCCTCTCCGTCCACTTGCTCCGTCAGTAACAGGTGTTTCCTCCTCGGGTGAATCCTGTGCGCTGCGCGGCGCTGCTCTGCACCCTCAGACAGTCTCCGCTCCAGAGCTCCTGTCATGCGTTTTTATAGACGGCACAGGGCAGCAGCTGACCAATAAGATCAAACTGTGCCTTTCCCAACAGGACCCACTGGAAAACACACTGGTTACATATCAGAGGCAAAGGAATCTTACAGGTGGGTTGAACATTTTTAACCAGCGCAGTCTGAACTCATCACCATCAGGATGTTTTATGGGGATATCTGCGCAGTTTCCAAGTGTGCTCCAAGTGTACTTTGTCACATAACCTATAAAATAAGAGTAAGGATACCACAGTCTGCTTTATTCATTGTGTTTTCTTTCCCCAGGAATAGAAACAGTTTAATTGTTTTCACTGATGCATTTCAATATGGCTCTCTGTCGAAGAGCCTCAGAAGAGTCACATTTGTTCTTGTTTCTTTCCACTAGCACAGAGCTTTTGTGTCTCAGTAATTCATTGTATATAATAAGACTCTGGTTATTTGAGCAGGAAAAGCACATGCAGGTGAGAAAGACAATGCTGTGTTGTGCACATGCACCTGTGTGCTGTGTGGTTTAATTCAATTTACAGCTTTTTTTCCTTCTTCCCTTTTTTGTCTGTCTTTCTTCGGGTTTAAACCAACTGATCGGTTTCCCTGGAAACTTTGCTATGGCAACAAATACATTTGTCTGTCTAAAATAGGAAGGGGCCCCACTGATTTCATTGATCTGCAGGACAAAAAGCACTTTATTTGTCCAGATTGCTTGGTTTTGAGTCAAGTGTCGTGTAAGCCCTGGACTGAGAGGGGTAGAGCCTCTGCTTTATCAGAGGTCAGTTGCATAGAGCCAATAACATCCCTGCATTGACTTGAGAGGAAGGAATTTAGAAATGTAAATGTCAGCTGCTGTGAGTGTGCCGCAACAAAAGCTTTACAAACAGCTGATTAACAGACATTTAATGTGAATAGCCCTGGAATAGGTGTCAGCTCTGCCTGCCTCTGCCTCACTCAGATGGAAAATGAGATGAGCTTGATTGTTCTGGATCCAGATGCCCTTCTTGTCACAGCTAATTGGGAGCTCGCAGAGGAAAACGAGCAGAGCTTTACAGTAAATGAGATCTTGGGTTCAACTTCTAATTCCAACCTCCTTTAAAAACACATGAAAACTTGTTAGTATCAAGGTATTTCTCTATATATTATATCTATTTATTAAATATTCTTGCTCAAATACAGAAATATGTCAAAGAAACTGTGTTTGTAGGACTACTTCTCATGTGCAAGCTTGAGAAAATGTAAAAGGTAACAAATTAATGTACATTTATTTTGAAAATAACATATTAAAAGTTTTTAAATTATTTAATGATCTGTTATGGCCACATTCTAGACTAATTAATAGGTTCAAGTTCAACTAAAAAAAGACATTTAGAAAAATGTCTGAAGAAAAGAATAAATTAATTTATTGGATATTTCTATTTAATGTGTTACTAATGTTCCATTATAATGATTTTTAGTTCAAATATATTCATTTGGAGGCTTTTCCAAGCAAATGCTGATACAGGTGATTGTTTGTGATTAAATCAGCATATATTTCTGCCACCCTTTTGCCTTCCAATGAATATTTCTCTACATCTGCCTCTGAGCTCACTCAGATGTATGGATATTTGCTCTCAGACACATAAGACTTCTGTAACTAATACATTCAATTTGTAAGGTTTGTCAACTGACAGTCAAGCAAGGTGCATACAGAATGCATATAACATTTATCAGCCCACATACAAACATATCTATGTCTGTTTGCACACGCACAGGTGCAAATATGCAGTGACAACCCAGATCTAGAGAGGAGGATAAACCTTCAACATAACATCCTTCACCAGGTTGTGAAAGGGAACCCGGTCCTGATGGTTCAACCTGTAGTGGCGAGGACCCACATCACGTCAACCTCAGTCTGGCATGTAAAGCATGTCAGCTATTCCACCTCTGAGTGGAGATAATTACACGTCTTGCTTTCTGAGGTCCTCTCGGAGGTCATTGTCTGATGTAATCAACCTGTAAAAAGAGCCACTTACCATATAGATTGCAGAGCCCAATTTAAACCCTCACCCACTGCTGTCTGTCATCTGAAGCCAGCAGAGAGGCAGGCAGTGCTCACTCAGCACCCAGCAGACACTCAACCTGTTACACTTATCAAGCAAAACGTGTTTTAAAAGGTTTCAGTGCTGAATCAGTTGTAGTTATGCAATTCAGAACTACCCCAAGACTAGTCGGTTTATTCTCGGTGCAACTGGTCATCATTTTGATTATTCCACTAATTATATTGTTAAGTAATTGTTTGAGAGCTCATCACAATTTTCTAGAACCCAAAGTGACAAATTCAAATAGATTTTCTTGTAATACAAAACAGATAAAAACACATGGATGAACACTGATATTGGGGCTGTATTAGATGTTTGCACATTTTGATTAGAAATTATGTAGATATTTAATAATTTAGTGTAAATTCTCTGCATCAGTGCTTTAAAACCTCGTTTGTTATGTCCCTGTGTGTCAACAACAATCTACATGTAAATATTTAATAAAAATGATCACAGACAACTATAGAAAAGAAGTTGTAAAGTTTGAATGTTTAAGCTTTCTTACATAATTTCTTAAATGATTTAGTTCTATAAGTTGACTAATCAGTGTTTTAAAACTTTATTACAAACCTTGAAGTGTTATTATAAACACGAGAGACCTTATAAGTACGATAAATATAAAAAGAACATCTGAAAGTTTATCAAAATATAAACCATATCTGCTGAGGAACAGCTGAATGTCATACCACTTCATGCTCACACTGTTAACAGCTTCCTTTACGAAATAATGAGATCGGTACACAAGCGTCTGAGGAGGACAGACAACAGAAAAGGTTAATGTGTCTGTTCTGCTCTCATTAAGGGGCCGAACCCTATGTCTATGTCTGTCTAACACTGAAGCTATTACAAAGTACTAAAAGTGTTCTTCCTCAGTGAATAATACACAACAGCTCCAGCGTGTTGCCTTTTCTCTCCATGGACGGACAGACGTACCAACACATAGGCAGCGACTAATGCAATTATATGTGGAAAAAAGCAGCTGAGGGAGTCAACCCACAGAGTGTTCCACCACCATCTTCCCTGCTGACGTCCAATTGACTTCCTGGAAAGATACGAAGGAGGAGTTGTGGTCGTGTACACAGAAATTAGGCTGAACAGAAGCTGCACAAAAGCCCTGCAGGAGGTGTAGTGTTCCTCCAGGTTTGCTCACTTGTTTCTTTTTTACTGTGTGTGTGTGTGTGTCTGCATTGACTCTTAGCACATATGGTCACTCATTATGGCCGACACGTCATAGGGTCCATTTTTACCCCACTCTCTCTTATTGTTGCCATCCATTTTTTCTCCTTCCTGCCAACCCGCTTCCTCACAACTTCTGTTGCCTTGGAGACATCTGATATCCTGACATATGAATCAATCCCCCCACCTCCCCCCTCCCTCTCTAACCACCTCTCTATTCTCCTCATCTCATCTCACATGTCTTCACCCCTCCGGTCTGTTACAGTTCACCCGGTTCACTCATTCCTCGGGACGTCCAGCTATCCACAGGTCACCAAGGGCTCTGACTCAGTCTAGTCATTGGGAGTCTGGAGAAGCCAGCTGGAGTAACACATGTGACTCAGTGCGGGTTGTAACATCTGGCTCTGATCCAGGAGTGAGGTTTATACCCTGCAGTTTAAGCAGAGTGTTATCCTTTACAGACAAAAAACACTGCTTGAAAGAAAACCACAGAGAGGGAAGCAATTCTGCAAATGCCAGGACCATTTGAGTGTCTTGCTCGTTCTGGTCCGCTGAACTGGCATTTGGATTGGACACACGCAGGGCAAAAGGTCAGACCTGTCACCACAGGAAACAAATTTGATGGACACGGCAGCAAAGATGGTATATCTCTGTTGGGGGATACTGATGGGATGACCTGGGAGCGGAGGGATGTGTTGGTAAAGGGCTGCAAACAGAAAGGAAAGACTACACATAGAGCTGGCCTGAAACGCCAACATACAATATGTTGATCTACAATTTTCAAACAAACAATCAGGTGAAACTTCACTTTAAGGAGTTTCACAGATTGATGCTTTTCATTTTCCAGCAGCAGATTACAGGCAGCCATAGGTGAGTCAATTTTACCGGGATGAAATAAGAAAGTGGAGATAATAAACCATATAACTCATGTGCAGGGGGCAGCATATAACGACACAGCATATGAGTTATACTGGCAGTAGTTACAGAGTCGCACTGGGAGATGAGAAATGTGGAAATGACCAGAGGATGCTTTGGCACATTGATATAAGAGGGTGAAATATATGGCCCATATTACTGTCTGTGTCTGTATTTTTAAGCAGAATGGCAGCGCCCCCGACTGGAGAACACAGGCAGGACAGCATTGTGGCTACAGCTTGTGGCGCTGATTGAAGAATCACAGAAGTTTGAGCTGAGAAAAAAAAGAAAAATACACATTTTTATTGATTGATAATATTGGAAAGAAATGTTACTATAAAATCCTACTCATGTTTTGACCTCTTAAATCTATTATCTTTGTGGTCACTGATGCTTTCAGACTAGCTGCTCAAATGTAACAAGAAACAAGCTGTTGCTGCCCCCTAGAGGCACAAAGCAGTCAGGAAAATAATAAAAGCACATAGTTTGTGTGTTCAGCATCAGGAAGTCTCCACCACCCAGATCACAAGGGCGACTGCAGGGTACAGATCTAATCATCACACAGTCTGAACACACCAAACCAAACTGTATTTCACAGTAATAAGTGATTTGATCTATTAGAGCCAAGGTAAAACATACACACATACAATCCCCTGGAAGCAGTTAATAATATGAGCTCATTTAGTCTCCATTAAAAAAAAGGTTAGTGGTGTTTGTATGGTTACTCAAGTAAGAACAAACACAGTCTTACCTCAGTTTCCTTGCATCACATTGACTCTTAAAAGCACCTGTAAGAAAAGACACAGCGACAGGAACCTTCATTACTTTCTTGAAAATAGCTGCGTTGTCCAATAAGACTAAAAGCAAGTGAAACAAAACATCCCTTTTGAACGCTGACGAGAGAATTCATTGAGCATCTCACAGGTTTTTAATCAGAGGATGTGTCACATTTCAAAGGCAGGAAAATACGAGGAGAGTTGAAGGCCTATAAGGTTGGAAGGATCTATTTAATAATCTAACAGCCTATTGAAAGTGTTATATTTGAAGCCAAGCAGACACAGTATGATGCAATTAGGAAAGATATAAGGAAGCGTGGGAAATCATCTGCGGCCTCAGACGCTAGATAATGAGATGTTCTGAAGTTTCCTCACATGTATGATTTGTTTGTTTATTATATCGTTAAACTGTTCGGGGCTCATTAGATCAGCTTTTAGATAACTGCTGTAATAATGTTGCTTGCAATATCTCTTCGGTACACAATGTGATCAATCAATAAAAACATAGTTACTGCAGTCGTCGGGTTACTCCAGTTGCTAATGACACTCTACTATCCCACTTAAACAGAGACAGAAACTGGCTGGTGGTTTGGTTTGACAAGAGTCAATGGAAACCATAATGCAATAAACCGGCTAGTAGTCAGTATGACATAAAAAGACAAACCTGTCTCCTACAGTATGTAAACAGTATCAGAGCACAGGCTTTTCACAATTGTTGTGAGGCTTTTAAGTTTCCATATTTTAGCCCATACTGGTGATCTGATTTGTGTCGTCTCGTGCCATTGAGTGCATTAAAGCACCATTCTTATTCTAAAAAGACTAAGAGTCTACAGCCATGCTAGCAGCTCTATGAGGCTGTAACTAAATGCTAATATGCTCCCATTGCCAATGCAAACATGTTGATGTAATGCTAACATCTTATTTTAGTATGTTAGATTGCTAACATTTGCTAATTATCTCTAAATCCCAAGTACAGCTGAGGCTGATGGGAATATTACAATATTACATTGTTTGGTATTTGGTCATGAAACTATATTGTTGACAGCACGAGATGAGAAGTCAGAGCTATCATGATTCATCCTGAGGGGAACTAGAAGTTTCTGTATCAGATTTCATGGTAATCCATCCAATAGTTGTTGAGACATTTCACCTAAAACCACATGGCGATCAGCAGGTAGCATTAGATCCACTAGTTGTTGAGATAATTCAGTCTGGACCAACGTGGTGAACAGACCCGACTCTGCCATCCATAGAGCTACACCGCTAGCATGGCTCGTAAGACAATGGTGTGATCGATGGGTAGATCATGGGATGCAAACATGGACAAAAGAGCAAACTTGAGGCACTCACGTGTAGAGGAGCAGAGTAATGTGGAATTTTAATTTAAGTAAGGATATAATACCAAAGTCTGAACTCCTGAGCCATGTAACCAATAAAGGCAAAACTCCACATAGCTCTTGATCCTCTATGCATGAATGTGTATGACCTTTGCTCTTTGATCCATTTCACTACATGTAAAAAAGAAAAAAAGGCACAGAGATGATTTTATCTCATGAAACGCAGGGCTGAAATAACGAGTTCAGCAAGGAGGAATGGACAGACCTCAAGAGAACATACATAAATGTCTTACCGTCCAAGACTTAACATTTCCTAGAGTGGAGAAGAGAACAGAAGACAAGAAACATTCAGAAAAGTAATCCTAAATTCCCACTTGTAGGGGATAAAAGCATGGAAAGCATCAGGAAATCCTTTAAAGTCTCCACCACCCTCTGAGTCTAGGAGGGTGACTACTGGGTACACATCTCATCATGCACTTTCCTCACACTGTAGCTCCACTAAAAGGTTTAAAAAAAACCCAACAGCCAATAAATGAAAGTGAAAAAGGAAGGACACGAGTCTTACCTCTCAGAGCTAGCCCTGAGTTTCATTCAAATTTCATTCACTCGCCATTTCAGTGTCTATAAGAGAACACAGAAGAGAGAGAAACCAATGAGATCATCAAAATGATCAAACCATCTATCCCAGATTCCAATAAAAAAAAACAAATCAATATCTAATAAAGATCTTTATTTCAGATTTTAAATAGATTTACAAACCATAAGAAAAAAAGAAAACATAAACAAGAAAAAACAAAAAAAAAAAACAAAAAAAAAAACATCAAGTGATCGTCAAATATCCACATGTGCATATCAAGGTAGAGATTGTAAACAGTCCTTTGAAGCCAAAAAGTGAGACTCCCCAGGGTCAGGTTCACTCTGTTGGAAAAGGATGTTTGTTTGTTGGTTGGTAGTCGTTTTTTTATTTTTTTATTTATTTTCCTGAGGTTCTTCTGTAATTAATTGCTGGGTTTTTTTCCCCCTCAGTGATGCTGCCACCAATCAGAGCTCAGAGAACTGGGGGACGAGTGGGGAGGAGAAGACGATAACAAAACAACAACAGTAGTTTGACAAAAATGAAATCCCATTCACCCTAAAACATCCAAACAGAGGGGAGAGGATCATCAATAGGCTGTGTAATGGACATCGGGCAATTATCGATTATTGATGGCTCATTTCTGAGCATTCGGGGCTTGATAGAAGGCTGGAGTAATTACTGTGTGGAGTGTGTCAATTTGGTTCTGCAGAACTTTTCTGCCGTATGATATTTCGTGTACAATAAGTTGGCAAATTGATTCATTCTTGCATGAACAATCCTGGGTTTTTAACAATCAGGTCGATAATCGTAGCACTTAATACGTATAAGATAGAAAACATTGCAGCTCACACCACAATTTGGAAACGAAAGATTACATCAAAACAGTAAAAGAAGCCCTCCCCCCCCAAAAAATGGACAACCCTCAGCCCATTCACAATGCAACAGTTTTAGATAAAATTGAGTAGAGGACCTTTGTCCCTGGACACAATCCTGACCCCTTATAGCAGATCTAAAACCACAAACACATCATAACAGCATGCTAGTGAAGAACCACATTCTCCTGTTCATGCTCAAAGGTCAACCCTATCTCCCCATGCCTTCCCTAATTCTGCGCTTTTTCTCCACACTTCTCAGCACATCTTCTAAAGCGATCGGCGGATATTAACGGAAACATGGTTACAGCGGCGTTGAGAATCATCTGAAATACTGCTGGATGTTGGTGATGTGTCTTGAGTGTGCAACGGAGCACTCCTGGCAGTGAGGAGGAACCACAGGGCCTGTTGACAGTGCAGACTGAGGACAACCCCCCCCCCCCCCC
>NW_023339674.1:15882858-15883139 GCF_004916995.1 Morone saxatilis | reverse complement strand
CCCCCCCCCCCTGTCAGTCTGCGTGTTCATCAGGCCACTTTCATTCTTCTGAATCGCTCACACTGCTGCCTCAGCTCCTCCGAGGTAACAGGGTTCATTGATTCAGGTGAGTCAAGATGGCTGCGGCCCAGTCGAGCATTTCAGAAGAGGGGGAGAAAAAAAACCTGCCTGTTCACACAGCCACCACAAGGGGGCAAGCTCTGGTGGAGGCTAGTGCACACTCTCACTCCTTGTTTCTTCTGCTCTGGAGACTACTCTTTGAGTTAGAACAAACAAACCAC
>NW_023339674.1:15882170-15882758 GCF_004916995.1 Morone saxatilis | reverse complement strand
TTTTTTTTTTTTTTAAATACAGTACATTGGATTTCATGAGCAGCAGCAGTTTTGGCTAGCTGTTTCTTAATGCATCCAGGTCACTAGTAGCACGTGCTTGTGTGATGAAGGCTGCGTGGCAGTCGGTAGAGGACGTCTGTGGGTTTCTGATCTACATTCCAGTCTTTAGTTCAGCTGTTGGACCTTACCTTTCTCACTCACACCCCGGACAAATCTGACAGGTGCTGCTATAAATAGGTTCAAATGTGTTCCATCAGGAAGGGGTGCTGTTTGCACAGTATCTCCCCCCCCCCCCCCCACCTGGGACCTTGTGAGCCTGAATATTTCCCCTCAGCCACCTTTGTTTGTCTGGCTGGTGTAGGAGTTCGCTTTGACCCGCTGTGTATCTACGTTCTGTCCCACAGGTCGTTTCAGATCTGTGATATCAGGGGAGTGAGGGAAGGCACGAGGGAGTGTGAGCGGCTTTTTTGAAATGGATAACTTCCCTGTTTGGAGCAGCACAAGCCCTGGGGCTAAAAAAGGTCAAAGGTGAAAGCGTGGCAGGGCTTCTAACAGCCTGCTAACCCAGAGGTCACACACACACACACA
>NW_023339674.1:15876632-15882145 GCF_004916995.1 Morone saxatilis | reverse complement strand
TCAATCTGAGCGGGTCGATCTTCGACTGCTTGAGCTTTGCTTACACTGTGTGTAACGCTTACACACGTCCTAAAATCCTTAGTTAAAGCTAGACCCAGGCTGCAGGCTACAGCTGCTCATGATCAGATCAGAATCACGAAATACTGTTGATTGATCCCGGGGGGAAATATGTTTCCATTACAGTTGTTCGCAACTCACGCAACGCTTAAACCAGAAGATACCGGTACTTCACTATAGCCACTCATCTAAACCACAAATACTATGAGTGGTGATGAATGTACATGACGGTATACTCACATACCTAGTCAAATAGAAATCTACACTACAAAACAAAAAAACAAAATTCCCCGCAGATAGTACTAAGATCACATACCAAAAGCCTATACTACAAATACAGATAAATAATTATAATAGTCCTGTTTTTCACTTAGAATTCGAAATCGTTTCTTCTCAAAATACAGATGACAGTGGAAACCAGTTGTTTTCTATTTTTTAAGCCGTAGAAAACGAGCTTGACGAACACAAACCAATCCACGATTTATAAATACACAGGTTGTACGTGTGCTGGATGTATGTATCCGATTCTCACGGAACACCTCAGGAGCGCGACATCCAATCAATCATTGAGCGGACCGGACGTTGGGGAGCACATCTGTAACGCCTACGCACTTCGTTAAGCAGGATTGTTGTTTTTTTTTTCCTTCCTTTGAAACGATCATTCTAGCATTTTCCTTAATACTGGTTTCACAGCTTTTATTTGTTTTACCCCCAACAATAAGTTTAATGTTTACTATTCCTGTAAGACAAAGAAGAGTTCAACTCTGTTCGCCGCCGGTAAGTCTCTCTTCTCCTCTCACACACACACACACACAGACATCACGTATCAAACTCAGAGTAACCGTTACGACCTTGTATCTCGCACACACAGATCCAATCCTGTGCAGTGAAAATGTTCTCGCGCACCGCTTTGCTACGTTATACAGCAACTGACCACAACTGACGTATAATGCTGTCCCCACCTGCGTTCTGATGGAGCAGCAATACCTGTTTGTCTTTGGTGAATAATTTGGCCTTTAAGCATTACAATGCAGCTACTGTTATGGCTTCCGTGCATATTGTTCGGTCTTCCTGCTAACAGGGTGGGTCTCCATGTTTAATTTATTCTTGTGCACAGAGATAGTCCCTCGAAGATTCAGACCGAAGACCCAAACACAGCATCCTACGAAACATCTAGCCGACACAGACTGACCGTGTCCACTCCAGAGGTCCCTGAACCCCTTCCTGAGAGAGCCTGCTGCGCTTGGGCGCTCGTTCCTCGGGCGCCCATCCTTCCAACTCATGCTGCATCCTGCCTGTCGCATCTCTCGCCCACATCCAAGGCCGGAAATGAACCAATAACGGGTGGACCGCCAAGCGAGTAGGTCGACGTGTCGACCAGTGTGTCCGACCCCCCCGGCCCCTTCTTGTAAAAATGCCTGTTCCCGTCGCCCTTGTCGTAACGTGTTTACCATCCCAGACAGTTTGGGACTTCATGGCGTAAGGTCGGTCTGTTGTAGAGTTCAGGAATCATGACTTTACGTTCGTTCCAGCGACGGCCGGAAAAATCCAGTCTCTGGTCTCCAACGCGATGCGGGATTAAAACAATAACATCAATACGACAGACATCTCATTCGCCCCACAACGCGAGCAGTTAATACCAGTGTAAGACTTGTCTTCTACACATACGTGTGCAGTTAGTGCGTGTTTGTTCATGGTGTTACTTCTGCACTAGGTTCAAGATCCGTATAGATCAGTATGAAGAGGGTGTTTAGTGTCACCATCGATGGACCTGAGCCTCTCCTCATGTGGAGCCAGCTTTACCAAGGCTATCCAGTGCAGTTTTTTCTATTTTTGGCAAACGGCACCACCCACACACACACACAAACAAACATGGCTCAGAGTCGGAAGTGACTCAGCTTTTTCAAAAACACACATATGCCTATTTTCCTGAATGAACTTCCTTTGCTAAAGCTCTGCGCTTGTTGTACTCTGATCTGACCTGTGACGTTACATTCCACCCTGCTGATGATGGTTGAGAAAAAAGGCGGGAGCATCCCTTAACCAAGAAGTAGGTCTTGGAGCTAAAACGCTTTTAAGGAAATTTAAACCAGTTCTCGGTACTATTACTGTGAGTTGTGCTGCTGTGTGTGTGCGCATCATGTGTGCAACCTCTACTCAGACAACAAAGTAAAAAATAAAAAGAAACATGTAAGAAACAAACAAAAACAACAACTCTGTAGCTTTGTCTTCTTCGATGCATCAGGTTTTAGTGTGCATACTGTGACTGCACATGTGACAGAAGGTGAGCAGGGAGGCCTGTGCTAAGTGAGGACGATGAGGGGTTGGCGGGATTCGGGAAGAAGAGGGGGCAGAGAATTAAAGTTCAGTCCATTACGAGAGAGGGAGGTGTGAGGGGCGGAGGGGGGGAGGGGTCTGGTCAGGGGCAGGGTCTGGTCAGGGGCAGGTGACATCACGGGGGAGACGAGGTCAGGAGTCCTCCGTGCCCGAGTCATCCTCGTCGTAGCAACAGTCCTCGTTGTCGTCCTCGTCGTCGTCCTCCAGTTCCTCGTCGTCGTAGTAGTCATCGTATAAGAGGTTGGAGCCGTCGTCTGTGGGCGGGACTTGGGTGCGGACGCAGTACTCGTCCAAGGTGACGGGAACCTTGACGCCGTCCCGCTCCGCGTCAGCTTTGGTAGCCAGCACCTGCTTCCTGTGGGGTTGGAAAGAGTTGAAGATAAGAGGAAAGTCAGATGAGGCCATACAGAGCGTCAGTGCTGGTACTCGGTGTACCTGCTACACTGACAAACTCCCACTGGCAGTGTGAAGAGTGCTCTATGTGCTCCGTGCGTTCTGGGTGTACCTGATGATCTCGATGTATTCTCTGTCCTTGCCCTTGCTGTCCCTCCACTTGCGGTACATGACGGATGCGTCCACGTTGGCCGGGGAGAAGGTGTTGGGCTCGTTCAGCAGAGAGATCACGCTGAGCAGGATGGTCCTGAGAGAGGGAACGGAGACGTCAACGGGAGTGGAGGGAGATTAAAATACAGGAAAGCAATACAGGAGGAGGACGGGGAAAGAGGAACGGCGGGGTGGGGAAGGGAAGATGGAGGTAAGACGAGACAAGAGACATTGAGAGAGCAGAACAAAGAAAAGAAAGAAAGGAGGACACAAAGAGGGAAAGCGGGGGAGGGTAAAAGAAGAAGGTTAGCATCAGACAGCCAGCCTGCTCAAGCCAAGAACATCCATTTGTCTCCACTGTCATCTGTTGATTTTAGCTCTCAGCTACACAAGATACTAATAGACAATGATGTTATTTATACTTTATTTTGACTGGAGGTCAATCAACTAGTTAGACTGACTAAAACGTTCACACTTGTGATCTCCTCTCTCCTTGAGACAGAATGTGCGACTGTTTGTGTTGTTGTGATCATCAGCTCAAAAGGAGCCAATTACTGTGGGCACGGTTATAAGCAGCTGTGAGAGTTTGTGGCCGTACACACAATGCATAACAGAAAAAGTTAAGGAGAGAAGGAGAATGGGAAAGCAGCAGGATTGAATAGATAAATCTGTGTCTTGTAATTATATGAAAAAGGGGGTATGAATTATACATAATGTTTGGATGTTTGCTTCATTTATGCAGCAGTAAGTTGGTTGGTAGTTGAGAGAAGAACTCAAACAGCTGCTCGTGAACAGGAGAGCCAATACTATATATACTTTATAAACGGAGACGGATAAACAAATGGGGTGAAAAACTTTGGGACTTTTGCGTGTGACTGGCAGGTTTGTCAATTATAACCAACACATCAGTGATTTTAAAAAAGCAATGATCTGGAGGTTTGTTTCTCTTTAAAAGCTTTGATTTCACTGTTGAGGTCTGTAGTCAATCGAGTCACTCTACACAGTTATAACCGCTGACACTGTCAGATATATTAATACACAGTGATAACTCTGTCCAACCAGAAACGAAGGAAACTACAGAGAGCTTAAAGTCTTTGCGTGTTGACTGTCGTACCGCAGCAAAGCTGACGAGAAGGCAGAAACAAATCAATCAATCTAAGCAGGAAGGAAATCAATCTTGAAATTTATGGTCAGGTTGGGCAAATGGCAAACTTCCAGCCATTTGTAAGAAATGAGCTACAAGCTGCATAAACACTTGCATGTTATGTTTAGCCTTTAGCCTGTATTAACGGGTGGACACAGAGGGGGAAATGTGGACAGCAGAAAGCTGGAAATGAGCACTGATGAAGAGTGATACCTGCACAGACTCCCAACCACAAATGCATCTGAAACATTTCATTTCAGCTTGTTTGACGGCTGATTAAAATAATCAAATCTAAAAAGGAGAAAACAGTAACCCTGCTTATTCTTTTGGAGTTCCTTAAAACAATAACCTTGGGTGGAACTGAGAACATTATGTCGGGTACCTGACGTTCTGCGTGGGGTTCCACCTCTCTGAGGGCAACTCCCCGCTCTGTGGGTCGTCCACTGGTGGGTGCAGGATAGAGATGCATACGTCTCCGTTCTAGGGACACAAGAGTGTCACACAAAAGACGTTCAAACAATAGTTTATTGATTACCAGTTAGTTACAGTTACATTATAGTTAAACCTCCATCTTACTCATATAATATATAACTTATAGGAGCTACTGTATGTTTGGAACTGGTCGAGTTACCTCATAAATGTTGGGGTGCCACATTTTGGTGAGGAAGCGGAAAGCAGGTGGAGAGTACGGGTAGTCGACTGGGAACTTGATCCGAGCCTGAGGGCGAGAGAAGACACATATTAGTAATGTGAGAGGCAGGCAGCTCATTGACACTCGTCCCTTGCCAACGGACAAGTTGTGACTACTTCCCTTCAAACTTTTACTGTTTGGGAGAATCCTCTCCATCGATTAGGTCTAAAAGTAAAGGGTGATTCCTTCAGCCACAGTAAGGGCGCTGCATGTAACTGTAGTGTAGTTTGCTTATAGATAATCTACCCCACACGTACACACCAGGGCTAACTGAATCAAGAATTTGAGTCCGTACAACGCCGCGACACACACTCTGAATGGTTTTCTAAACTAAGACCAATGTTTGCAGCGCTGGTGTCAACAAGCGCTGAAGTTGCTGAATGAAAATCTCCAAAATCACGCTCATCAGCTTCAACACTGATTGAACGAAGACCTATAAAACAGCAGCTGTAGAGTCATGGCAAACCCTACGGAGGTGGATGAGCGTGGGGAGCGAATGACAGCGTAATGTAATATGATGTGGAGGGGGGGGAGGGGGGGGAGGGAAGCTTGCAGTGGATTCAGCTGCCGAGTGTGTATGGAGCTCAGAGTAACACCGGTGGGTGAGGGGAGCTGGTGGCTTAAAGACATTGTGGGGGTTTGTCCTCTCCAGCTGCCACTGCAACCCAAGACAATCCACTACTCACACCCGCGGTCGGCTATTATATGTCCACACGCTGGAACCACACACACACACACACA
>NW_023339674.1:15869297-15876532 GCF_004916995.1 Morone saxatilis | reverse complement strand
CACACACACACACACAGATTCGGCATTGTCAGCTGGTCCTCGCCACAGTGAACCGATGAGCGGGAGGCAGGGGGATCGGCTGCAAGGGAGCAGGAGATGGTGGAGTGGTAGTGGGAGGAGGAAAGGGGGGATTTCACTTGAAGGGGGCTGTGCTCAGTTTAATACTATTGCTCACCATTGAGGTCAAATCCCACTTTGGTCTGTAGCACAAACATATCGACACTCAGACCAGAACGCTAAATGAGACATGTCCTGAACTATGTTACGAGTGCGATGTGTTTTACCTGCCGTGTTGTATAATAAACTCGCTCTCGCCATGAAAAAACAGACTGGAGAGGAAACACTGACAGAGAATGACGCTTGTAGGAAAAAAAAAATAAATCCCAGGGTCTGACTGACCCTGCCAGAAAGCTGGCGGTCCTTCAGAGTGCAGGGTTCAGGCCAACATTGTACACATTACAGGCTGGCAACAGTGCAACACATAGCAGCCAGCCAGGGGGAGGGAGAGAGGGAGGAGGGAGGGAGGAGGAGGAGGGGGGCAACAACAGTGAGAGCTTGGTTTGTCTTTCAAAACAATGTGAGCATCGAGATCCTATCTGTCCACTGGCTGAGAACTAGGCAAAGAAAATCTTTTCCATTGACCCCAATAAGACATTTCATGTGGAAAAAAACAGCTGCAGCGTCTGCCAGTGAGGATGCTTTAAATAAACCACTCTGGCTCTTATCAGCGGTCATTCAGTATTACTTTCAGAGTAACATTTAGTCCAATTCAAAAGGGGGTGGAAGTGGTGTAAAGCCATGAGAACACTTACAGCGGGCAGAGTTGATCTTCCAGGTTTGACTTTCTAAACAGTATGTATGAAAAGGTCCACCACATCTTTACTTCACTGGCAAACACAAACACAAAATGCTAAATCCTTGAGGCAAATAACCGTCTGTCCATTTAGTTCAATCATTCTACTTTTTATAATATTGTGGAAAGAAGAAAAATTAAAACACACGTAAGATACAAACACTAACAAACAACCCAACTCTGTGGTGACACACAAGCTTTATACCCGGACATATTTGAATAAAATAATCATCCAATTTCTCACTTTGTAGCCCGTTGCTGGGAGACCTGCATCGACACTAATAAAATAGCTTCATTCATCGCGATCCTGTGAGTCTGAATGCAAGCCACAAGTAAAGCAGGAAGGTGGGGACATGCATTAAGGATAAGCAGGAGCATTGATCCCTGTAAGAAGGTAAGAGCATGATTTCACAACGCAGCTTACCGGGAGGCTTTTAAAACCGTATTTCTTGTAACACAATGCCACCAACTGTATGCAAACACAAGCAAACGCACACATACCATTTAGAGCTCTCTGAGACTATCAAAATTAAAATTAAAAAAAAAAAACCAGTAGGCGAGAGAAGAAGGGGGAAAATTCATGTTGGTTGTGGTTTTAGCAGCAGCAACTATAGATTTACTATATTATAGATTTAAAACCATTGCAATCAGATGCAGGGCAACTTGACCTGAAGGTCCACCCAGGCAGTGAGTGGGTTAACAAGCTGTAGTTGAGACTTAAAAAACCCAGTGTGGAGCCCAAACAGCCACCAGTATGTGGTGTTAAAATCCCACTGACTCGAGGATGGCAGCAGAGGGAAAGACTGAAACTCTTGACCTGCCCACCCAGGTGGAGAGAGGGAGGAGAGGAGGGAGGAGAGGAGGGAGGGATGGATGAAGGGGGTAGAGAAGTGTGACGGAGCCGGGCCTGAACACAGACGGGCTGCTCGCTTAGTTAATTTTCTCTGCAGCTGCGAGCGGACTGAAGAGGAGAAACACGAGGAGGAGACAGAAGAAAGAGAGGCCAATATCAGCTTTCTCTTTTAGGTTTCCTGGGATCATTCACACGTTTATATATAAATAAAAAAGGGACAGACAACTCTCACTCTGCCTCCACTACTGGGAAGGAGTTTTAGCTTCAAAACACAGCAGCTCAAACAAGATCGCTGCCCGCCACAAAGCGCACACGTACAGTTGTTGCAACATGCCGCCGCTGAACGCTGAATTAACAGCCTCCGCGGTCAAAAGGTGAACCAGTCTGAACAGCTCATCTGAGCGGTGGACATACAGTGCCGCCAGTTTCCTGCTACGGAAGCAAAAAAGGACTCGTGAAGGGGAATACAGAATACAGAGCGCAAGGTCACCATCTTCTTTCTATGAACATCTTTCTTGGGTTGTGAGCTAAAAAAACTGCCTTGAAGAGAGAGCAGGAATGAGAGTGAACGCGCCCGTCCCCGTGGAAAATGACAGCAAGGCGAAGTAAACCAGGTCAATGCAAAGACCCTGAACAGAACAAATCATTCTGTTCTCCCTGTACACCTCTTTCACTTCTCTACAGACTTTATCCTCACCCACATCCCACCACACACTCACTGAACGACAAGGAAAAGGGTACACACACACACACACACACACACACACAGACACACAGACACACACAGACACACACACAGACACAGGTCCCAGAGATGATCATGTTCATACCCAACAGGCCCCTGCCTCATTAACTGAACTGAGGGGGAGGGTGTTGAAAAGAAGGAAAAGGATCAAAAACTGAAGTTATGTTACAATCCTGACACTTCGGTGATCGAAGCACATGAAAACATTTCAATAAAACAGCTGAGTGCAGCTCTGAGCTTTAGAGGAATGATTACGGCACCGGTGGCCCAAACAGGAAGAGAGAAATGGCCAGGGCTTCAGGGGACGGTTGTAACGGTCTACTGGGGCCTCACACTCACCTCCATTAACAGCAGGCTCTCCTTTCAAAGGGGCACCACTGCAAGGAAGGGCTCTGCCTGCTCTTGATCTGGCTGTTTCTGTATTCCCTCTTCTTTTCTCCCCCCCCCTCTCCCCTGCTCTCGTTTTCTCTGTGACACAGCCAGAGGGGGGGAAACATGACTCCGGCTCGGCCCAGCTGAGCCCTCTGCAGCCGGGTTGAGTCCTCTCGCCTGTCCCCTCCCCTCCGCTGCTACTGCGAGGCTAAAATGGAGCCGGTACAAACTATGCAGCATGCGCCCCGAGGAGGAAGGAAGGGAGGAAGGAAGGCACAAACACAGAGGCAACTGCTCGACAGAACTGGGTGTCTGTCTCTTTTAGCTTCAGACGCTCGGCTGACAGACAGGCCCGGGCCAAAACCAAAGGGCAACACCCGTCTGTTTCAAGTAGTCTGCCAGTGTTTAGTAACCGCTTTACTGAAATATGAAAAGATGTTCACAGTATATTTTTGTGTTGCGAAGACCCGGTTCACATCATAATTACATGCAATACGAAGATGACGATTACAGCTGCCAGGTGCTGACACAGCAGCACTTCAAACACCGTCACCCAGCCATTTGTTTTCCTCCCACAGAGCCCAGATCGTCGTCCCCAGCTGTGCAGCTCTGTCACTACGCACACAGCATAGTTTCTGTTATACATCACCGTGACGAGCGTTGCTGTGAAACACAACCAGATGACCTCATAGTTGTGGATCTAGAGTACCTTTTTCTGCTGTGACACGCAGCGGAGCAGGAAGAGGTCATATCGGCCAAATGGGCCAAATGTGAACCGACAGTCTCTGAAGCCGCGGAAAAAAAGCAATGTCATAGTTCTCGAGTGGAGTTTGTGAAGCGGCTTTAAGTCTTTATGGCCGTCCTCGTTTTATTAAACCAATGAGCGGATCGACAAGGCGAGCACAGACGAGTTAAATGTGGTGGGTTTTGTGTTTTATGTTACTCCGCCATACAGATGTGTTGATGATGAGATGAGTTAAACTGAAGGCTGAATAACCTAATTTAAAATATAATCTCTTTTATTACCTTGTTAGATATTAAACTAGTACTAAGAGCTAAACTAAACGAGAGCTTCATATATACTGAACTTAATGCCATGTAAGGTAAGAGCCTATTGGCTAAGCCTGTTAGGGGCCCCCTTGAAAGTACAGTAATTACTTTCGGCTTGTTGAGGAGGGAGTTCACTGGATCAAAATAACAGTCATGGATTAGGTCAGTAAAAAGAAGAAAAGTGACTCCCTAGATTTTTTATTATTCTTTCATTTTGAGATTTCAATGCAGATAAATTGTATCAAGTATCAGACAAAACTCACAGATTCTGAGATTGGAAACAGAAACCAGTAGCTCCTTAGCAAATAAGATTTTTTTGAGGAGACCCAAACATCTAAATAAACAATCGTGGTAGAAAGGGACTGTGCTTGGCATAATTTTGCTGAATACTCGGATTCAGTCAATTGATGTCATAAAAACACTGAAGGCTCACTTCCTGATTTCTGTAAGAGTGGCTCGGGGTCAAGAAACTCCGAGGAGAGATGACCGAGATGTTCAAGAGAAAGGATAAAGAGCGGAGAAAACCTACAGCCACGAGCCAGATCTACTAGAAAATACACCCAGACAGAAAATGACTAGCACAAACTGACGATCAACATACAGTAAATCATAAACTTGGCTTGTCTATTTATTTCAATTGTGCAGTCGCATTAAAACAAGATTTAAAAGACATTTTTAAACACTTAAGTCTCAGATTAAATTGTATCTGACTTAATAAAGTAGACAGTTTGAACGTCAGTCACTGTACCGACGTTCAAACTGAACCTTTACATAACAACAACACACAGTAAGTCACTGTCCAAACATCCCTGTGAGTCTGTACTGAGGGTCCCAGGACCACCGCCGGCTGCGGGGCTGACTGGCCCTCTGCCAGTAATCATCAGACACTCAGACCCTGGAGGGATACTTCACATGACAAAGCAGAAGGCATTCAACACAAAGGACTGTAAGCATGAAAATGTCTCCGAACCGATCCAACCGGTGAATGAACGTCAGCATCAGGGCCTATCGTGAGTCCTACGGGTCAGCGGTCAATCTGTTACGATAAGAGACGGCGTTTACTTGTGTACAGATCTCTGATGTAGTCTGAATGACAGTTCAGTATGTCTCAGTCCAGTGTGCCTGCAGTCATAATGTATCTGTCATGGTGTGACTCTCTGGGAGCAACACCCATGTGAAACAAACACCTGACTCAGCCAGGTTTCATGTGACGTCGTTACCCGCCCTGTTTCGGATGAACGGGCAGCATGTCATAACTGCTTGGCTGTTTGAGGTAACCTGGTCAGAACAGAACAGGGTGGGATTTCTTTGTTTTTCTCTGTCAGAATATGGCAAACGGGTTGGATGGAAACCCAGCACAGAACAATGAGTCACAACCAGGCGGTGGATTTCACAGCCAGGCTGAGCATTCCTGGCCCGACAAAGGAATCCTGTACACAGCACCCACACAGATACTCTGAACGCCGTCTACGGTGGCCCCCCCGTGGCTTGTGTTCGCAGGCTTGAAAAAAAAAAAAGCACAGAGGCCGAAATGAACAAGCTTCTCAAGAACTGGAATCACAAAACGCGGTACGGTTGAAGTGGTAGTTGACAAACGAGAGAGAGCAGTTGCAATATTTGCACACGGTGGGAGCCTCCACTGATACATTATGGTTTAGTTGTGATATGGGAACAAATATGGCTAATGTGGGACTATTATGAGCACATGACAAAAAGCCCTTGTAGAGACACCGTGTACAATTTGTATGTTGTTTTTGTTCGCCACTCTAAGACAAATGTTCTTTCAGGGGCCTGACCTATATTATGATTTTTTCCCCTCAGACAGACAGCGACTGTTATACCACCTTAATAAAAGCTCATTATTTTTTGTTTGATGTCCAATAAAATAACTATCTAGGGCACGTCTGAAGCAGCACTAACAGGGTTTTATTTGCCAGACACTAAAGTAAACTGGGTGCGCAACAATCCCTCCAGTGTTTTGCAATATGTGAAGTTTACTTTCACACACACATTTAGTTATAAGACAACAGCAGGCTCTCTCTCTGCTATGGCAATGTTATTCTAGATTTACAATCATTGTGCAACATGTACCTCATTGAAGTCAAATTCTACTCATTTTCACTCAGTAGATTGTCATTGTTTTTTGGCTGCTGAGTAAAGCAAACCACTTGTATATTTTACCAACATTTGACTTGTAAAAGGTGTTAACTGTGTGCGCTGTTTACAATGAAGGTGTGGAGCTGTAGTGAGTCTAAAATCCGGTACTGTAGCTCCAACTTTTAGGACACAAGTACCAACAACCAGTCATTAACAAGTCAAGGGTCACAGCCATGAAAATAAACATAGGGCTGACATTCCTGTTCCTCTAAAAAACAACAACTCACAATTAAACAATAAGTGCAAGAGTAGTTTTAAACCCAGATCATTCAGCAGCTAATAACACAATGGAGGCTCTGTCGACCCTCTTTGTCAATGACAGATATAACTAAAAAACAGGAACAACATAGACGAGAAACCAACACATCTTCACTCTCAAGGGAGGAAGTATGCTGGAAAAACAAATTACGTGATACAAACAGACTGTATCTGTCTACATTTTCAAAAGCAAGGTTGGCAACCCAGGGCTGGGGATTTATAACGATAAACCACAATAAAAGACGGAAAGAGAAAGGCAATGATTGAATCAGTTGGATAATGAGTTAGGCTAATCACAGCACTGTTAAAGCTTGAGGCGGTCACACTAACAACCTTTTGTTTCCACGCTAAAGTAAAACTGTCAAACGTGATCTTGTGCCGACTGTCACCATAAAGGGACCTCGATTAATCTCGATTTTAGCCACATGGAGAGGGAAAAAAAAAAAAAAGTTTAGATGTCGAGGAGCTGGTAACAGTAACATTTAATAACCCCCTGAATGAATGCAGTTAAAGTTGAACAAAAGAAGCTTTATATAAATATAAATATATATCACAGTAACGTTGAAGTGAGGGAACAACTGCCAATTTAATTAACAGAAGTTGTGAACTGTTACCTGCGGCTGGTGGCGGAGGTGAACCGCTGTGCTGTCCTCTAGCAGTAAATTACATAAATGTGGGTTAAATCTACCAGCTGAAGAACAATAGATCGACTGCTAGCTAACATTAGCTACTCACCTTAAAATACCCCCCCTCGTAGTGAGTGTTTGGGGGTCCGAATATCGCCACTTCCCAGTTGTACATGTCCGACTCGTCCACCAAAGTTATCTTGAACCCCTCGACTGGCTCATCTTGGAGACTTTTCATCTCCAGCATTAGTGCTTTTTGGGAACTGGCTACATGATGTCCATGCTGAGCCATATTCCACAACGTTTTTTTTTTTTTTTTTT
>NW_023339674.1:15845684-15869197 GCF_004916995.1 Morone saxatilis | reverse complement strand
ATATATATATAAATATATATCAGCAACCAACCCACCACAGCTGTGACTGCGAGGAAAGGACAAAGCTAGCTCGGTTACAAACAATGGCTATCAGTGGAAGAACGGAGCCCTGCTCGCACAGGAACGCGTTAACGTTAGTTTCCGTTAGTAATGGTTCCCGAAACAGGATCTTAAAAAAAAAAAAAATCGCGACGGGGCTTTATTTGGTGAGAGCTGGTGCTGCTTCCTCTGTTGTTGTGAACAATCCCGGGGAGCCCCAGGTATTAACGACCATCTGAACCTACTGTTAGTCAACTCACACACTTTATCACTCCACTTCCGCTCACAGCTTTCGAAATAGTGCCCTTTTTATTTATTTTTTTTGCTTTATTTAACATAATGTTGTTTTTTTTTGTTGCATATGTAACAGCTCGCTATTTATGAGTGTGTTTGTTTATATTTTTGCTGTTAAAATAAAAATAAAAATAATACATTAGTTTTTGTTTTTGTTTTTTTTTGGTCAATTTTGTTTCCGTTGGCTTTAGTGGTTTTTAGCGTAAGCTCTAAACGCAATCCCGTAGAAAAACATACATTTAATTGTCAAAATATACGATAACGCTGCTCTTAACGTATTTTAAAAGGCTTAACGGACATTTCTCGTAACCTTTGAAGAATAACACTTTGAGAGGGGGGATTTTATTTTGAAAGTTAACACGGGGAACTTCTCCCGGTTAGTTAGCTTGACAGTGATGCTAACGAAAGCTAGCCAGTCTCCTCTTTCTGACGGGTGCACTGCTTCCCCCACGAGAAAAAGGAGGTCGGCTGGACGACCTCTGCGTTCAAAGAAACTAGTTCTACATAAAACGCAAAAACCAAAACCTGCGGCTTTGTCAGTTGAACTTTACTCAACTCAGCTGCTCGCTGTCAGTCAGTACAGAGATCTCGATTACTTGTGGTGCAAAGCTTTCTGGGAATTGAAGTTCTAGCACTACATCTCGGTGTGAAAATCAACATCTCTGTCTGTGTAAAAAATAAACATATAAGAGCATCCCACGCACATTAATCTGTTATCCATCTGTTGTCTCCTCATACGCACAGAAAATATATTAAACATTTTGGCATATGTGGGTGTTTATTGTTTCACTGTAACACACACACACACACACAAACAAAAAGGACTACAGTAGCTTCTTACAGCCTTTATTTTTAATTTGGGTGGACTTTCTTTAAAGGGAATGTAGATAATTTATGTTGTCCCCTTTAAAACATTTTACATTGTACAGCTTGATAATTGAATATGGAGAAATAAAAAGACAGGACCTTCAGAAATCAGAGTCATATGAGAGTATATTTCAATGTCACAAGCCAAACTTGGTAAAATAACTCACTACAACTGAACCAATAGAGAATTAAGACAGAGTGGGTTGCCTCTCAGTACACTGCTTCATGTGGCCTCTTCTACTCAACTCAACATTTGGAGTACCATGCCCTCAGTATCATGACGCCAAATAGAACCCCCTTCCTTCCTCTTGTGTTTAATAATTTAAAACATTCAAAGATATCACTGCTTTTTTCTTTTTCTTTTTTAAATTGTCTGAACTTAAAATAGATAAAAACACAATACCATCAAAAATAGAGAATGGTCAAGTAAACCTCATAAAAAAAAAACAACAAAGAAAAAGGACAAAATGGAATGACAAGTTTTTGTTTGTGTAAGCATGTCAATGGGACAGAAAATTAAGGGAAATAAAAAGTGTACATTCCTAATCATGCAATATACAAATTTTAATGAAATATAATGCACAGGGGAAAAAAAGATCAGAATTAGGACAATGTATGATTAGGGGAGGGTGTTTTTTCAGTCATTTTCAGGAACAGGGAATACATACATACTTATTTTCTATTGACATTCCTGAAATACAGCTGATCACCTCTGTATTCAGACTCTACTAATGGACACAAAATCTCATGGAATGGCTGACCTGGTCTTCAGGTCACAGACATCATTATCATAGTTGTTATCTACAATAGCAGACAGACGCGAAGAGGGCCTTACCAGTAAATATGATCAGAGACGCACCCGAGTCAGTTTTTATCTTGCTACTACTAGGTTATGTCGTGCTGGACCGGGTAGTGACTTTAAGACATGAATGACACAAACAAACATCAATACCTCAGAGAGTTCTAAGAGGCGGCCATTCCTTTTCTTTTTTTTTTTTTTAAATATGGCCATTCATGTTCATCATAACATGTCAATGAACAAAAAAAAAAAAAAAAGTGGCAAGGCAGTTTCTGAAGGGTAAAGGAACATTGGGGTTTATCTGGGTGCACGCCAGCTGGGTGTCGCCCAGCTCGGATGCAGCTACTGTGATGCAAATGTCAAAGTGGCACAGGCGTAAAAGGTTTCACATGATTTCACATGAAGACAGACAAAACTGCATTCTTCTGTTGACAGAGTGGAAGCTTCCTTATAGTGGAAGCCATGTCGCCTAATACTGATTGAAAGAGAACCTAAAACCACTTAACAGTCTCTGCTTACAGAGAGAACAACTTCAGCAACCTGATATGCAGCTGCTTTTAAGAATAAAGACATGTCGATAGTGTAACTTTGTCATCCCTTAGCCAGTCATACTTTGGATTTTTCAGAGAAAAGAGACAGCGATGTAACAGCTCTCTTAATGTCAGATTATTCTGTCACTAACTTCACCATGTGGTGAGACACATAAGGGCCCTAAGCACCATAGCGTTTTCATAGAAATAACAGTATCCTTCTGTGTATTACAATAATATCACATAATATAACATCTTCTATACAACTAACCAAACCATCTGTGAGTTGAAGAGGGCGCTGATAAAGATGCCTGACAGCAAACTGTCCCGAGTACACTTCAACTCTAGTGCCAGAATTCCATCAAATCACTTTCATACTCTCCTGTCTTCGAATTATTCTTTGATTCGTGAAAAGAATGATATGTTGGAAGTTCTTGAGGGGGGGGGGGGCAAACTGCAGCTTAGCACAGTTGATCAGGGAGCGGATATACCTGGGAGGCATGATACACTGGAGTAGGTCAGACTGCACGGCTAAGGCACAGAGCATAACCACTGATCTACAAATCGCCTGCAGTGCCAACAAAGAAGTTTAAATCCATGCCTTATATGCAGCTTTGTTTTCATCTCTGCACTATTACCACTGCAGTTGCTCAGTGTCTGGTCTTCTCCAGGCCCAGGTCAGTGGTGGGTGAGGAGGTTAGCGTCCCTATTTTTCCAGCTAGGACCATTCTGAGAAAGAGTCAATCAAATGTTTTTTTCCAGGCCTACAACAGACGAGCAATACGCACATTGATGTTTAGTGAGCAGAAAGAAGGGAAGGAGACAAAGGCGCAGACAGGTTTCAGACAAAAAAAAAAAAAAAAGAGACAAAACAACAAACAAAAACAAACCAAAGACAAAAAAAACCTTCAACACGGTAAAAACACAATTCAACCATCAACAGCAAAAGTCCAGTTGTCAACATTACATTACATGACTGTCACAGACTGAATTGCCGACAGAGTGGAGGGCAAAGAGGTACAAGGGAAAGAGCAGAGGGTGCAGAGCATCCAGAAACAGGAGCTCAGTATAGAGTCAGAGTGGAACACGGTGAGCAGTTTGGCTTAGAAAACCAGGAAGTAAAAATGAAATCGCAGGGAAGAAGCATGTACACAGTGAGTCTGTAAAACAACATCAAGTGTCGGGGAGTGACCACAGAGCTCGGAGTGCGGAGGAACGACAGAGTGTGAAGAAGAAGACGGTAAGGGGAAAGAAATCTTGCGAATCTGAGGACTAATAAATAGGGCGATACTGGAAGTGCCAGCCGCAGTGTTTTCGTAACATGATTATGTTGTGTTTCAGCGAGTGAGAGAGGGGGGGTGGCATGGAGGGGTCGGGGGCACCCTGGGACTGTCGGACACAATCAGCACTGAGAGAAGGTCTGCTTGATCTCATCCAGCACATTCCCAAGCAGCGTCGGCTCGTCACATTTAGCGTCAATGGACACTGTCTGATCAGACTGGGAGGAAGGAGAGAGAGAGAGAATATCAAGGTCACAATCTGAAAGTCCATATAAAAATTTTTTATGAAAATATACAAGATAAGGGAGGAGTTTCATTGGTTCAACTCACAGTTTTGACCAGCAGACAAACATGGTGACCCTGGATAGACCTGCTGTACATGGAGGCACAGGAGTCGATCCTCTCCACAACTAATCCAACGAGACAAAAAGAACACAAGCGTCAGCAACACTCTGAACAAATGCATCACATAATTATTCTGATTATTATGAACCTTTCTTGTACACTACATGGTTTACCACATGAGTGGGGCTTATTGAATCAGCACAATTGCAGACTGAAAGTTACCAAACAGAAACAAACTAACATTCAAATACTTTCCTATGATGGTCATAAATTCCTGATAAACACTATTATTGAATTCTGTAAGTGGAACGCCCTACCCATCTGGTAACTTGATGTTTTAGGACTTGAAACGAATAGTTATTGGCTGGGTGTGTATATGTACCAGAGAAATGGTGGTGGAAGCAGATCCTGGCCAGTAGGTGGTGGAAGGGCATGTTGATTCCCTCCAGTCTGACAGAGCTGCACTTCAGGTCGCCCGACTCGAGCAGCTTTGCAAACGCATCGCTGGCCAAACAAAACAACACAAACTCAGTTTCCAATAACTCCTCGGCCAAAAACATGACAAAGAGCTAAAACAACTCAGAAACTAATAGCCAAATGTTTATTAAATGTACTGCAGATATTCATGGTCCCTAGAGAACATTTTGCTAACTCTTTCCTCTAGTGTTATCATTAATCATGAATCTCTAATTTTACACATAAATGCTAAAAATCTAATGCGCAGATTGACCTGAAATTTACTAAACCTATTCCTGCTGCACAGAGGATGATGACCTATTTACATTTCGGACACTCCTCAAGTTATTTTTTAGCAACATCCTTTGGGCAAACTGCCAATACTCCCACTTCTTTATCTAAAACAAATTCTAATGGGCATATTGCCAAAAAACATGTATGCTCCCAAGAGGGAAAAACATTTGTCCAAAGGAATATTAAAAATAGTAAGAAGTTTTTTCACCTTTATAATGTGGCATGAAAGATGTTTCAGAAACTTAATACACCGACCTGTAGCAAGGAGTAGTGATTAGGTAGGAGGTGCAGGTAAAGTGCAGTTTGAAGTCCAGTTTCTCATGAGTAGAGGAGTCCTCATTCTGTGGTGAACACAACAACAAATACACATAATCCATAAAGTAAAGTGGTACTGATTCTTTCACTTTTGGCCTGCAGACCTGTGCAGAGATCTGGGTGAAGGGTTAGTTACCAAAATGAACCCTGGAGCTGGTAAGGATTCCTTGTCTCGCTGAACAAGCTTCAATGCTACTATGTCACTCTGCTGTTTTTAACACATAAGTGGACTCAAAAACAAAATGGAAACAATTACATTAACAAATCTAACTCCACAAAATCCAACCAGTACGATTTATGTTTGACATATTGAGGGTGGGCAGCAGGAAAATAAATTATCGATGAAAAGTGGAACATAAAGAGTAATGACACATTATTGAAGCTATGACTGGATTCAAATTTGATACTAAAAGAGACAAAAATAAACTGACAATTATGTTTGTTTTCATGTGTGTGTATTCCTACTGACCTTTACTATGAAAGTGAGGGTTCCCTTCAGTTTCTGTGGCATCACGATGCTCTGCACAGTGAAGACAAATCGTGCCTCATTGGAAACCCCTGAAGCACAAGAGGAAAGTTCACCGTCAATCAGAATTTAAAAATGGGTATTCAAAATCATCTAAAAGACCTGCATTTTGCAGATAATCACTGACCAGGTGGAAGTTGGAAGGGGACGGTGAGGCCATCATGTGGACCCGACCCCTCTGGCCTCTGCAGCTTGGAGTTGAGAGAGTCCAGGACGTTAAACTCCATGGATTTGAGGAAGCTGTCACACTTGTTTTCAAATATAACAGACACCACCACCTGACTGCCATCCTGCAGGTTTCCCTGGATGTCGTACACCTAAGTGGGAGGAAAAAAAAATAATATTTTTTTCCCCCATTTATTTGCACTGGGAATTACTGTTGAAACCCAAGCTGTTCAAACCTCCCTCCTCTTATTTTAAAAACTGAGCGATGATTATTAGAAAGGCATACAGTAAACACAGCAAATCTGATTCATAAAACCCAACACCAAAGCACACATCACTGTTTCCAAGAAACCAGCCTGAGCACGAGGAGAAAATCACAAGGATGGAATAATTCTTATAAATACAAAGTCTGCCTCAGAGGCCAGTCTGTGAAGAGCAACAAGAACAGAAACACATCTAGTAAAGAGTTTTCATTATATTCTGTCACTGACAGAACTTTAACCAGTACCTCATCAGCATCCTCCATCATCTTTAAAGAGAGGGGAGAGAAAAGGAGAGATCTGCATACTTGTTGTACTTGTACTTGTTACTGCTACTGTTGTCTTAGATGACTTCCACATTAATATCAAGCATGGACATTAGCTGATTATGATTAACTGATTGGTTGTGTTTGCCAAGATCAATTCCACATTTGTGTACACAGAGGCGTAAAGGTTGGAATTTGATTGATGTGGATCTCATTATTGGTTATTTTACTTGCAGAGATATGGGTCTGCAGTGACACAGCAACACAACTGAGTGGAATAAGGGTAAACATGTGTGGACAATCAGATGATCAAATATACATTTGTCTTTCTCAGTAATCAGACAATAGTGTCTGTTGTAGTCAAGCAAGCAAACACATGTCTATGTCTAGTGTAAACCCTTTTAGCATCACCCTAAAGCTACATAAGGAATTCCCAACCCAATTTGATAACGTTTGACACATTCATGTGGTGCTTTGTCATTTATGGCAGTAACAGCACTGTTGAAGCTGCATGATAATATAATATAATATAATATGGCTTTAGAATGAAATGTTATGACCGAAATGAGGCCAAATGGCAGGCACAGTTATGAAAAATAATGAGTAAAAAATAATTATCAGAGTCCAGTGGTAAAAGTAGCAGCATTTCAATCGCTCATCACTCACCATCTTGATGTAGGAGTTCTCAGCCAGCAGGCAGTAATTGGACATGGGCTGAAAGGAGAGAAGAGCTCAGGTCAGATCAGGCATTCTCTGTCACTCAGTATGCTAACTAGGCAACAGGAGCTGGTTCTACCTAGCTGGTGTGTAACAAGCAAGGCAGTGTGTGTGTGTGTGTGTGTGTGTGTGCGCAACAGTCTGCAGCGGTCAGCGGGTTTAAACAGTGGTGCTTGAAAGGCACAGATCAAAATGATGATAAATTATACTGCCTACATGGAGCATCAAGTTATTTGTGGCTTTGAGGTCAGTGACTTGCCGCAAAACCAACATTAAATCAAGAGGAAAGTCCAGAACTTTATGAATGCATATAAAAAAAGACATGCATTAATTGTGCTCAGAGTGCTGAATGTTGTCATTCAGACTTCTGGCTGAGGTTAAACCGCTGATGACAAACACTGACCGGCAGAGGCTCTTCTTCCTCCACAGTGCCATTCTGCACCGACCCCTCTCCACCTCCATCACTGTGGTGATGATGGTGATGATGCTTCTTCTTCTTTTTCTTCTCCTTCTCTTCCTTCTCCTTTTTCTGCTTCTTCTTCTTGTGTTTGGAGGACTTCTAATCATTGAAGGATGGAGACAATATATTAGAAATTCAGTGAGGTTGAAAACTGAATTGGGCACGAAACATGGCTACTGGTAGAAATATTCCTCCAGAGACGACATAAAAACTGACAGCTCCCTGGTACATCATTTACACAAGCTTGTGAGAATAAGACCTGCCAATAATCCCCATCCTGTCAGGTCACTGTGAACTGGAATCTCTAGCACCACAGCCAAACTTTCTACTTCGTAATTATCGCATCATCAATGGTGACTCACAGTCTCCTCCATCTCGGTGTCTTTGGGCTCATCGGGCTCGGAGACTGGCGCCGTGCCAGAGGCTGCCTCAGGCACAGGGTCTGCTTCTGCTACTGCTACTGTTGCTGCTTCCTGTTCACACACACACACCACCACAAAGCACATGACGGCATTAGCAGCGAGAAACCATAGCATGTAACACACATAGCAATGTTCAGTTTCTGTGTCAACAGAGGTAAGTGCAGTTAGTGAGTTCACTCAGTCATAAAAACATCATTCATCATCAGCTGCAACCTAGTGAGCTCTGTGATACCACAAACATACAGCTACTAAATCAAGAGCATTACATGCAAGACTACTGACCAGCCAAAGGAGCACAAATGAGCCTGCCTGAGAAACCAACAAGTAGGTTATGTCTGAAGGTATCTGTACATGTATGGTGGCTTTGTTTTGGGACTGCTGGGTTGACTGTACGAACTAGCTTCTGCCAACAGATTTAAGAGCCTGCTTTACAGGATCCTAGTGACAGCCTACATATATTATTTTGTAAGCTCCTGATAAATCACATTCTGATCTGTTATGCTAGTGTGAAAGCTAATACAATAACAAGTCTTCCACAGACATGTTGAGGCATGTCCTTAAAAAGGTCCAATTTCTAGGTCAGAAGTGCTTTTACAGAGCTTGAGGCTGACAGCTCACATGATTAAAAACAGAATTCCTCAAAACTAAAGATAACATGACTGACAGCGCTGGTTTTACTGAACACATCTCATATCTATAGATGGAAAGGTATAGAAGGTGCAAAACAAAGTCTGTGTTAACATCTGTGGTACATGTCAAAAGCTATTTTGTAAAGTTAAGGCAACAATATGACATTTTGAGGCTTTATTGGTGAGAGACACTCATATCTCCAATATGGAGCTTCTCTTTAAAATTATTGTTTGTTACCGTTTACTATTTTCTCTGTTGTACAGTTGTGGCACTCAAAAAGTCAAACACAAACAAAGACAAGCACGACCCCATGTGTGCTCATGGAGGAAGCAGTCAAAGGACACATGTGGTGACAACAGGAACCAAAGGAACTGACTCCAGACCAGATTCCAGGGAACCTCAGACAACCTCTGCTCAATTGTCAACAACACCAATACAACAACAGCAACAAAATCTACTTTAACCTCAAGACGGACACGACACCCAGCGAGCAAAACAAAAGCTGAGGAAGAGAACCACTTGTGAGACAAATGCGCACATACTGTGTACACAGGCATACATACAATCATGCTAGAAAACATAGGAAGGCTGGAGAATGAGAGAGGAAAGTGTTATGTGACCTGTCAAAGAGAGGAAGTTGTGTCAAAAAGGTGAGGTGTGAAAGAGGTGAAAAAACAACTGATCCAAATCAAGAGGCAATAAAACGCAAAAACAAACGCATAAGGATAGATCGATAAAACATGGGAGTTATGAAAGAGATATGTATAAACTGTAGAGATGAGGGGAGGAGAGAGAGAGGGAGAGAGAGGGAGAGAGGGAGAGAGGGGTGACTCAACCTGGGTGTTAGAGGGCACTGGAGCGTTTGAGAGCCAGAAATCCAGATCCGAAACCTAGAAGAGGCAGGGAGGGAGAGGAGTGCGAGGAGGTGAGAGGGGTGAGGGGCCAACAGGTTCTGTATCTTTCTACTATTCATGAAAATGGATACAGAGATTACACTGTTCTATTTCATGAATAAATCAAGTATTTGGCAAGACACCGCACAGTCAGCTACGAGGAAACTGATACTTGATCACTAAGGCTGATTGAAAGACAGGCTGGGAAGAAGCAATGGGAGTGTTGAGTCAATGAATATGATCAAAGATATCTGCTTGCATGTAACCTTTTAGCAGAAATTGTAGACTACATATAATGATATTCGTAAACTGTTTTTCACTACGGCTTTTACAACAAATTATGAAATTTAAATCAGAATTCTGGCTCAAATCAGACATAAGATATCAACTCTGTTGCTAGGTAGGAAACAGCCTCGCTCCACCCTTTCGTAAGGACATACCTCGGCACTGGTGGAGGTGGGCAGTGCAGCCACCTCATTGGCTTCTTCTGATTGGACCACAGGCTCGTCTGCCTGACCCCCAAGGAGATCCTCCCCCTTTTCTTCATGTTTGTGTTTCTTCTTCTTTTTTTCTTCTTTGCTCTTCTGCAAATAAAAAAAAAACAAAAACAAGAGGATAAATTCGGCTGTGTCTCATGACAGCTCTCTGTTGTTTTCCCTTCGCACAAACCGCTCCATAAATCTGTTTTACTGTTTTTTTCAAAAAGCATTGACAGAATGAGGTGAAAGTGGTTTTCCGGGAAGAAAGGAGCATAATCCTGTTGCCATTTTCTCCTCACCTTTCTGTCCCTTTCTTTATCCTTCTTCTTCTCTCTCTTTTCTTTGCTGCTCTTCTTCTTGGGCTCCTGTGAAGCGGCATTCTCTGCTTCTCCATCTTCTGCCGGGCTTTTTGGAGCCTCTGCTGCACGGTGTGCCCTGACCGGTAGCTTCTCACTGTCCGCAAGTGGCCTGGATAAACAAAAATGCACAGATACACATTTTCACTTTGGACGTATGAGGTGATTATGGCTCACCTGGAGTTCAGCCATCATCTGGAAAATATTTTGTAGCTTCCTTTTTTTTCTTAGTTAGGCATTAATTGGTTAGAAAAGTGAACAATAGGATAAAGGGTGCAGCAATCAATCATATTCAGGCACATATTCTGCACTGTGCAGCAGCCAGTTCTCATTCAAAGCATTGAGGTAAGCCATTCCCCTGGTGGAGATAGAAGCTTTGGAAATTCCCAGATAACTAGAAACTATACCAATAAATTCCTCCAACTAGTGCTGTCAAGTTTATTTCCCCAAGCATGACCCTTTAAAGCAGCAATGACATGCACTGCAGCCCCCTGCTGGTTATTCTCTATAAAGACACATTGCTATCCCTCATTACCTCGACCTGGGTAATAATTATTGTACATTTTTATGTCTTCAGTTCCAGTTTAGCTTCACTATGGAGTTTTACTTTGCCTTTGGCTGTGTGTTTTTTTCTTAGAAAGACTGTGCATGTATAATGTATGCACTTTGTTTCCTGCACACTTCCATAGTGTGTGCTTGTATGCATAACAATAATGTCTAATGTATGTAGCCGTTTCTGGGATTGTCGATGTTTGAACCATGTCAACTAAAAAGCCATCAGACAAACCCTGAGACTGACCAGAGACAGGCATCAGCAGTCTATAGTAACAGTAATAAAATAATAGTTTTCAGTGATCTAACAGACGATGTTAAAAATATTATATTGTTGCTATTGGGGACAATTTTCAGCGAAAGAAATGCATATAGCCCATACATGTATGTACTACAGTTTCTTACAGATTCTTTACAATAACTCCTGTATCATCTCTGCTCCTCTTCCTTTCATAGTCTAAAACATGGGCTTAATCTTACACCATCCAAATAATTTAATAAAATCTAAGTCATAGTATTGGTCTAAGGGCACATGTGCTTGTTATTTCCACTCAGGGCAGGCAAGGAGCATCCACTTAAAAAACAGCTGGTGAGGCAAGGCGAGTCTACTGAACTCAACTGAGGAGGATCTGGGAAATGTAAGCAAAAAATTGTAGTATCTAACCCCTGGGATAAGTTTCCTAAAAGCATATTGATGCTGATTATCTTTTCCAAGAGAAACAAGAGTCAACATGCTTTTAGGAGCCTATTCCAGTAGGACATGTGGTAAAACATTAAGTCCTGAGAACATCAGCAGCAGCCAGTTAGAAATGATCTTATTTCTATGGAACTATATAACCCTTATCAAATATTTATCTTCTTTTAACAGCATTCCTCTTCTTTTAAAAAAGGATATAAACAGAGTAATATGCTGCTGACATTGTCAAGAAGTTAAAAAAAGAAGCAGGGTAAGAGAAAATGGATACTGCATATTATACTAGGCTACAATGAACAATAGAATTTAGAAATACAGGGGAAAAAAGAGCAAAAAGAGGAAGCAGGTACTGCAAACTCCAAATGAGGAAAGAAAGGACAGCTATATTAGTGAGAGGAGCAAGACAACTATTTAGAGAGAGAGAGAGAAAAAGAAAGCAATCCATGTACAGTCGGAGCCCAGGTCCTGTGGCTGGGGTGCTACTCACCTGCGCCCAGCCGCTTCCACCAAGCTGCCCACACAATGAAGCAGTAATGGGGTGTGTGCAGGCATAGAAAAGAGGAAGCAGAAAGCAGAACGCCATGAGAAGGAGTGAGAGGAGGGAAAGGGCCGAGTCACATCGGCTGTGACACTACGGCAGGGAGGGTCAGGAATAAATCCTGAAAATATCCAAATTTAAAAAATCATTCAAGATTCAACTTCAGTGTTTCTCAGCTCTAAATTTGGACTGAAAATCAAAGTTTCAACAATTGGTTGATTAGCTCAGTCGGATATAAAAGACGGGTTTCAGCAACTTTAACATTAATTGCTTAAATAAAGAGAAACATTTACACAAGGGCCTGAGCATATGTAGAATTAGGATCTACATAGGGAGGACTCACTTGTCCAGGTCGATATCCAGGGCTTTATGAGGGTCGTTGGGATCTTTGTCATCATCATCACTGGGTAAGGCATTCTGAAGTAATAAAAAGGTGAAATCAATGAAACACAGTTAATAACTTTCTGAATAAATCTACATCCACAACCCACAAAAAGAGAGATCTGAGATATTGACTTCCAGTCTCAGTTGTCTCACAGCTGTGAACCCAATAAAACAAGCAATAAGGGTATTTATTTCTGACAGACACAATATTGTTGGTTGGCTTTGGTCAATAATAAGGTCAGAGTAATGTGTAAACCGCGTTATAATTTAGAGAGGAAAACTGATATATCTTTCATCATTTAACAGTAAATTACAGCCCTATGTAGAATACAAGTGATGAAATCAAATATATATTTATTACACTAAGTCATGATGCCTGTCAATATAAATAAAGGATCAAATCTGATCCCCCACGTTTCTGGCTTTGGTAGATATCATATTAGTTCTAGCTTTCCCTTTCAAATTCACTGTGATGTTTAAACAGCTCCGGCATACCTCTGGCATCTCCTCGGTAACAATGTCAACCATGTGGGCAGGCGTGATGTCCTCCTCGCTCTCTGGTCCTGAATCATGTTTCCTTCCTCGCCCGCTGCGCTTTTCTTTCCTCTTCTTCTTCTCCTTCTTCTTCTTGTCTGCTCTCTCTTTCTGCCGACGCTCCTCTTCCAGTTTCACATACTGGTCAGACATGGGCAGACCTGCGGGACGGAAGACAGCAATGTCTACTAGATTTTAATTTACTAATAATAAAACAAACATATCTTAATTCGAGCATAGCATGACATGTAGTGAGTGCAACTGCAGTAAAGTAAGCCATTGTGATTTCGGCATTTAGTGTTTTGTGGTAGTGTTGGAACAGTGTGTCCCACCTGGGACTTTGAGAGGCACACTGAGGTCAATCTGCACGACTGGGATGTGCTCCACTCCAGGGGCTTCCTGGTACGCCTACACAGAGCAAACATTAATTTAAAACATGGCTTAACAAACAGTGTTTTATGGTGTATACATTTCATGTCCACCTACATATAATTTGTATGCTATAATTACTATTTATACAGGCCAGGTTAAACAGACTGGATTAAACTGAGACATGTACTGTGTAGTGAAAATTTTAAGCGATGACTGCACACCTTCTGAGAGGACGGGGATGCCTTGATGTAGAACGGATTGTTGGCTTGCTCCTGCTTTCTGGCTTCTCTCCTCTGGGTGTGGGGAAAAGAAATACAGTTGCATTAATTAATTGTATCTGTATGTCATTGATAAAACTGTGATTGTGAAAAGTGATTTTTTTTTTATTTTTTTTTTTTACATGCACTTGTACGTCTATACTATTAAAAAAAAAAACAGTATTGCTTGTTCAATTCAGAAATACTATAGTAATCGAGCAGCTTACTCTTGCCAGCTCCTTCTCGTCCACCTCTGTGTGACGAGGGCGGGAGTGTTTGGGTTCCTCCTTGGCAAAAATAGCCTTAGGCTGCTCATCCTCAGACTCGCTCTCTGATGGAGGTTCGTTGATCCAGGCATCCAAGTCCAGACTACACAAACAAACTCAGTTACACTTCACTGGTCAAGACCCACAGAGACATATGTGAGCATTGACGTTTCAGCTAATGTTGCTGGTCCACCATGGTATGAACAAACACTATGGGTTAACAGTCATGTCAAACTATGTAACAGTGTAGTTTTAATGACACATCCTCATGTACTGAGCCCACTCACCCTTCAGGAACAGGCACTTTCTTCTGTGCCTTGGGGGCTACAGGGTTGAGTTCTCCAGCAAACAGAGCACATACTTCCTCTGCTACTTCTACGTCCTTCTGTTGCAGTTTCTGGATGTACTTGACCAGCTGCAGGATGCAAGACGCCTGAGGACAAGACAGAAGGCGAGGCAGACGTGGAGATTAGTGAGGTTATTTATCAGATTTGTATGTAGTGGGTAACCTTGGGAGGTATGAAATGCAGAAAAGGTAAAAAGTAAGAATCTGTATTTTGAGTTTGGGCAAAAGAAAACCCAATTGTGACATATATGCATATCTCCAGCTTACCCTTTCCTGCACCTCCAGGTTGGCGCTCTGGACAAACAGCGGCAGCCTGTCTATCATTAGCTGGCTGGTTTCCTGTGCTGCTGTGCTGTCCGTGTTTCCCTCCTGGTTCTTTAGCACGGTGGCAAACAGCTTGGCTGCATTCTGCACGTACACTGCCTGGATGTGGCCTGGTAGGGTGGCCACCTTAGGCCGCAGCATGGCCTCTAACGTCTGCATCGGGTTCTCCAGGTGTCTAAGAAGAGGAGGTGGATTTAGAAAAAGCCTGAGTGAAAACTACACTGTATTACAATGTACGTTCCAGCTTGACACTGATGTAATACTTATTTTATGATAAGAAATTTCTCTTATGCAGCAAGTTACCTACACATCTGAAAATATGAGAAAAATATGAGAATACACAGACATTCTATTACCGCTGAGAACCTTCTCACTCATTCAAATTTAGAAAAGGATGTTAGAGGGTGCAGAGTGCAGTAACTGAACCAAGCTGTCAGTTCATTCATTCAACTGGTTATGGGATATCTTACTATATAATACATGAAATTTGTATGCAGGGTTGCTGAAGTGCTTCAAGTTTACCGTTACCCTATTATGTACAAAATGAAAAATATGCCTTCTTTTACTTTTCTACTGTCAGTTTATAGCAGTGTGTGTATCCGTGAGATAAATCTACTTACTCCGAGAATTCACCGCAGATCCAGGCTGCAGCATACAACACTTCACAGATGCCCATTCGCTGCATGTTGCCTGTCAACAGGTGAGCGTTGTCCAGCAGAGTGGCCATCTGGGCAACAGCAAAGACCCGGATGGCTCTGACCCGAATAGCCACATCCAGCATCTGAGAGGCAATGAGGTGGCCATGCCGTGTGCCCTCTAATCGGGTCAGCTCCACCAGAATACTGATGTACCTGTCAAGCAGACGTGGAGAGGTGCAGTTGAAAATTGTGTCAGAGAGTGGAAAAAAACATCAAACGAAGTTTAAAAATATGGAGTATATAAGTATAAGACGATGGTGGTGTAAAGTCCCTGGCTGCGAGACTGACCATTCAAAGTTGGTGATGTACTGGTAGTTGCTCTGGCTGCAGATGTCGATGATCTTGGTGAGCAACTCATCTCTGTAGGTGGTTCCTTCTGCTTTGTCCACGTGGAGCATCAGCTTCTTTACAATCTCCATCAGGTTCTTTTTGGATACCTGGGAGAGCAAACACCAGTTCAACAACAATCAAATTACATGCATGAATGTAAAAAATATGATTTGTCCTTCTGAGGCTGAAAGAGGCAGAATGTCCTCAAAACAGCTTTAAAATTCAGAGAGAACAATAAATTGTGTAATATCTTGTACAGGGAATAAATCACAGAATTTGTTCATATGGCATAATATAATATCACACAATCACTGGAGTCAACACCACCTGCACCTACACCATCTATTAGCTTACTTTGGCCAGCTACTGTGCCATTCCCTGACAAACCTATAGTAACCGATCAAGTAAATCACGTCACCAGTACCTATGGCAAAGGAGGGAGTTTCCTGCCCTGCTAAGTATTGAGTTAATTTTCTAAAAATAGAAATTCAAAGTGAAACCAAGATAATCTGGCACTGAAACACATTTCTTAAAACTGAAAAATGCTGAATAACAAACAAACAAACAGATGAGTAAAAATAAAAGTCGTTGCTTCACACCATGCCATAGAGCAGGTCCAGAGCTCTGAGGCGGATGGACTCATCCTTGTCATCCAGACACTGGAGGATGAGGTCCTTATGAGACTGCACTGACTTGGGGTGGGTCTTCAGGATCTTTGACATCGCTAGCAGGCCCAGGTACTTCACTTCAAAAACATAAACACAGAAGGCCTTAGCGTATTTAAAAACAGACATAAGTGCACCCTTAGCTGTCTTACACCCTAACAAGTAGCTACATTAGATATTTTGATCTCTATCTTGTATCACCTGAAATTATTTTCTGAATTAACAGCAACATTTGCTGTCATATTGTCTTAATCAAGTTCCTGACTATCCTTACTTGATTGTAATATAATATATGGTTGCGGACACATTATATTCAGTTTATACTACACTTCCCTAGATCTAGTCACTATATAAAGCCTAACTGGCTGTATATAGAAAATATTTCTATTTGAATACAATATAAACAAATTACTGTTATGTTTTCTTCTATGAAATAATCTATAAAATGTATAGGGCATAACACAAACTGAATATCAAAAAGGAAAGGAACACAAAACACAGAACAATGGAAAGGACACACAAACACATACACATGGTACAACACACGCACACACACACACAGACACACACACACACTGGACACAGTTGTTTTGATTTGCTTTGCTTTATCCTCCGTCGTATCCTGGCAGCTTTTCCTACTCACCTAACACATTTTTTTAAATTCAGAAATCTGCTGAATCACTGCCTTCTGTTGATCATCTAATCTGGCAGAGACAAATGGCTCTCGGGTTCTTGGATCAATAAGTGTGTGTGGTAGTGACCTTGGGGTGAGGTGACGCTGATAACTGCAGTGAATACATTGCAGAAATGACCGGGGATGTGGCCTCAGTGCAGCTGCAGGAGACAACGACACAGCCTCTGAATCTACATCTGCGATGGAAAAGTGACAGCAGCGGTTCAAATGAAACTTTCTCTCAATGAGGAAAGCATAATTGAGCGATGAAATGTAAGCTTGACAAAGCGACATGCATTTCAACGATTGTTTACTACATCGCTGCCTTTCCAGGACTATTCCTGTTCATTAAAAAGGAAAGATAATCAACGTAAGAGTTGAATAAATCTATAGCATCTTGTGTTTGTGTCAACACACAACACATCTAAAAACAGTGACTTAAAGGTAATTTATTTTCCTATTTTAGTAGACTGTAATACACTTAATGCATTAAGAATGATACCACAGGTTTGTCTGAGTTTCATTCATTCATTTCATTGGAAAGAGGTAAGGCTGATTTATAGTTCTACACAGGCTCTACGTCGATCCTACGCAAGTGACCTATGCCATTGTGACCATTCATACTTGTTGCTGTTGTGTATGTGGTGCTCTGCAAAACGCCGCCAAAACACTAATTGGTGTTGAGTTCTTTTTTTGTATTTCAAACAATGGCGACAGAAAGAAACTCATCCTCCTCTCTTTTTCTCATTTTGTCTTTTCATCCCGCTGCCCATGAAACGGCAGCACAAGGGAATGCGAGGGAACAGACAAGAGCATGTCATGCAGCTAAGCGGCTATGTGCCTGTTTGTCTGTTTATGTGTGTGTGAGGACACGCTTGTCTGAGAATGTGTGTGTGTGAGGGATTCTCAAACAGCATTATGAAGTCATTTAGGTTTCGCGTGAGTTGCTTCCCATTCTCAGACAAGGCGCACACACACCAAGCAGACCAATCACAGTTGTTGGGGTCTGCGTCGCCACAACGTGTTGTTACATTTCTGGGGAGATGCCTGTCAGGCTACGTCGTCAGAGATGTATAAATCCGGCTTCTTACCTAAAGCGTGATTATGAGAGCCAAGAGGCGTGATAAAAGGATAACCACAAAACCAGTTTCACAGTCTGTTCTATTAACAGGTCTATAACTCTACTCACACACAACTATCTATGTATGGTTATCCAGATAACTCGAATGGCTGGATGCTGCATGCTCAGCACAAACTCCAACTTGAAATTTGCAAAAGGAATGTATTTTTTAGAGCCAAGCTCCATGTTTGAAAATGGCAACTTTTACCCCTTTCGGATAGAAGCAACAAATCAGGAAAACTCTTCTGTAAGTTCACTTCCTGTGTCATACACAAGGTATGCCACTTAATTGAGATGGCATCCTAAGCAGGCCGCCTAATTGAGAATAGGAAGGTAATAAGGTTCGAGTTATCCAGAGTCAAGGGGTCTACGTTGTTGTCGTCTAAAAGGGTGGACTGTTCCAGAAACACGCAGACAATGAGAAAATGACACACTGCAGGCATTGACAGAGGGCTCACAGTTCTGGTCCGAGTCTTCTATCAGGATTCGCAGTTTCTGCACACAGAGCTGAAAGAGATAGATAGATAGATAGAGAGAGAACAAGAGAAAAGGGGGGGAGAAAGTGATAGTCATTAACATCACTGTAAACCTTTCGACACCAGTTTCAGTCTTGTCATGCGGTCAGACGAACAAAAGTGGGAGGAAATGGGCCCTATATATTCGATGGTGCAAAATGATTTTTTCATGCATTGCTGACAGGACTTAATGCAAGAAGCAAACAGCTTTATGAGCTTTATCGCTGGCCTGCCTGATGGTGGCTGTGTCTCTGATGAAAGCATGCATTGTGGTTCAACTGGAGTGGAAAGGGTTATGATCAACATCTAACCACAAGAAAGTGCAGAGAGAGGAGTGGACCTCAGAGGCTTACCTGGATACTAGCACTGTGGTTAGGCATCCCAGAGGACAAGGAAATCAACACTGCAATGCGGGACAAAGAAACTATTAGATGTGACTGTGAACATAAGATTTTGTGAGAAGAAAAGATGTAGATTTTTCTAAGAGGCAACAACAAATTCACATTTGAAATTGGGGCAACTACTATACCAAACACACATTAAGCTGAATGTGACCACTACATTGCATACAGAATACCAGTACTGACCTGCAATTACAGTGTTGACACATTCATACAGCAGAGACATGGCAGAGGTACTGTGAGAAAGGAGGACAGGGTAAGAAAGAGAGAGTGGGGATTATTATTGATATACCGGCCAGATGAAACTGCTTTTATCATCCGTGAAAACGTTTAGAATTGAGGGATTTCGTCTCACCTGTGGATTAGGTTTGTCAGAGGCTCGATCAGCTTCTTTCCCAACCGTGGCTCTAGTGGTGTGAGTGCACCAAACTGTAAAACAAACACAAAGAGTGCCATGACTCACAGTTGAACATCTCTCACATCAGAATTTCCCTCTAAAATTAAAACTACTCTTGATACTATCCTATCTGTTCATGATCACTGATTGATTCAGGGAGTTATATTGTAAAAATGTGCTCTAATTTAGTCAAGAGAAAAGGAATGTTACTTAAAAAAGACAACATGTCATGTGACTTCATTGCATTTTGGTCAAGTGAGGCCAATGCTGGTGGAGGAACTAGTATCAATTCCTCTTTTATGATGGATTTCTCCCTGTATGATTGGTGCAATAGTGTGAGAGTAAAACTAAACCGTGGCTTGGTGGTGCACAGTATAGTATCGTATGCTGCTGGTAGCAATATAAGATATATAAGACCACGTGTGCAATTTCTACACCAATCCACAAACTCTTAAAGTATCCTGATGACTTACCAGTTTGATGATCTTAATGAGAACCCAGTTATTAGTAGAGGAGGTCATGAGTTTGAAGAAGAGTGGAGCCAGAGACAGGTAGTTCTTGGGATTTCTCCGTGCCAGCTCACAGATAACATTTACTGCTGCAGACTGGACACCTAAAGAGGAGAAAATGCATTACACAGGAACAAATAAAAACAAATAAATCAATAAAAATGTAATAATCACAATACATTTACAAAACATAATTAAACATAATTTATTAAATTTATTGATTTGTGTTTATTGGGTCAGGTTGAATTAAGTATGGCTAAAAAAAACAATGTACAAAACCAGATAAATGTCCTGTGAGATGCTTTTGTCTGTGCAACAAAAATAGTCCTGTGACTTGGTCAATATTCCCAGACAGCCCTGGCAGTATCACAAATGAGCCTTCCTTAATCTCATATTCTTAGTTGCTGAATAATTCATAGGGTTCAGGTGACAGAGAACGCCTGTCCACAGGAGTTTCCAGCTGAATCTATCATGCAGTGTCTTTCCTGATACCTGGGTCTGGGTCCTCCAGTTTCTCCTTGAGCCTGGGGAAAGCTGGGCGCAGGGACTCTGGGTACTTCAGAAACACCTTGTACATGATCAACACCGCTTTCTTTCTGATGTAAGGTTTAGTGTGGGACATCTAGGTTGGGAAAAAAGTAAAGACAGTAGAGACAGTTGTGTTCAAACTGTTAAAGAATGGAGGAAAACCACCTCTTCTCGACTGCTCTGAGGTAAATAAAGATGCCGGAGTAGTTAAAATGGAGTCATTAACTGTAGCCAGAATAGACAGTCCCTTTGATAAACCTCTGGACATATTCTCCTTGACTCACCAGTGTCATGATGTCATTGGCCAGGTCCCGAGCCAGGTCAGGGGTCACAAAACAAGAGAGGCCAGTAAGGGCTACACCTGTGTCATACTGGTTGGGACTGCTGAGATCCTGAGGGGAAAAAAGGTAAAAAGGAAGAGTCCATAAGACAGAAAAGGTTGGCCGAGAATAACAGCGAAGAAATATTCATAGGGGGCACAGACACGGAACATCACTGACCTTTCGGATCTGATTGGTTGTCAACATGATGACATCAGTGCTCTCGTGAAAGCACTGTGAGGCTGCCAGGTAGCCAATCCTCTGTAGGAAGAGAAGGAAGCAGAAAGAATGACATACTGTGTAATTACATAATGTATATTTCAGTACTTTGCTATTATTACAAACATTCAACCTTTCACAGAGACTGATCTATAGAGTACATTGGATCTGCTGTGACTATTCCTTGTGCTATTTTCAGATGAGTATCTATGTGGAAAAATGAACTTCAGTGCTACAGAAACTGACTGTTGGTGAGCCTGTTTGTACCTCAACAATACTGTCCTGGCAAATCTACACATTGGCATATACCACAGTCATAACATCATACCCATTAGTCAAGATTATGTCAAGAAAGTGACATTGTAAGAATTGCATTTCCAAGACTTCGCATTATACTCCAGTCGTACCTTGTATGTGAACTTGGAGGAGCTCATGACTTCAACGATGTTGAAAGCGGCCCAGCTGACATCATAGCCCAGCATCTGAAGCTGTAACGCAGAAAAGAAAAGAGACAAAGAGATGTGGGTGAATAAAAGAAGAAGAGGGGCTCTAAGCTGTTCCTATGATGAATTAAGAGGCTAAATGATTTGAGCTGAATGCTTTTAAAGTCAGAATGGATGCCAATCGCATCATGCCATCTAAACCAAAATGTGGACCTAGGTTATAAATAGAGTGCTTTAATTTAAACATAAATTGTACACTCCTCTCAATATGCGGCTGTGTAGTGACTAAAACAAAACATATACATGGAGCCTTGTACCCATTTTGTAAAAACGTATGAAGTTGTTTCTAACTGGTCATTTCTTTTTGCCTTTCATGAAGCCTTGAGCAGAAACAATGGCCTTTCATTCAGCATGACGCTGTTTGAATAGAAAAGATAATATACAAAGAGTGAAGTCTGTGTGTGGTTCCCGTCTGCAGTTAACACAGCCAGCTAGAATTTTCCATTGTGTGCATGTCAACGTAATATAGTATGAAACTGTCTGAGCATATTCACTGCCTGTTCAAAAGACATCCTCCCTAGCTCTCGCTCGCTCATATATACACTCCTTACCTGTTTAGTGTCATATAACAAATTACATATAATTTTCATATGATCTTAATTGGGTTTTTTGTTTAGTTTCTTTCTTTGTTAATCCTGAGTGTTGTATATTGAACGGCTTACCCTGCTAGTGCTATAGAATAAAGAGACTGGCTCCCAGGCGGGTTACGCTGAGAGCCATATTATGATGGTGTCCATGTATGTGTGTATCAGTGCTTTGGTATCAAGTAGAACTGACAGACAGAAAGAGTCGGTGTTGAGAAATCTTACGTAGGTGAGCTTGCACACAGCATTGGCTTTGACAGCGATGTTGTCCTGCTTGAGCTCCTGTTTGATCTCATCGATGCATGTGGAGATGTACTTGGCCTGAGGGCAGACAAAAGAGAGGACAAACAACAGACACCAGATCAGATTAGGTGGAGTGATATCCAGAGTGGGAGGCTGCTACCAAGCACCAGGAGCAAGCTGGAAAATCCTGGTCTGTCTGATGTTGCTATCCAAGACACCAGCCAGAGGAGGTGGAACTGGATGGTGGTTTTGCAAGTCCCAAGTCAAGTCACGCAAGTCCTAAACTTTATGAAGTCATAATGCAAGCCAGATCTCTTAAAGTGCTTCTGGCATCAGCCAAAAATTATTCTACACTGGGCTTTAAGTCATAAGTCAAGTCACGAGTCATTGGTGTTGGATTCAAAGTTATACCAAGTCTAAAGTCATCAAATTCATGACTTGTGTCGGACTAAGCCCCACAGCTGTGCCAGTCGGTTTGACTGCGAAAATAGCTGAAGTTGAAATATGGATGTAGCTTTGGCTTGCAGCCCATGAACCTTCGTGATGGCCATTACTGACACACATTAAATGGTACCACTTGCCTAGGAGATTGTCATCATGCATGGCCTGATGGCTGGAACACAACATTAACACACTACACAAGGTCAGAGAACAAACTGACCATGCTTACTGAGCAAGAAAATATTAAAAATGAAAACTGTATCACTCTAATCACACAGTTGTTAAACACAACTTGTTTTGTGCATTTCATAAGGTAATGGGAGCCTCATCAGCTCTCCCATCCTCTAAAGCATTTTAAAGTATTATTTTGTTTTGGCCTTTATGCCTTTATTTGATAGAGATGGCTGGGTTAGGAGCAGGAACAGGGGCAGGGAGGAGAGGTTCCGACTCGAACCCGGCCGCCGCTGCGTATATGGGGGTCGGCCATTCTCTACCGACTGAGCTAACCCTCTAAAGCATTTTAACAAATGAGTGAATGAGTGAGAGAAAAGAATAGCTCCACCCCTGACCCCTGCAATATTACACTAGATTTCCTGAACGAGAGCAGAAGGTACATTTAATTCAACAGCGGAGGACAAGCTCAGTTAGACCTCTGGACTCAGCCAACCACTGTTCAGAGGGGCAACAAACACATACACATATAGCTT
>NW_023339674.1:15821137-15845584 GCF_004916995.1 Morone saxatilis | reverse complement strand
GAAAACATCCTTCTAGTGTCAAACATCCAACTGTAGGAACAAGCAGATAAACAGATTGTTGACTAGACTTTATCTAAATTTAGGTATATCTAATATTCTTTAAATGTAAAAAGCAATATTATGCAATAATATTACATGTATGTGCATGTTAAAACTAGTAAAGTCAAGTAATACGAAGGGTGAAAATGTTGGTGATAGAGATTCCAACCCATAACTGAAAGGTCACAGGTTCAATCCCTGCCACGTGTCCTTTTAAAGTGCCCCAAACAGATCACTGCTCCCAAAGTGATCCGAGTATGAATGTCAAAGTCAGTTTTTATGTGTTTTTAACCCGTTAAGTGAAGCAGACAGGTGGTTTTATGTGTGGGACGATGTCGGGAAGCGGCGGTAGAGCTCGGTTCAGAGCTGCAGTGTTAAAAGGGTAAGGGTGTATGAGGGGCATAGGTACCGCAATGCAGGCCTCCACTCTGGCACGTCTAAATAAGGCGTCAAGTGGGTGTGTGAGAGTGTGTGTGTCCAACAAAGTGGAGCTGAGACACCCTATCCCTACAGAGAGGACTAGTGTTAGGACAGAGCCTCACTGCACCACTCACCGAGCTAGTCTTACACACTCACACAAAACAGCACATAAAGTCTAAAAAGTGCATCCGTACGGCTATCGATCGGTGCCTTATCCTCAATTCACCAACACTTCCACCAACATTTTCTGCTGCCTGAGTGAGTGGGATGGTTTAGTGGGTTTTACTTGAAGTTGCTGGGATGCTGGCTGAGGGCCAGATTCAGGGTGTCCATAGCATGACGGTGGTGTTTCTGGGCGCTCAGCAGCAGGGTCAGCAGGTGGAGGGAGTGTAAGTCGTCCCCGCGGAGAGATAAAGCTGCCTGCAGGGGCTCTATGGCTGCTGACACCTGTCACACACACACACATTCTCAGGTGTAACTTACACTGTTTTCTAATTATTGTTAATATCTTTTCTCATTTGTTGACATACCTGGCGTACAAGTGCCAGCTGCAGAGCCAGATACATGGCAATCTGTGCGTCCTGGGGGTCTAATGAATGAGCCCTGTGGAGGAGAGAGAGAGTCAACAGAGTAAACTTTTTATTAAAGCCATATGTTGTCAAAAACTCCAAAGACCTGGGTCAGATTACGGGCAATTTATTTACTTGTACATGACTTAGGTCTGACTTTACAAACATTCAAAACACAGCCAAGCAAAAAGGCCTGCAGTGTGAACGTAGAGTCTGCAGAGGCTGTACTTAGGCACAGTCATGCCTTGAGCTAAATGTTAATATACTAACATGCTTTCAACGACAATGCTAACATGATTATGCCATGTTAACCATCTTAGTTTAACATGTTACCATGGTAGCAGTTGCCACTAAACCTGTGTAGGTGCCAGATCATAAACCAAAGCATTTGGACAGACTTGTTGTTTCGACTTGATCACAATAGTTATTATAAATTCATCCATTTTATGGATTGAATGCATGGCTAAGGATAAAATGCTACGTATGAATGTGACATGTGTGATGGAGAATAGGACCAGGACCTACTTGCTCAAAACTTTTAGTGCTTTTTTGTTGAATTCATTGCGATCAGCTTTCAGAGTGGCTGCAGAGAGAAGAGGACAGAACCAACAGTTCATAAAAATTGATGTGTTTAAAGTCCAGGTGACATAAAAACTGTAATTTTAACCCTTTAAGATCACATCCTTAGTTATACCTTTCCCCTATTTAACAATTTATACCAAAATCTGATCATTTCGTCTTCCTGTAAAACAATGTGTCATGCCCTTCTAATGAAAGGAATAGTTTGGGAATGTCATATATCACTTATGAAGCTAAAGGCAGGAGACAGTTAGCCTAGCATAAACAGCTAGCCTGGCTCTGTCCAAAGGTATTGGACAGGATTTTTTAAACCTTCATATCAAACTACATGTCCCCTGCTTCCCCTGTCGTTTTACTGCAGAGGATAAATATATTTGTCAGTTTGTGTGTCCTTACCCTCAGAGGCCTGTAGACTGCAGCAGAGTCCCAGAGCCAGGTAGGCCCTGGGTAGAAATTCTCCGGCTTCTTCCCCCATAGACACCACACTCTGCGACAGAGCCTCAGCCTCCTCGAACTGGACACACACACACACACACACACATATATATAAAACACACACACACATAAAACACTTACCACCAGTCTGTGATGAATATTTCCTCTTTGGCTTCTTCAAGAGCATCGGCTACGTCCTCCATGTATGTTTTCCCATTCACATACCTGTAAAAGACACACACACACACACACACACACACACAAACACGCACACACATACGAACGCACACACACCTTTAGACAGCAAGAACAACCAAAAACAAACACTCCCACCCCACCCTCTCACTTTTCAATCTGTCCATCTTCTGTTCTTTCATTATGCTTTTTATGGTGAACATCTCAGCTGTGCACACACACACACACACACACACACACAGAGCGTATTAATATTTCAGCAAACTGTGCGCTGTTGACTGGGCAACCACCACCTTATCTGGGCTGCCCAGGTTGGGTTACCACTTGCGAACAGCTTAGCCCATACATTGAATCAAGAGATCAAGAATTTATAACCTCTAATATAATCAAAAACATTAAGACACAAATATAGTTGACATAACATCCAGGCAAAAATGTGTACAGCTGATTAGATGTGATACTTTAGCCCCCTGCTTGTAAATTGGTTTTCTGATGAGAAGCAGGACAAAATCTGCCACGTTGAGAAAGAAATCAAATCCAAAAGCTGCCCTCAGGTCAGACACACTACCTCTACATTTCACACCTGACCTACAGCTCGAGACAGGTGTGCACAGCACCAGCCGCTCTGTGCAACAACAACCCAGGGATCCTGCCTTATACCCACCCCGTCGAACTACCTGACATTGCATTTTTTACAGCAGGAACAAAGCTACACACACCCAGTGCAGATCTTATGAGAAGTGCAGGCTGAGGCTGAGAGATGGAAACGTGGCTGCCCCAAATAGTGCCCTCTGATGGCCCATCCCACCCTGCTCCCACCTCAGATCTGGTGCTGTGAGGATCCTGTCATCACCCACAGACCTGTGACAGGGATGACATCACCTTCAATCTCTCATGGGGTGTTCAAAAAAACGAGCTAATGGCTCACCCACTTTCACACGATTAACAAGTTTGTATAATGGAGATGTGTGCATTTTTTTTAAAGCTCAAAGTGAACCAGATACAGGCGAGTTAGGCCTCTTTTAGAGCATTAAAAGAAATCCATTGACTCTGGTGTCCTCAACATAAGTGACAATATCACTGAAGATCTCTTGATGCGTCTCCCCGAATGAATCAACCACTACAAGTACAGTCACCAGCAGTTGTGTGATAACAGTAAGGTGTTCACATTAGCAGTAGCCCCTGCTATGATCTCTGTTATGCCGAAGAGTAATCTCCTGCTAAATTGTGATAATCTATCGAGCTGCTTCCTCTAACTGGTCAGTTAGCTCGGCTAGCTCGCTGTCACTAACAACTCTTCATTAAATCCTCCTGACAGGTAACGTTGAGTGCAAAGTTTGCACCATATATATGCCCTGACGCTTTACTGTTAGCACAGGTGGACTGAGCTCTTGTCGGCAGCACTAGTAGCCGACTGAAAACGACTGTAACGTTAATGTACCTAGCGTTAGCTCTCAACGTTAGCTGGCTGGTCAACGGTAACGGTAATACGAGTTTAAAAAAAAACAAAAACATCAATGAATGCCAGCGTTTAGAACACGTCACAGGTGACGGGGTGTGCTCGTTAAGTCGTATTCTTTTTCTTTTACCTCATCTTCCTTGTGATTCCTAATGCCACGTACTAAATCCTGAAGGTTTTTATCGAACATCCGATCGATGCTCCCTTTGACAATCTTCAAAGCCATGTCTGCCTGTGACTTGTGCCGCGTCTGTCCTGCGGGGCAAAGCGCCTTTCAGGGGTCTAGTGGGTGCCGACCGACCCGCTAGACTGTCTCTCATCCACCCGGGGACCGTGTGTGCAAGACCCGCTGCTGTTTACCAAGCCCGGGCAGATGAAGCTGAGGCCAGACGGGGCGTCCTGTGCTGTGCAGATACGCTGGCAATGGATCAGTGTAGGAAATGGCTGACAAAATGGCGTCCACAGTCAGCTGACTTGAGTATTATGTGGGAATCAGGGGAATTAAAGGTCTAGTCCCCCCTCCTGTTCACTAGAGTGAAGGGTTGTATGACACTGCCGATTTCAAAACAGTACCGAACTTTTAAATAAGAATAGAAATACACTGAGTCCTGTGACTGAGCCTCAGGACATTTCAACCAGTCATTAACCAGCCTACAGTAACAGGAGTGTGTGAGAGGAGTTGACTTTTTTTTAATTTAGTACCAGAAATGTAGAAGTAAGCAATATATGGTGGTGCAGTTGTTGGTAAAACACCCTCTTTTACACTAGCACAGCAAATTAACTGGGGGGGAAAAAAGAGGAAGTTTTCCACTGCGAGAAATGAGATAGAAACCAAACCATGCTGAGATTTTTATTCAAGTCTCAACTTAGTGATAGAAATGCTTTACCAATTTACATAGCACTAAAAACACCTGTTGTATGCATATGACAGGAAAATGGCAAAATAGGCTGCAGCTACATGAGATCTCAATAGCTTTTAAGGGCAGTTTTCAATCTGTACAGTTATTCCATTTATTATGCAAGTTACTGAAAGCGGACACTATGGGTAGACGAGAGTGCAAGGTGTTTTAACTCCACAGCAATTATTAATTTAGACAAAACTCTAGATGCAAATATTTGCAAACAAGGCTATAAAAAGTCAGTGGACCTCTGTTGGAAAACAGTTTGAAGTGATTCAATTAATGGCTTTACATTTCAGACTGGATTAACTGGATCAAGACCAGATAATTAAAAAAATACTTAACATAAAAGACTCACAAATAGTACTTTACCACTCTCACAATGCCATACACACAGACAAAAGGCCTTTGTGATGTTTTGTAGGCTTTATAAAAAAATGAAGCCAACAGACGCAAGCACGGGTTGCACAAAAATTAGCGAAAAAATTAACGTCATGGCTCCATTTCCCCACAAGGATCATCAAAGTTACATCTCATACTACCCCAGCCTATATTCCGGTTAGAAGTGCTAAAAGTGTAATCATTGAATATACATACGGTATGAAAGACCAAAGTAAGAGTTCATGTGGTAGAAAGAACAAAGCAGCCAGGAACAGGGGGTACAGGGTGAGGATCCAGGACGGGCCGAGTGTCGTATAAAAGGAAAAGTACATTTCAGAAAACAAAAGGAGGGGGGGCTCGTACGGCGCCACAAACTATCACACTAATAAGCTTTCCTTTTTGTTGTGATAAATAATGGACCAAACGGTTTGAGCAACAGGGGCCTTCTGGTTTGAGATCATTATAGTACAAAATGTCCAAAACATCAACATTGACGTAACAGATAGTGTAGGAAATGCTGGGTGTGTGTTGCAATGTTGTTGGGCCAGGGGCACTGTATGACGTCAAACAAAGAGGCCACCATCTTTAGCACTTGGTCCACTGCAGTGGTTGTTAAGGGTCTTTCAGCTTTCTACAGCCGGCGGTTCCATCTCTGCAGAGATGGCGTTGTCTGCTTCTTCATATGTGTGAGTGTGTTGTTCAGCAGGACTTTCTGGGCTCCGTCTAAAAAGAAAGTACATTATCAGTCACAACCGCTGCTGTGCTTCAATTACAATATATTAAACAGGGAGGATGCTCACATAAGTGTGTAGATGTACAATGGTTCTCTTCGCTTAAACCTAAAACTTTTTGATTGTCCCTAAAGCCAACAGAGATAATGTACATTGTCACACATGGGATGTTCACCTGTTCGGACTTGAAGCAGTATCATCATTATTCTCCTCCTGGGCAGGTGATTTTGGTTTTTCTTCTACCTCCATGTCATCTGTTTTCTGTTGTGAATCCCCATTCACTGGAGTGGAGTCTAAAAAATGCAAATTTAGATGAATATAAGAAAAGGAAATTGAGGTAATGTAGAACTCAGATGGAGGCAAGATGGAGGTGTGTGCCTGTTTTAATTTTTTCAAACCTGTGTTTTGTGTCTCCTCATTATCTTCTGGTTCCTTGTCGTCCGTTTTAGGTTTAGCTGGCAGCTCCCCCTTGCCCACAAAGCGGAGTTTTAACTTGTTGTAGACATCAGTAGCTTTTTCCATGACTGCAGTGCTGGCTTTATACCGCCGAATCTATATTGTCCATAACAGGAAAAAAGAAAGATCAAAGAAGTTAAGAATGGAGAAGATAATATAATGAAACAAATGTAGTAGAGCCCTGATTATTAAACCCCAATTTGCAACACCTTTTTCTTGTCAAACACTCAGGCAGGCAATACACCATATTTGGTCCACTGATGTGGTATCTTTTAAATGCACATTTGAGTGAATTATTAATATAAAGTTAATCAATAAAAGAAGAGAAGAAACCACATTTTTAGGTAGAGTTATTAAAATAAAGAGTACAGTAAATTAGACATGGCAAACTTCAGTACTGCTGTTTCTACTTACATTTCCTCATGTCAAGGAGAAGCATTATTAAGCAGTGGATTAGAGTATTTGAGTTTCCAACAATCATCAATACTATGGAAAACCCTACCTATTCAAGTGTAACAGTTTCAATGAGGACACCATGTCATGTACATTCTTTCCATTATTTTAACAATGTGGGTTATATCTTAATGCAGATTGACTTGCAAACATAAAAAAACTTAAAGATTATACATGTACATCTACCTTATTATAGCAAACAACTATTTACTATGTAAAGTTATAGTGGCGTCATGATGTCTACGCAGCCTCTGTGGTTTGGTCTGCTCTGTGTGCAGCTGAGCAGAGCAACTGAAACTGCTGCAGTGAATTTATTTCCACCAAAGCAGAGTTGGTGATTGTTGGAACAGTGAAAAGACTAACAAAGAGAGTCTTAGTGATTGTTATTTAGTTTCTGTTTACGTTGAATGAAGTTATGATGTTATAATGATATGCAAGGTAAAATTTCTTTTTTTCTGTCACTTTCTGAGTCTGGTGGCGAGTGATAGTGATATTATGGCTGTTTCTGGTTAAACAAAAGGTCTGTGTAGGGATCCTTTCTTTAATGTTTTCAGACACTTAAAATAACAATCTGAGCCTGTCAGTGGCAACAACAAGCACTTTAAGTGGACGTACGAGCGGATTTGTCTCTAAGGATTAACGTTAGTTTATGTTGCAGCCATTGCAGCCCTTTTCACATCGAACTTGGTGAATTAAGGTTTTATTTAGACTAAACCATTGTTGGTTTAATTTGTTTCTGTCCTGTCGTTTTGGTCTGAGAGGCTGGTGTTTTAGTGCGACACCCAGTGGTATGGGTAAACTTTTAAGGACACAAACACAAACAATAGACAGTAAATGCACCTTTTTCAGTGTGGCAATGACTTCAGCGTTCTTATGAAGGATCTGGCTGGTGACGGGCACGGCCTCAAGTTCTTCCAGGGCTTGTAGACACCGCTCTATGTCCTAAGAACAATTCCATTTAAAACATTACTTTTTCATGCAGGCATAAAAACACACAGAAAGAAGTGACCATGTATTTAACCCAGATCCTTTAGATGTCACTTACTGGGTTGTCCACTTTGAGTGCAAACTTTATATCTGTGTGGAGCTTTTGTAGCTTTTCTTCTGGTGATGGCTCTGCTTTTGGACACACAAAGTAACACTCAATATGTTGTACTGAATTACTACTTTCCCTCTCACAGAAGAAAGGAACACAATAGATCTTTGTGTGAATCTACCTGTTGCACAGTTTCTGTCTATGCATATAAGTGTAACTGTATGAGAGACTGACCCTTTTTCTTTTCAACTTTCTTCTCTGGCGGCCTCTCTGGTTTGCGTTTGGGTTTTTCAGGCTTGGACCTGAAAGAGAGACAGAGGGGAAACTCTGTGATCTGTGTACATTAAATTTTAATGAAGTTCTCCTAATGAGGTTTGCATACTATAGTCTGTTCCCCAGTGTGCATTCACCTCGCTCTGGACTTCTCCTCTGACCGTCTGGCTTTCTTCTCTTTTAGCTCTTTCTCCTTTCTTTCTTTTTTCTCCTTCTCTTTCTTTATTCTTGCCTTCTTCTGGTTGTCGGGCTTCTTTGATTTCTTTACCTTTTGATGGGAAAGGCACAAGAAGTTGCATGTGTCAATAGCACCTAGACAAAATATAACACATAATTTAGGTGATTCAAATTTTTTAATTAAGCAACTGTACATCAGACGGCGGTGGGGAATCAGAGTCAGAGGGGGCGGGAATTGGCGGTGGAGGAGGTTTCTTGGACTTCTTCAGTGGGTGATCATCTACACCTTCGTCCGAGCTGCTGCTGCTCTCACTGTCGCTCCCTTTTTTACCCTTGTCTTTGTCTTTCTTCTTTTTCTCGTCTTCCTCCTTCTCTCTCTCACGTAGCTTGCGGAGCTCCTCTGCCTCCTCCTTTTTCCGGCGCTCCTCCAGCTCTCGTCTGCGTTCCTCGTCTCGTTTCTTCCATTCACTGATGCGGTCGGTTTCGCTGTCACTGCGGAAAAAAGAAAAACAGAGCTCCCTTTTACAACAGGTTGGTGTGAACCTCACATTAGTATGTTTAAGCGGTGCATAAACAGGGAAAAAGTCCTCAGAGCAGCCTGACCTGTCACTGTCAGAGGACGATGAAGGTGCTCGTTTTGCGGGGGCGGGTTTGGGTTTCCGTGCACGAGGCTTTGGTGCAGGCTTTTCTGTGGAAGGGAAAAAATAAGCAGTGTGCACATTTACATAAGCCAAAAGAGGGGCGTAAAATCTTTTAATCCTTAAATATCAAACAACATTCATCTCTAGAACTTTGGATAAAGCAGAAATATAATCAATCCTAAACAAGACTGAACCCACACCTTTCTTGCGTGCCTGTGGGCCCTTCCGGGGAGGTGGATCTGAGTCCGATTCAGACTTTGAGCCAGACTGGGATTCAGAGCCGGACAGAGCTGGCCGGGGCTTCTCGTCCTCCGAGTCGCTGTCCACCACTTTCTTATCCGACCCTGATCCAGAGTTTGACTCCGAGTCAGAAGATGCCTTCTGCAACATCACAGACAAAAGAGGATTTGGAGATAAAGAAGCAAATCACAAACTGCCCTGACCAAATACTTTTAGTATGAAACGGGGCTGATGGTTCACCTTTTTCTTCCCTCTGCCTCCTGCTTTCTTTCCACCTCGTCCACCAGATTTCTTCTCTGGGGTAAAATCCTGGTCACTGTTCTTGCCGGAGTCAGACTCTGAAGGTGTGGGTTCTGATTCAGAGGGGGATCCGCTCTCCTCTACATCCCGGTCGCTGGACGAGCCTCGAGCCTTTTTGGGAGGGGGAGGCCGCTAAAATAGAAAGATGCAAATAGAAAAACTATAATTGTAATTGCAGCTCTTTTTCATATGCAGCCGGTTGCTTCAGCCAAACCATCTGACCTGTCAAACTTGCATTAATCATGGCTCATTATTGCTTTTGTCATTGCTATGGCAACTCTTGATATAAAAAAGGAAGCTACCAGTAATTAGTGGTCTTTTTTTGTTACCTTCTGTTTTTATTCTTATGTAAGCAGAGACATTCTTAGTACATATCCAAGTGTCGCTAATTGTTATGGTAACTCGCGGTTGGCACTTATTGTGCCAAATACCCGTAATTGTGACCAAGAATGCCCTTTTCTATAAAGCTCAATAACACAGTTATAGTATGGGCTGAATGAGTTAATGAGTTATTACTGAATCACTGAATACACGGTTTAGTTTAAGGTGTGGTGTATTTTAACTAACAGTACCATTAAACATCAATTACCTTAACAGGTGGTGGCTTTCGCTTCACTCCAGGACCACCTCCTCCACCACCTCCTCCTCCTCCTCCTCCTCCTCTTCCTTGGTCTTCACTCCCAGAATCTGATTCGACCTCACTTCCAAAGTCTGGTTTATGAGGCACCGGGACTTCTTCCTCGTCGTCATCTTCATCACTTCCTCCTCCGGCATTGTTGCCCTCGCTGTCAGAAGAGCTGGCTGGCTGCAGGCGAACCGTGATAAGAAGATTATTACAAATGTCTCACTTAAACACACTGCAGTCTTCAAGGCCTGTCAAAAAACAAACAAAACATCCGAATCCAGTCTCTCACTTGGAACGACAGCATTTTTTAAAGAGTATTATGACTTTTTGTCGTTCCTTGACCATTTGCCTTTGACAGGGAAATGACTCATGGAGATGCAGTAAAGTTCCCTGGTCATAAATGAACAGTAGATGTTACAGTATGCCTCACACCTTAAACCGCTGGGCGCCAGGACACCTTAGTCTGAACTGCAGCATTTTAATCGAAAGACAAGGCAAGTTAATGTGTATAGCAGCTTTAAACAACCAGACATTTCAAAGTCCTTCAGAAGTTACCACCTAGCAGAGACGAGCATGTGAGTAAAACAATGCGAGTAAAAATGACAGACACTAGGATTATGAGCATGACTGTTTAAACAACTTCCAATCATATCTTTTAGAGTATGGGGGAATGTTGAGGTATGGAGTTATTCAGGATTTTGGATTTCTGAGATTAGTAAACTTACTACAGGCGGGGCGCTGTAGGAGGCATGTGGATTGTTCTGGATCTCCCATAAACCTTCATTGAATCCCTTTCTTTTGTTGGGCTTTCCATAGCGTTCGCTGTACTTTTCATAGGCAAAAAGGTCCTTTGGCGCAAGGAATGCTCTGTGAAACGGAGGGATAGAAAGAAGACAATGTGAAGAACTTAACGTCTGAACCAGAATAAACCCCTCCAATGTTATCATTAAACAACAGGTTGTTTGACATTAAGGATGCTTTACACCGATTTGAGACTTTAGAACAGCAGACTGTGCCACCTAGTGATGGATTAATATACTGCAGGTGCCATCTTGTCAAACAGATGGTGTCTGTTGCCAGATCAGACATATCAACACATCTCTCAAAAAACATACTGCACACTCAAAGTGACACGAGTCAACAGTGAACCTTGAGAGAAGAAAGCTTAACAAAGGAGACTAACGTGCAGCGGCGTTTTTTCATTTTTTGTTTTTTTGTCTCACACCATTGCTCTCACAGAGGATATCATCAACAAACAGATGAGTCAAGGGCCTAAATTTAAAACTGGCACAGCCCATTCAACTGTGCATGACAAAAAAAGCATCTGCACTACAGACAATTTTGTAATTTAATTCCCTCCTTTCAAATGGCTGAAAACACAAAATGCATTGTTTGGAGTTTTAAACAAGTCTGTGTGCATACCAGTAACTCCTTTCTCTACCAGCTGATAACACAGTACTGTACTCACGTTTCATGTGTCCCAAAGAAGAAGATTGGGATTTTATTAGGAGGTGGTTTCACTGCCCCATCAGCCACATCTTCAATCTGTAAACAAAGCAAGACCTTCAAGTAAAGAAAATGGCAAATAAAACCTTTCACAGGGACTCAAAAATGATGCCACCATGTATTTGATGCTACTAAAAAACATTGTGGATGTATTTTTGTAGCTAATCAGAGAATTGCATGGATATCTGGTGCACAATACACAGTTGTTGTTGTTGTTTTTTTTACACTAAACAAGAGGGCTTCTTCTCTAGAGAAACTACAGTCATCTCTACATCTCTGTTTCAAAGACTACAACGTTAGCTTTCGATGCTGTACGTCTCCACGCAGATTAACGTTAGGCCAACAGCATCTCATGCAAATGATGCTGCCTGCAGCTCGCACACTGACTGTGGGCCTGAGACTCAGCCTTGACAGCCCAGCAAGAAATAGAAGTTATGTATGTGTGTGAAAGGTATCCATGTTAGACAGTGTCGAGGAGACAGAGAAGCTTCTACAGCGTCCCATACAGAGCAGCTCATCCCCTCCGCCCCTCCGGCTGCTGCTAACGTTACTTGCTTACCCTGGCTGGCCAGTGGGGGTACCCCTTCATTTTAGCGAAGACCAGGTCTCCGGGCTGGAAGTTGTGTGGCATTGTCCCGCTCCTCTATGCAGCCGTGATTTAAAAAGTATTCAGCTGCGTAGCCTCTCTGTGTCTCTCTTCGTTTGCTTTTTTTTTCAGGTCGACACGAAACCTGGAAACGATGGGGTTAGCTAGCGAGCTAACAGTATACTAACGTTACCGCGAGAAGAGACCGCGGCGGGAAGTTAGCTGCGACACGCGGAGCACTTCCGGTGAGGAACGGGTCCGAGTTTTCAAAATAAACTACCTTCTACTCGACACAAACACATGGTGAAATGAGAATTAAAGGCAATTACATGACAATGAATGAGATTTATTCACAAAATGTTCACAGTGTATTACAAAATTACACAAAAGTTGTTAAAAACACAGTTCAATTGTACATTGTTGGACACTAACAGCTTGATAGTTATTATGATGTTCCTAGACTAAACAAACATTGGACACACTTATTTCCAGAATAAGTGAAGCAGTATAGAGCACACAGAGCTTCTTACTTTAGGAGTCACATATCTCAGCATTTAAATACCTTAAAGACTGATTTGCAAAGTAAATCCAGCAACTACATGTACTAAATTACCATGCACTCATTGTACAGTACACTGAATACATATCATAATTAGAATATAGTCCTTATTTTTAGTTTGGTGTCTATCATCAAGGTATATTTAAGGAAAGTCACCCATCGTACATTCTCTCTATCTCTGGCATGACATAGACAACTAAAATAAATTATTATACAAATAAAAAGCAATCACAACAACAATAAATATGAATTGCATCTTAGTTGCTAGAATAATATAATAGAGCATGCATTGGACAAACTGTCCCCAGGTGGGTGTACAGTACGATCCAAGTACAGTATAAACTTGTCATTACACACTTTGCACTAACATTGTGCACGATACAGTACAGTCAGGCAGTAAAATTGCTTTTTGAAGTTACTGACTTATTTTTATTCTAATTTTCCCAAACAACTTTTTCTTAATAAGAAAAACATAAATAAAACAGGGGTGTAGTAACATAGATCCTGAAAACGACTTTTCAAGACATTGCACACAGCAAAGATAAAAATGTCATATCTATATTTTCCTTTTGGCCTGTTGGATAAATTAAATGTGCAACCTTTTTTTAAATAACTAAATTATGTAAATGTTCTGACTTTTATTCTACAAGGTAAATTATCCCTCGGTTGCCATACCGGAAACAAAATCGTGCAACGTTGTGAGACGCTTCACCGATCTGGATGAGACAACCTGATCGATACGACAACCCCACCGGAAGTCCCGCCTCTCTCGCCACGCCATTGGCTGTCGTGCGATCAGTTTCCTCTTCGCCCAATGACAGGTTACAATGTGGAAAGCTACCCTGACCTCCCCCCGGATTCACCTCTAATGAGAAGCCATGTTTCGGTCTCTGAGAGCCGTCCGGCGGTTAAACTGCAACCTCCTGACTTTACAAAGACTCAACGTCAACTCTAAAGTCCTCCTCTGCACGTCCAGAATGGCCAGTTCAGAGTACAGGCTGGAGCGGGACACGTTTGGTGAGCTCAAGGTCCCGGCTGACAAGTACTACGGCGCCCAGACTGTCAGATCCACTATGAACTTCAAAATTGGGGGACCGAGTGAGAGAATGCCGATCCAAGTGATCAAGGCCTTCGGGATCCTGAAGAGGGCGGCCGCTGAGGTTAACAAGGAGTACGGCCTCGACCCGAAGATAGCAGACGCGATAGTCCAGGCTGCAGATGAGGTTTCAGCTGGTAAACTGGACGATCATTTCCCTCTGGTGGTGTGGCAGACTGGATCTGGGACTCAAAGCAACATGAACGTCAACGAGGTGATCAGCAACAGAGCTATTGAGATCCTGGGAGGTAAACTGGGCTCCAAGGATCCTGTCCACCCCAATGACCATGTGAACAAGAGTCAGAGCTCCAATGACACCTTCCCCACCGCCATGCACATCGCTGCAGCCACAGAGGTCCACCACGTCCTGCTGCCCGGCCTCCAGACTCTGCACGACGCTCTGGCTGCCAAGTCTGAAGAGTTCAAAGACATCATCAAGATCGGACGCACCCACACCCAGGATGCTGTCCCGCTCTCGCTGGGGCAGGAGTTCAGCGCCTACGTGCAGCAGGTGAAGTACAGCATTGAGAGAGTGAAGGCCGCCATGCCCAGGGTGTATGAGCTGGCCGCCGGAGGCACAGCAGTGGGTACGGGCCTCAACACCCGCATTGGGTTTGCTGAGAAGGTAGCCTCCACTGTGGCCTCCCTCACAGGCCTGCCCTTTGTGACGGCCCCCAACAAGTTTGAAGCCCTGGCGGCCCACGATGCTCTGGTGGAGCTGAGCGGAGCGCTGAACACGGTGGCTGTCAGCATGATGAAGATCGCCAACGACATCCGCTTCTTGGGGTCAGGACCCCGCTCCGGCCTGGGAGAGCTCATCCTACCAGAGAACGAACCAGGAAGCAGCATCATGCCCGGCAAGGTCAACCCCACCCAGTGCGAGGCCATGACCATGGTCGCAGCCCAGGTGATGGGGAACCATGTCGCGGTCACCATCGGAGGCAGCAACGGACACTTTGAGCTCAACGTCTTCAAGCCCATGATGATCAAGAACGTGCTGAACTCGGCTCTGCTGCTCGGCGACGCGTCCGTCTCCTTCACCAACAACTGCGTGGTGGGCATCCAGGCCAACACGGAGAGGATCAACAAGCTCATGAACGAGTCCCTCATGTTGGTCACCGCACTCAACCCGCACATCGGCTACGACAAAGCGGCCACCATCGCCAAGACGGCTCACAAGAAGGGCTCCACGCTGAAGGCCGTGGCCGTGGAGCTGGGCTACCTGACCGAGGAGCAGTTTGACCAGTGGGTGAAGCCCAGTGAGATGCTGGGGCCAAAGTGAACTGTGACAACACACAAGAAACACTACAAAACGAAGAATAAATACCTTTTCTAGTGCGAGAAAAGAGTAAATGAAAGCAGTTGGACTGTATGAACAAAACATTTTCTGAATCCTGAACATCTCGTCTCTTAATAAACATTTTGAGAATCCTCTGCTGTTGTTTGATGCAGCTTCTTACTCTCACTGTTTTGCATACTGGTAAAGAATAAATTACACTTCTCTGTCAGCGTGTTACAACAGTAAATCCACCTATTTGTTTGAAACCACAGGTTCAAACAATATAGTAGTATAGTTGCACCTGTTGCTCAACATCACAAGCATGTTTAAACATCAATACAGTTTTTTTCTGTTGGAGTAAAATGTGTGTATTTATCTACCAGCTTGTTGTTTTTTGGTATTTTAAAGTCTTAAATACTTTTTTTACCATTAGTTGGTACCTTCAGGGCAGTTAATTTGTTCACACCGTGCCATCCCAAATGATTCAACATGCACTGCTGAACCCTGTGTGTTCTGGTTTACAGTGTGTGCCATTTGTGCAGCCTTCCAGTTCAATTAAATGTGTATTCATTAAAGATTAAGTATATTCTGACTTGTGATATTTCCTTCTTCATAATTTATAGGTTTTACACACGCTTTCACACGCTCTGTGATCAGATCACAAGGATGAATGTAACGTATGATTAAGAAACACAGAAGATGCGCGTTTACTCAAATCCTTTATTGTATTGACGTGGAATTACAACAAAAGAATGCCAATTGAACACATTTTAATAGTTAATATATAAAGCTAGCAAATAAATGTCAAAAAAGTGATGTACAAGCGGTGAAGAAAACAACAAAATGAACATTTGCTTCTCTTCTATTTGGTCCAGCTGACCTTGGGAATATCGTAATGCTCTGTCAGGTTGTCCAGGTGGCGATTGAAATCCTGCACACAAACAGAAGATAATTCATTTTTGCTGACATTTCAACAGCAATGTGAATTCTACAGACATTAATGCATGTTTCATTTTTAAAATATTTAGATATATATTGATCAGCAAATATACTTGACTTTAAATAAATGTGCCGTTTTACAGTTGAATTAACGAGTCGGACTGAACGCTGCTATGCCAGGTCTGACATGACTTACCTCCACTCTGAGTTTGTGTGTCTTTGATGCTTTGTTCAAGATTCTCTCCATTTGCTTTAAAGGGAAGAGAGAGAGAAAAAGATTAATGCAAACAAAAAAAATATACCAACATCAATAATATACAATATCATTGTCGCTGTATGCACACTGTCAGGACATCACTACCATAATACTTCTAAGCAATGACAACATTCAAAACACCCCAAACTCAAGAAAACACGAGTAACTGGACTTGATGTTATTTTTAAAGGTGTGTGACAGCAGCTGCGGTTAACAACAACATCACCTGTTAGCCGTAAATCACATGATAAAACGGCCTTAACGCTATCAAATGGCGTCAACTGCAACACAATAATGTCTGCAGGTTTTTTGTTTCTGGGCAGTAGAAATGTGGATCCGCTTACCCTCAAAGCAAAGAAAAGACACTGTGCTCATGTTATGGTCTTTAACTGGGTATTCTCCACAATACATTATGTTGCAATATGCACTGCGGACTTTGTCCTTTGAGTAGAAAAGGACTGATAAACGTCGTCATTATGATGATGTGAAGACTAATAAACTGAGACTATGAAACAATATTAAATACACTGCTAATGAAGTTTATTTTATAACCATTCCAGCGTGGGGTTGCTTCTACTGCGCTAAGATTTGAACTGCACACAGTTGGCATCTCTCTCTGTGGTTTTTCAAATATAATCAGCACTAGAACAACAAAGTTCAAAACAGTGCACAAGTTAATAATCTCTAACCCACACACGGACAATTTGGTGTTTCTGTCGCACGGCCATGTCTCTGCCTCCGTTCCTTGACCAATCACTGCAGCTCTTTAACTTACCCTCTTCTCTTGCATCTTGTCAAAAGCAATTTGTGCCGGCGTCCTTTTGTCAACATAAGCTTTCTTGGATTTCACCTCCTCGTCGTTTTGATTGGTTGCGACCTGCTCCAGGCGATGCTTGCTCTCTTTATCCTTCTTCTTCTTCCTGAAAAAAGACATGTAATAGTCAGTTAGTTGATTGGTGGCTTGCCAGGCCAACCGCTCCCATCAACAGTCAAGCAAAAAGAAAGAAAGAGGCACACACAAGTACAGACACATGATCAAATGTAGGTAATTAAACACTGTTCAGGAATGTCAAATCTATGATTATTTATCATGTGACCTTATGTGTGTGGTTTCCAAAGTGCCGTTACCCATACCTATTTATTTATGTTGTACACTTTACTATGAGCTGTCTTTAATTCATTTGGTTTGCTGATTGAATCTATATCCTGTGTCCTTTTTAAACTTTATATAGAAAATAGTTACATTACATGAGTATACCGAGCATTATTTTACAAACTACTACTGTATATTTTATAATATTAGAAAATAATATAAAAATAAATCCAATTGTACAACAAATAAAATATATGAAAATAATGTAATTTAGTTAATGATTTTAAAATCATTATCTATAAAAGTATAAAAGGGGGGTAATCTTTTACGCTAAGTTACATCAGTTTGTAGATATTATATTTAGCTAAAATATAAATCAAGTGAATTATCTGCAGAGAAACTGAGAACACAAGTAAATATGTCAATCTTTGTTCTTCTATTGTTGTTAGTCTTTTTTTCAAGAATAATTTGAAAGGTAGTTCTATAAATTAAACCAACAAGAAGTTAGATGAACAGTCTCCATTTAACGTTAATGTTAATGTTTATATTATAACAATAAGAACCTGAAGTTATTGTGTAGCACTCCGTCATGTCAACAGCAGGTAGATCAGTGGTTTCCACCCATACTGTCCATGTTTCCCCAGTATAGTGCTGTTTTCACAATACATTCCCCCACTGTATCTAAACAATCATATATAATATATAATATAATATTATTACTTTACTTTAACACTGTTTCTCTCTATTAGCAAACAAGGCTAACGATAGCCTAGCCTGAATACCAGACGCTTTATTTTAACCAGTTGCGACTTTCTCTTCTTGTATTTTGTCCATTTAAACACCTCGTCTCTTTAACAACATCCCCAAATACAAGCAGACTTACTTTTTTGCAGCTGAAACAGCCCCAACACCTTTTAATTTGAGGGCACTCTTCTGGGCCGCGGCGTACTCAGACATTTTCGAGAAGCTTTCTGTCGTCCTTCTTCTGCTTTGTTATTATATCAACCGGAAGCAGACACAGCGGTGCTGCCCCCTGTCGGGTTGAGGTGGTAGGACGCGGCCTGCAGTGGGTCCTCCCGGCCAGATAGGGGCAGTAGATCATTCCCACAGAGCCAAAGACAAAGCACACAGCGGAAGTTGGAGGCAACATGAATGTCAAACTGTAGCATGGTGGTTTTTGCGTGTGTAGGTAAGCTACAGTGAAAACAACATGTCAGGGTGCAGTTTATTCAGGGTGCTCCCGTTAACAAGGTGCATCACAAGCAACGCCACCACGTTGCTGTGCAGGACGAGCAACCTAAACAGGACACAGACGTGCGGATATGCGAAGAAGATTGGTGAGTGAAGGGGACATCTACCATCTCTGTTCAGTGTGTCTCTGTTTCTGCAGCTGTGCCATGAAGTTGTGTGGTGTGTGTGGTGTGTGTGTGTTTTGTGTGTGGTGAGATGTGAGAGTGAGTGTGAGTGTGAGAGTGTGAGTGAGTGAGTGAGTGCGTGAGGGATACATGGTGGATGTATATTTGTGTTGTAAGGCAGGAATGTAATTGTCTTGTTATTATTTATATATCCATTCACAGTGTAATTTGTGTCTGCACATGCCAGTAAATCATTGTTATTAACCAAATATTAGTGGCTTATTTTTAGGGCTTCACAATTAATTACAATATTATCAAAGTATGTCCAACTGCAAAATCCAAATAGTAAAAGCTGCAGTATTTTAATGAAGGTGAAATGTGTGACAAAACATTATGTAATGAATCTGCATCTGAAGAGATGCCCTGGCCTACACTTCACATCTTGTTCTCCAGATCTAAGAACACGTTTGTTTGGTACAGACACATTTCACCTCATGATTTTAATAGCTTGGTTCAGTAAGAATGAAGTTTGAGATGCAAAAATGCTAATTTCCACACTAATCGTGAATCATATTAAGATATATTTCAAAATAAAAGCAATATGATTATTATTTCTTTACCATATTTTGCAGCCATACTTATTTTCTGTTCGAGGTGTCACTATTGTGATGTAAACATTACTAATATCTCTTTCTTGTCCTCTGCAGTGTCCAAAGGGAAAGGCAAAGGCATGATGAAAGAAAATCTGAAAGGTCCAGAAGTGTGTAAAGATCCTGTCAGACTTACTACACATGCAGTAGGAGTCAACATCTTCAAGCAAGGAGAAGACCCCCAGCTGAAGCCCCCTGAGGAATATCCAGAGTGGTGAGGGCACATATTTCTTTATTTCTTCTGTAGCAGAAAACTGTGCTCATCTTTTACCCAAATAAAGATTGTTACTGTATGTTCACAGTTATGTACAGATACAGTAACAATCACTGTCACTATTGCTATTGTTCTCCACACCTACACACACAAAAGTCAGTCCAGGTTTGGTGTTTTGGTAGTTGAATGATGTTATATACACATATATACATTTATATGGACAAAAATAACAACATATTTGCTTGTAATGGTTATTTTTTCCCTGTAATGTTTTCTGCCTTTTATTTTTCTGTGTGTCCAAACTGAAAGTGAAGATTTCCGCACAATATATTGCAATATTGTAGTATATTGCATTGATATTACAATATACTGCAATATATTGCTGTATTTTTCTGGATTTTCACATGTATACAAAGTAACACATTACATCAGTCCTCTGTATGCCTGAACATATCCGATCAATAAAGCTGATCCTGATGTGTCGTCACTGATCTGACCGCCCTCTCCTTCTATCATTCACTCAGGTTGTACCAGTTGAACCTGGGAGAGGTCAAAAAGCTTAATGAGCTGAGCTCGGACACCTGGGAATACTGGAAGCGCCTGAGGAAGGAAAACATTTGGCGTCACAACAGACTACATAAGGGGAAGAAGTTTTAGGCCTTCATTGGACTGACTGAGGGCTTCTTCCTGTACGTCAGGTTGCTTCGGACTCTGTGGACTGAATTATCTGACATGGTGTATGTTCAGTGAAACATCATTAGACATGAATCTCTTTGCCACTTCCAGCGAGTTATTTGAAATCATACACAGTACTGAGTGGCTTTCTGGTGACATTACTATGTTTAAAAATGGAGAAAAACATTCACAATGTAATGGATCCCAACATACGGCCAGAGTAAGACCTCAGAAAGTCTCAACAGAAACTTTAGAAACTGAAAGTTCACTCTTGACCTTGTTGTTTAACTGTATCACACAATCTTCTTCAGCGGGTTGTATTTCCCAGAGTTTATCATTAAACTGTAGACGATCATGTTTAAAAGACATACAGCATTTGTTTCAGGAATACTGCATTGAATTCATCTGTACATGTGTTCATGTTTTGGTTTTTGTCAATGGAGAGAAATGGCCGATGATATGTCCACTAATCACTGTTTCACTAGTTGTTGTTTTTCTCAGACTCATTCTAAATAAATATGCAATTACCCTGCAGATTATTTGACTTTTATTCTTTAGGAATGTCTCGTAGCTTTAATAAACATTATCATATGAATTAATCTGATATCACTTTGTAATGAGGCACCCTTTATAAAGGGTTTATGAACTGTAATGAATGAGTTATTCATCATTTACAGGTCTGTTCTTATTAGTTAATACTTAAATAAGCCTGTTATAAGCTATTAAAAAGGAGGGAAACACTAGTGGAAATCTGATTACCATTAGTTCATCTTTTAGTAAAAGTTGACTTCAATAAACGATGTTACTATGACAACGCAAATCATGCAAATGATCGAGGCTACCGACAGAAATGAGGAACCGAAATGTGAAGCAAATCATCTGGGGAACAAAATCACGTAAGATTGTAGGAACCGATGGGGTGTAAAGATGCGTGAGACAGCTCTCTTTCCATGCAAAAGGCACCCGTTCCTCTTTCTCCTCCACTGGATTTCACCGCCGGTCTGTTCTCGTTGAAAAGTCGGTAAGTCCAAAACTTTTCCTCCCGACTTTGATAAATCAAGTCGTTACGTTAATGGCGGAAGCGGCAAGTGGTGTCACTCCTTTGACGTTATTAATCGACGTCGTGGTGTTGGTAGTTTCGTTTTTGACTTAATTTCCTCAGTAAAGTGTTTTAATATCCTCTGCCGCGTTAGTGCGTGTGCAGTTTAGACTCATTTGACTTGATGGGAAAACCCGAGCCCATGTTTACAACCTGTAGATTTGTGGCGCACCAGTCGTGTGGGCGAACAAGTGGGCGATTCATTCAGCGATCAAACCACTTTGCTGTGGGTCATCTGTCAGTCACATCCGGAGGGAATCATCAGGGCTGTGTGGTGGAGCTGATGATTAAAGGCCAGAGAGTCTATCGGGGCAGGTTGTAGCGCCTAAAAGCCTCTTTCTTCTTACGTCCCTTTTCTATATTAGTGGTGACACACAGGAAGATGGAGGAGTGCAAAAGCAGCATTGGGACTCTGAGTGAAGACGTTTTGAACAAGCTGGCGAAGATGTTGGACAACTCGACCTGCGGATGGAGGCAGCTGGCCAACGCGGTGTCCGAGCAACCGAAATTCCGCTGCAGGTGAGACCCTGAAGGCATCACGCAAATATGATAGCACTTTAAACAATATTCAAAGCCATTTACACACACTTATATTTCATCCTGTATCACAAGGGTCTTCTTTTTATGTACTAAAAAGGTTTGCCCCTCCATCATACTGTACATTATATAAGTAATAATATAGGTAATAAGTAATATATAAGTGTTTGGGGGCCCCCTCCCTATCAGCACCCCCACTGACACTGCTCCTTCCTCTGAACTCCCTCCCTGAAGTGAGACTGAGCTGACCAGCTGCTCGCTGCAGGTGCTGAGCGCCACAGGCAGCCCGGGTCGAGCCCTCCTGGCTCGGCTAGCTGATCGTTGCTGCTCCCTGGACTTCCTGCTCCACTGTCTGAGGAAGATAGACCACCAGGAAGCTGTGCAATACCTCACCACCATGGGTAAAGCAGAAGTCACAAATGCAAATGCGGAGAAATGTTTTCCAGGAAATACCTCTTTAACTATAAAGATCCATCCAAAAATAAACCTGGGTTTGTTTTCCAGCAACACTTTGCTTAGTAGCTGTAGGACGATGTTACTAGAGATGTTTAAGACCTTAAACATCTCCTTGACCTTAGCCACGAGATCTGCTTGCCTAAAGATATTGGTATTCGTCTGTAGCATGTGAGTTGTAATGCCAAATGTTTTCTTATAATCCCGCAGTAAACACAGGGTGTGTGTGAAAGTGTTACAGATCACATATTATTCACATTTGCGTACTTATATTCATTCTTTAGGGGTTTACTAGTAAAATGTACGTGCTTTAATATTCAAGAGCACATTGTTTCTCTTGTTACTATACTTTCCATTGCTGCATGGTGCATTCGCCATGTTCTGGTTAGAGTTTGAAAGCACAGGTACTCAAACACTGGCTGTGTACATTTGTACCGTTCTGGAACACCTAAAGTAAATGGCATGCAGCTATTATTATTGTTATTCATTCATTTTATTGATTGGTTACTTGGGTACATGTTTGCAGTCTCTCCTTTGTCCAGGAAGAAATAGTCCTGGCTCAACCATAAAACCCTCAAAGTAGAGGAAAGATAGGGCTTTTTTTCTGGATCATTTTTGTCTGTAGAAGTGACAACAAGTTATCCTCAGCTGCTCACCTGCACTCTGCTTTGTTGTGTGTGTGTGTTTGTGTTTGTGTGTGTGTTAGTGACAGAGCTGATCCAGATCACAGTGCAGCCGCAGTCCCAGCAGGCCATAGTTGGGGGCAGGTTGGTATTGACCTGTAAAGCCTCTGGTCCCCCTGGACTTAGCTACCAGTGGTTCAAAAGCAACGAAGAGGTCAGTCCAACATCTTATGATTACGTGATTACAATATACAAGAAAAAAAGTATTAATGCTAGTTTTTCATATTGATGTTGTGCCAGCATGTCAGTTATAAATTGATTAATTGATTGATTATTTCCTTGTTTTAGATTTTGGATGAGACAGGGAGTACACCAGAGCTGGTCCTGTGTCCTTTAGCCCCGGTCCACCAGGGCCACTATATCTGTAGGGTCAACCATGGAGAAAACTTCATTTTCTCCCAGTGGGCTCAGGTTCGGTTGGTCCACTCTGCAGGTATCTCTCCTCTCTTTCCTTCTATTCTCTTGGTTCCCTTTGTTTTATTTCATGTCATGGCATGTGGTGTAATCTTGTCATCTCAGGCTGCAGCAGCAGTCTGTTTCAAGGGTCCGTGAGCGGGTTGCTTATCACCCATCAGCCTCAGTCCCGAGCAGCGTCTGAAGGCGACACTCTTTTCCTGGAGTGCAATGCAGAGGCCAACCCTCCTGCACAGTACGAGTGGTACCACAACATGGTGCCCATGAAACAACAAAACACACGTTCACTCAAGGTAAGTATTTACACCTGTGAACTGCTTACTAGTGTGTATCAATTAATCATTTTTTGGATTAAAACTTAAAGGGCCAGTGTGCAGGATTTAGTGTCTTCTTGCAGTCTAGTTGCAGATTGCAACTCCCTCGTTCAGCATAGAGGCCTCTATAGAAGGTGTCTGTAGATATAAAAGGGTCATTCTAAGGTAACAAAAACATAACAGTTATCATTTTCAGGTGATTATACACTGATAAACACAAATATTATATTCCTTTTCTGCTAATAGATCCTCCTAAATATTAAACACTGGACCTTTAAAGAAGGAGAAAAAGCTTTACAACTAAGCCAAGAACCATAAAACAATTGTGCTATCATTATAAAAGGGCTATCATAAACAAAAAATAAATGTTTATCACATAAAAGCAAGTCTGTTTTACATTTAAAGTGGGGTTTGTTTAGCTTGAGTTCCTCCCAAATTGGCAAAGTCCTATTTGTTTGTAATCTGTATATTTCAGATTCTGTTACATAGTTTACATAGTGTAAGTATGATCTAATACCAAAATGTTGATGGTGAGTGATCAGATGAAGAGTTTGACAATGTGTGGATTCAAATATTCCAGTTTTTGTACATCATCATATGAAAGCAGATATGTTAGGCCACAGCAATGTAGGTGTTGGGACTTTTTAATCAAAATACAGTTGACAACTTACTCTCACATTTGGTCTACTGGTACTTGATGTTGTGTAATTCTTGTGCACTCTGTAGATCCCATGTGTGACCACAGCACACAGAGGACAGTACAAATGCAAGGTGTTCAATTTGTACCATGAGGTGTGGACTGACGTAGCAACAGTTGTCATTGGTGAGAAC
>NW_023339674.1:15811138-15821119 GCF_004916995.1 Morone saxatilis | reverse complement strand
CTGTGTTCAGAAAGTAAAAATCTAAATGAGAAAGATCAAAAAGGATGTTAAAGGTGTAAATGCTAATGATAATTGTACAAATATTATTACTTACTTATTACATAGATAGACCAGCATTAAGTCTAACATTACACATTTATAGGTTCAATGTCACACTTGAGCAAAAGTACAATGCTTTGCACTGAATAACTTCCTGTTGTACACTTTTTTGCAGGTCCCAGTTCCATCACTGATGCCTCCTGGGTAGAAGTTGATCGTGGTCCAGGTGCTGTTTATATGCTGATAGAATATATACGAGTGAATGGAGGAACTAGAGTTATATTTTAGTTCCTTTATCCTTTTCCCCTCATCACACCTTAATTCCTGTTTTGTTTTTTTTTGTACATCAGCGATAAATTATCACGTAGGCTTATTTTGTGTGTCAAAGCAGCTAAATTGGGGTGCCCTGATAGCTTCCCGGGTAGAGCTGGCACCCCATGTAACAAGGCTGAGTCCTTAATGTAGCAGCCATGGGTTAACATCTGACCTGGTATTGGTAGACTGTGTGTGTGTGTGTGTGTGTGTGTGTGTGTTGAAATCTTCAAACTGTGAACTTTATTTCATTAAGAAGACAGCAATGTGTACAGTATGTGTGGTCACAAAACACTGTAGAAATTAAAATGAGACATTAAATAAACAGTCTTATGTAAGCTCAAACACATGGGGATTTTTTAAATTTGATTTGAATCTTTTCATATTGGTGTTGACAGACTCACAGGAAGTCCACAGGTCAGGAATACAGCCGCTACAACAGATGGTCAATCCGCCGACGCCAGCCAAGCATTTCCATGGTGAGTTTTGGTCAAACAAACACTGTAGTCACAAAACAGTGTCTGTGGATTTAAGCAAACACTGTAATTTTACATAATTGGTTCTTTCATGATGCCTCAACTTCTTCCTCCACAGCAACAGACAAAGTTGCTCTCCTGATTGGCAACATGAACTACCTCTACCACAATCAACTGTGTGCACCCATCGCTGACGTCCACGAGTTGACCAACCTGCTCAGACAACTGGATTTCAAGGTGGTTTCCCTGCTCGACCTCAACTGTCAGGAGATGCACAGCGCTGTTACAGAGTTCCTGTTGCTGCTTGACAAGGGAGTCTACGGTTAGTTTCTTGTGCATCTGGACAAAATATTCAAAAACTTGTTTTATATCTGTGTCTGTACTTTTAAAGACTGTAACAGGCTATACACTTCTTTAGCCCTACATGATAGTCAATTAAGCTAAAAAAATAAGAATCTGACTAAGCATCTGTGCCAATTTTACATACATAACGTTTTTTAAAAATACTTTTGATACTAGTACTACATGCTAGTAACACACCTATTCGTCCTTCCTTCAACAGGCTTGCTATACTTTGCTGGTCATGGTTATGAGAATTACGGCAACAGTTTTATGGTTCCCATTGATGCGCCCGCCTCCTACACGTCAGACCACTGTTTGTGTGTACAGAATATATTGACCAGGATGCAGGAGAAAGAGACGGGACTTAACGTATTCCTGCTGGACATGTGTCGCAAAAGGTGAAATACATTTTTCGAAATGAATTGAATGATGTGCCAGCTTTTCTTTATGTCAAGTTCAGATTACGTCCACCACTGTACATATTTATGCTTCTAATGATTTTCTTTTTAGAAACCCAAATGATGATATCATTGTACAGCCAGGACTGATTAAGGTGACAGCAAATATAGTGTTTGGATATGCCACGTAAGTTTCTGAGTCTTCCACACATTCGTTTTCAAACTGTGTTGGGTTTTTTTTTGCTCAGAATGAATCCAGTGTTGGAGACGGTAAAATAAACATACATGTCTGAATCATTAAAAAAAAGGTGTCACTGGTGTGTAACTTGTTGTGTTTAGGTGCGTAGACGCGGAGGCATACGAAGTGAAGAGGGAAGACGTGTCAAATGGCATCTTCATAAGCTTTCTCAAACGGCGAGTTTGTGAAGATGAGAAGGTCACAGTCATGCTAGACAGAGTGGCTGAAGGTATGTAGAGCACGTGAGATTGCTAACTTAGACCTACAAAATAATTGTACCAACCAGGCATGCAATAAGCTGCTATTGTTGCATGGAAGGTATGATTACGCCTGACATGTATCCAAAGTAGCTCCTATATGTGAATTTTCTTTTAGCCATTTATTTTGCTTTTGTGCTTCCTTGATTGTGCAGAGATTATATTCAGATTATTACTGTTTAATCTGCATCTGTTTATCTGTTAGTGACTTTATCAGATAATCAAAACTTACTTAAATGACAGGTGTAATCATAACTTTACCTGACCAACCACTGCAGTGTTATTCTTTATAGTGTCAAATGTTTCAGTCTTGAAGTTCCAGGGCTCTGGTAATGTGCATGTTGAGTCAATGAAGTGCATTACTGACACACCTAAATGAAACATCATCGTTGTTATTAGTTCCACCTGTCTGATATGAGGACTTCCTGTTGCAAAGTATTACTACCAGTTGCAACAATAGCAGCAAATAAATGCAGTTCCACATTTCTTCTGGTGCACAAAAATGTCGGGAAAACAATTTTCTTTGCCAGGGAAATGCACCAGACCCCTGTGAAAGTTTTCAGTTTGAATGCACCCGTAATGTGACTGTTTCTGTGTGGGACAGCGTATTCACAAAGGGAAAAAGATGGGGCTTGCTCTAATATTGAGCATGTTGCCACTCAGTCATATTACAGCATTGACAGGTGATGGAGCACACCTCTTTGGGTTCTAGTCAGATGTGCAACTCTTTAACAGCAATAATTAATGCATATTAAAATCTGTTTACTCTTACCAGACATGGGTCGTTGTGACATCACACGAGGGAGGCAGGCTCTGGAGCTACGCAGTAATCTGTCTGAACGGCGTTCCCTCACCGACCAGATTCAAACAGCAGAATGTTCTGCATCCTATTCAGCACGAAACCTGCAGTGGGCTGTTGCTCATGGTACTCTTTTCACTAACATTATATTAAATGATGAAATATTGAGAAAAATATTATGTTTGTTTACTTTATTTAATGTTAGCATGAAATTCAAACATTTTTCTCTTCCTTTGTAGTTCTACCTAAGAGTCTCTGCCTGCAGTTTGACTGCGGAGTAAAGGTTCAGCTCGGGTTTGCTGCAGAGTTCTCCAACATCATGGTCATCTACACTCGGATACTTGAAAAGCCCAAAGAGATTGTTTCCAGCTGTGCTCAGCTTACTGACTTCCCTGAGGTTTGTTAGCCAATATTACATATGAAGATTTGAGATTTTAAAGATACACAGAGACATTTGTTCTGGCCTACAGTGACTCGTCATGCTTGTGATTGGGAATCCTTCAGTGTTTCACAATAAACTATATCTTAAGCAGGAATTAATTTGTTATTGTGGATGCTTGTACACTGTGTTCTACGTCACTTTGGCAGGATGTGGAAATTGATCTGAAGAAGAGTAACCAGGAGACTCTGCTTGAAGCCGGCAGTTTGTTATTGATCAAGGAAGATCTTCCTTCACCCGAGCTCCCAAGTCGCTACACACGCATCCGAGGCCTGCAGAGACTTACGGTCAGAAAGCTGATAAAATCAAAATCAAAATGTATGTTGAAAAAGATGTAAGTCCATAATTAATTTCTCTAAAGCTAAAAAACACATTTTGCTCTTTACTGTCTCTATAGACGGAGCTCACATTCACTGTGTGCCTTCATTACACTTACTCCAACATGGATGAAGAAGTAGAGGAAAGGCAAACAGTGACAGTCGGTAAACCACTGGTCTCCAAACTCAACCTGCATGAACCACGACGGCCCCCTGCCTGCTCTGACTCCTCATCCTTCAGCCTCGACTCCTTCAACGTTCCTGAGTGCTCTTCCTTCACTGAGGGCTTTGCCTCTGCTGGTTCAGCCTCAAACGCGTGGTCATATTATGCACAAACTGGCAGAGAATCGTCCACCACTGACTCTCCAACTTCATCCAGAAGTGCCAACGTACCAGAGGAGACCGACAGTCCTGAATTATTTGACGTCCCTCAACCTCTTGTTGCCAGCAAAAGCTTGACCCACAGCCAACAGAATGACACAAACCACACATTTAGTGACATGTACAATTTTCATTCTCATTAAGCATTATGAAACCTATTCCCATTACACGCTGATAAATCAGAAGCACACATCAACAAAAAAATATGGGAAGAAAAAGCCTGTGAAATATCTGTTTCAGAGTCAAACTATGTTTTTGTTGTAAGAATTGGATACATTATAATGCACTGAAAATATAATCACACTGCAGATCAAGTTTGACATGTGTTGTTTGTAAGATGGAAGAAATAAAACATATTTCTGAAATGAATTGCATAAACTCTTCAGCTGTTATGTCAAACAATTTTGACACCCTATCAAATGTCATCGCTGCATGTGTGAGTTCCTTGTTCAACCTTTTAAACACTAAATGTGTGTTTGCAATCTATTTTTCAATCAATGTTGTCAAATAAGGGCAACTCGCTCATCTCTGCCTCTGCAATACAACTGTACTGCGCCTGCGCACTCCCGTCAACTGGCTCTCACCGCGGCCTCCATTTTGCAGCAGTGTTGCTAACCAGCTGCTTCCACTCGCGGTGCAGCGTTAGTAAATAAAGTGCATTCAAGGGTTGTTTTCAATCTGAAGAAGTACTTTCATGGATAAAACTATGGCTGACCCATCAGCAGACGTGGAGGTTGTGGAGGGCGCCGAGATCCGCAAACTGTCGGAGCTGAGAGTTATCGATCTGAAGGCCGAGCTGAAGAAACGAAACCTGGACACCACGGGCGTGAAGAGCGTGCTGTCGGAGCGGCTGAAAAAGGTCTTTTATATGCTCATTTCTTAAACTACTACACGCTCAGTTTTAATACAGAAGCGTGTGTTTTTGTGGCGTCGCGAAGGCAACCTGTCAAACCAACGCAAACGAAGCTAATGCTACATTAGCTGACGAGGGCCCATTGACCTGAACTGTGCGCTAACGTTAGCTGACGTTAGCTTTAATTAGTTACGTGCTGTTTGTGGCCTTTTTACATAATTGTTAGTTGACTTTGGTTGAGTTTTAAACAATGTCTTGTACAGTTTATTAAAGCATCCGTTTGTCGTTTTGTTTAAATCTCCATAAATAGGCAATCGAAGAAGAGGGTGGAAATCCTGATGAGATTGTGGTCGCTCCGGAATTAGCCCCAAAGAAATCAACACCTAAACGGACAAGCAAAGGTAAAGTTTACACCACGGATCATACAGCGTGTGGACAAGCTGTGACACCCATTAGTTTCTGTTTAGACTGTACTGGAGAGTCTACTGCTCTGATACATGATAACACTAACGCTGCCTTCAGACATAATAGAAAGTACATGAGTGTATGTGTTTTGTTTTATGTATTTTGTATTCCCTGTATGTTTGATGGTTGATCTCAAGGGGGTTTATCCTTCTTATAATAAAAATGTAAATACAAAATAAAATAATAATGCAATAATAGTATTCCAGTGTTACTTTACGTCAACCAATGTGCGTTTATTCCCTTAACCAATAGGATTGCCACTTAATGTTGAGTAATTGTCAGTGTGCAGTACTTGGAAGTAATGTTACACTCAGTTGTCATTTCATTAGGTGCATCTTCATTTAAAATGCTTTATTTAACTAAGAAGTCCCTTGAGATTGAACTCTCTTTTACAATAGAAACCTGGTCAATACAGCACACTAGTTACCATTTAAAGAGAAATAAAATAACATGGCCCCTAAATTCTTCCAATGGGACTAGATCATTAGGGTGTAGTAGGTTTCGCAAATTATACCAATTCCTGTAGCAAAGTAAGAGAAAGCTTTTTTTCCCCTGGCTCAGTGAAAACCCTTTAAGAGCGCCACCTGGTGGAACAAAGCTGGAGTTTCACTTAAACAGGAGAGTTTACCCAGCATGGGCTTGTACACAAAAATATATAAAATGAAATTGTCTACGTAGACTTAGTGACGTCCAGTCTACCGAATCATAAAGCGGGAACAGGAACCAGAGTTAAAACACACAGCACTATGGTACACAGGTTCGAAAAGGTGGATCGTAGTAGACGTAACGTGCACATAGACATTATCAGTCCAAAACACATACAAAAAGCCTGCACATCTTAAAACAAACCTCATTTTTTCATGAAGGATATAATATTCTGTTTTTGTTCAGACTGTTTTGGAGATCATTAAACTTCATGGTCATTTTTGGAGGCATTTTACTGAGAGTAGATAGCATCTGTCAGTAATACAATACAATACAATACAATACAATTAAAGAGCACCAAGAAGAAGCTTCAGCTTTCAAATGGACCACAATGTCCGTTTGAACTGAAACATAATGTTCATGAAGGTATCATTTACTTCAGGGCTGTTGTGTTGGACCTAAATATGAATAGAAACTAAATTAATTGCTTGAAGTTCCTTGAATAACATGTTAAACGTGTCTTACAGCGCCAGTGATCTCACAGTGATTGTAGAGGTGTACACCGTACATTAACAAACTGCATGTCAGAGCTAGAAGTAGTACTACTATGAGCGGCATGTTGAAAATGTGGTTGGACAACAGTCAAAAAGTTTGCACTTGTTTTTTCCAAGGAAACATAAATGGGGGTGAAATAACAAAAGCTACTTTTTTATGAGTCATAAAATGTCAAATTTTGAACAACAGTTGTTGTATTATGGTGTTGGGTGTGCAAAGTGTAGAGTTGAATCCCCACTTCTATAACACAATTACAGAACATTTTAAGATGCGTAAATGTAGCACATATCTCTGATGTATTGGATTTCATTAAGATTGTCCACCTCCGGTAGAATCTGACTCACAGCAGTTTTCTCTGATACCTGTAAGACACCCAGAATAAGACTTGTTCTAAACTAAAGCATACTTTGTGTAGATACGAGGCAAGAGAATGATGAACCAGAGGACAGCACTATCGAGGACGAATTCCTTGATGGCCATGTGAGTTTTCTGAAGTTTTGCAACATTGGAAGGTCTCCTGAACAACTGCAGTGTTGTTAATCTATCTTTTCAGTGTTTTTTTTTAAGTGAATTTCATCTTTCTTTTTCAGGAAGAGCTTCAGGATGATCATGAGAACATGCAGGAAATGGACATTCTCGACATGAACGTTCTGGATGAGACGGAGAATGACAACGGGATACCAGCCGAAGACGACCCCGACAATTTTCACGAAGACGCAGTGATGAATGAAGAGAATGATGACAGGGCCCTCGAGTCAGAAGATGAAGTAAGAGGTCCAGAGGTGAGAAACTAGACTATAAACGTGTCTACTAATTTTAGTCGATTATTTATCTAACTGGCCTAATGTTAATGCATTTGTATCTATTTCAACAGATGGATGAGTCCGAGATGTTAGATAATCATGAATATACGGCGTCCTCATCAATCGATATGGTATGTTCCTTTTCTTTCATGTATGTAAATCCTGTGATGAAGCTACAGTAAAACTAAATGTCACAAATGGTCACATTCATTAAGACAGTCATTCTTTTTTCGCAGGCTCAGGATCCAGATGCAGACGACTTGAAAGAAGAAACAGGTACTGTAGTAAATGGGTTATAAAAAGGTGGAGGCATCTTTTCTTACAGTGTTGAGCTTGGAATGCAAACACTTTGTTTAGTTTCAACCAGGATGAGAGACTGGAAGCCCAAAGGAAATTGCTGGCTTTGTGTTGAAATTGGGTTAACCATAATTAATAATATTACTGCTATATATATTTCTCAAGTTTCCAGTTGCGTTCTTGCACAAGTAAAACAGCAGTGGTTAACACTTCGATGCACATTGGCAGCAATTAAATGTCAAGGCTAGGGAGGTGTGAGCTGTTGCAGGTGATTGCAGTGTTTCTAGGTTGCCACATGAAGATCAAGACAAAGAAGATCAATCAAGATTCATCAACTGTTACGACTTTTTAAGGACACTGACTCAGAAATCAGCTGGATATGAAATTGCTGGACTTGAGCTGAAGTTTCTGGTCTTCACGAATGGACACTGGGAAAGTCAAAGGCTGAAAGAAGACGGGACTGCAGCGAGAATCTACCGCTGCGCTGCTGATCTTGTGGCTCTCTTCAGCGCTGAACTCTTTGTCTGCTCTGGATCAGGTGAACAGAGTGAAGTGGTTCAACTTGAGAGATGAGCCAAAGTGTCGCACTAGTTGCTTGGTTGTCCTCCAGCCTTTGGGTTCTTTTCCAGTCTCTCAGTAGGGTCTACTTCACCCTTTTAATACATAGTTCTAAGAGCACAGGCCAGTGGTCATGACGTTCCTAATCCAGGCCTTGCCAGTTCCTCGTTAACCATTGCTGTGTTTCAGAAGTGATTAAACTCTGTGCCATTCTATTCCTGTTAAATCCGTAGAAAATGACAAAGTAGCCGGGTCTTGTTTATCTGAGCCGCTTAACGAAGATCACCACCAGAGCCACGAGACGAGCCCTGAAGAAGAGCAAGCTGCCACCGCCGGAGGGGAAGAAAATGTGTCCGACATCAGTGCCAAGTCCGACAAGGCCGCTGGAGATGTGGAGAGCGACAGGGATGTTGTGGAGACTGATTCCAATGAGGTTGGGGACACGCAGAATGTCCCAGAAGAGACATTTGACGCTGAAAACAAAAGCTCGCAGGCTGTTAGTGTAAGCGAACAGGGTGCTGTGGGTGAAACTGTTGATTCAGAAATGGGGTCTAAGAAGGGGGAGGAGGATGAGAAGACAGAAGAGGAAGCTGCTGCGGATTCAGCCTCGACAGTGAAAGAGTCCTCTTCTGTAGAGGGCGATGATCAGACAAAGAGGTTTGTTGCTTTCTGTCTACTAGAAACCAAAATGGCTATCTCTGTTGCATTGGCTCCTTTGTGCTAGCAAAATTTGGATGCTCTTTTGGAGGTAAAAACGTTCTGTGCATTTGTTCGTTTTCATTTGTCATTCCTTACACTCACCTATCCCACTTTATTACCCATTAACGAGTAACGTACTGGGATTGCCATAGGGTATAGGTCCATTTATTCACCGTTAAATCACTGCACTATGGTACATGATGGGCTGGTCACTGTCAGTTATGTATTATACCATAAAACACATAAGTATATACATCTGTGTGATGAGAGATCCCAGGTATCCTCACTGCTGTATATTCATGGCTTTTTTTCTTTGTCTCTAGCTCTGAGGAAAAAGATGGCAAGACAGAGTCAAAAGATGACAAGGGTGAGTGAATTAAGTGGTATTTTCCTGATCGGGTCCTTCAAATTCAATGGATATTTGCTCATTGACTTATTGTGTATTTGTGTGTAGCTGCTGGAAGTGTTGCTGCAGCAAGCAGTAGCAAGAATCTGTGGGTCAGTGGTCTCTCTTCCACTACCAGAGCAACTGATCTGAAGACTCTCTTCAGCAAATATGGCAAGGTTAGTCTATGGAAACTATCCCTCGACATTGTCGCCAGGCCTAGAATTTACAAGTCATTTATATTTTATGGAGGATTCCCTGGTCACTTCTACATCTCTGTCTTTGCTTCCCCTCCACTATCTCTTTCCATTTCCTGCAGGTTGTTGGAGCTAAGGTGGTGACCAACGCCAAGAGCCCTGGGGCTCGCTGCTACGGTTTTGTCACCATGTCTTCCACAGAGGAAGCCACCAAGTGTATCAGCCACCTTCACAGGACGGAGCTGCACGGCAGGATGATCTCTGTGGAGCGGGTGAGTGTTGGAGGAAGATTTGTGCTTCATTGTAGTGTGATTGTTGGCTCTCCCAATGATTGTAGGTACCAGTCAGATAAACACCTTTTATGGATCTGAGTGAATCATTTGTACGCAGGACTCCATCTACTATTTAATTTAAGTTCTGTTAGGTGTGATAGGAGAACTTTAAAAGTTTTTCTAACCTGATGGATACAATCGTTATTACACTTCACATCCAGTCCTAATTAGAAAGCCATATATATATATATATA
>NW_023339674.1:15801446-15811038 GCF_004916995.1 Morone saxatilis | reverse complement strand
GGTTCAAACAACATCATATAATAAAATATAATATAATATAATATAATATAATATAATATAATCTTTATGAGTTGTAAGCAATACATACGCTAAGATCAGATGAAGCAGCTGGCAAAGCTTCTACAGAACATATTGGTAAATTTCATGCTCATGGTCTATTGTGAAGTCTGTGAAGTGGAAAATAGTAGGCATGGTAACAATTGTTAAGAAATAACTTGAGCAATTATCACATGTAATCTGATACAAAATAGTTATTAGTCATTTTCATTGTGTGGTGTGATCAGTGTGAAATTTAATCTGTTAATTTGGCTTTTGTGAATAAACATGTTCCTTTTTAAACATTTGTAGGCTAAAAATGAGCCTGCAGGGAAGAAGCCAGCAGACAAGAATGATGCCAAGAAGTCTGGCAGTGACAGGAGACACTCCACTGACTCCAAGTAAGACTGCTTACAAGCTGTTTGAGTAAAGTCTCTTACTATAAACCTACACATGGCAGTTAGAGCCCCTAAGCTATATCACTCAAGAGTAGATAAACTATCAGCTATATTGAAGAACAGTAAACTAATCATTATGGTCTTCATAAGTTCTTAAAAAACCTTAAATTTCACCTGTTGAGACCTGCAGAAACCCTGTGTTTAAAATGTTTGTTGCTATATGTCTGATGGAGCTCATACTGTTAACATTCCCTGTAGATCTGATGGAAAGGATGAGAAGTCCGAGGGAGAAGGAAAAGATGGCAAAGGTGAGAAACGTGGGATCATTTTTAGCTTCTACGTATCAAGCAAATTCTGAAAACAATGTTGACCTCTCTAAAACATTTTCTATGACAATATCAATTTGTCTGACAGGGCGAAACGAGAGGACTGTAGTTATGGACAAGTCCAAAGGAGAACCTGTCATCAGCGTCAAAACCAAAAGCAAGGAACGAGTAAGGAAACATTCACCCTATAACAACATATACAACCCCTATTAACGTTTTGAGTTGTGTTGTAGATACATTAAGTATTATATTTATTATATATTAGTATTATTATATCAAAGGTTGAGAAGAATGTGAGGGCCATACATTTGTTGTTTTCTGGAGGCAAAACAAAACACTTCCTAACTGATTTCTTTTGACATTTTCTCTCCTTCTCCAGAGCACAAAGAGTCGGGACCGCAAATCATCCAGTAAAGAGAAGAAAGACATCCTGTCATTTGACCAGATAAAGGAGCAGAGAGAGAGGGAAAGGCAGAGACAACGAGAGAGGGAGATCAGAGAGGTGGAAAGACGCAGATGCACGTAAGGAATCATGCAAGGGGTGCTACAAATGATCTGAATCCCCCCATAGCACCTAATAAGACATAACTTAAGTATTAATAAAGCTCTTTTATTCCTTTGGATTATGAAATAAGTATAATTTTACACTGGACGCTATTAACTTTTATTTACTCAATACGTCTTCTAAAACAGTTCATTTGGTGCTGAGAGATTAAGATATGACATCTTCTTTCAGTGACCGGGACCGTGATCGTGACAACCGTCCGGACCGTGAGCGTGAGCGAATCCGTCTGTTCCGGGAGAGAGAAGAGAGGAGACACTTGGTCCGGAAGAGACAATGGCTGGAGGTAAAGTCATTACTTATTTCTATTTATCTCTCTCACTGAGTTGTTCTCGGTGTTACTTTCCACATTTCCTGCATTATATTTGGATTCATATACTGTTTTAAGCTAATAATGTAATAGAAATAGCTGTTCATCAATCAGTTTGCTCCCATATTTCAATTTGTGAAATTTCTCATCATCAGCCTTACTTTCTCATTAGTTTCGTGTTGATAATCTTACTGAAACCCATGAACGGTTCGACTCCCAGGCTGAGAAGCAGCGACTCGAAGCCGACCGTATGGAGCGTCAGTTTTTGGAGCGTGAAAGGTTACGCATAGAGTACGAGAGGCGACGTGAGCAGGAAAGAATCCTCAGGGAGCGCGAGGAGCTGCGACGGCAGCAGGAGCAGTTGCGTTATGAACAGGAGCGACGCCCTGTTAAGAGGCCTTACGACATGGATGGCAGGTAAAGATAATGGACATAGTGATGCTGAACAGGATGATTGATAAATGGATTTATTGGTCAGCGATTAAGTACTTTTGTATGTACTGTATATATCGGCTGGATGCAGAGCTGCTTGGATGATATATTCTGAATATTCTGCTCCCTTTTTTAGGAAAGATGACTGGCCTGATAAGCGCATGGCCATGGATGACCGTTATGGCCGTTCAGACTTTACTCGACAGGAGCGTTATCAGGACTTCGACCACAGGGATCGGGGTCGTTTCCAAGACGACATGATGGTCGACAGACGGGACAACGCTCGTGGCATCGGTGCAGACAGAGATGGTCAGGTAAGAAGTGCGGGTTACACTCTTTTAAGAAGGACATGGACACTCGTTGAGGTACAAAGCCACAACCTTTATTGGTTTTAATCACTGCTACAACAGCTCCTCTATTCTGAATCCTAAACACCACTACAGTCCAGTTATCACATGCACTTCATTAAAGCCACATGTGTGACTGACATAGACCAGTGCACCAATCCTCACACTATTCCCATTTTGTAGATGTGCACAACTGCCTATAGAACAGTAAAACATATGGATCTTTGTAGCCTAACATTTGTATCAACTGTACAGGAACAGAAAGTTTAACTGTCTTCTGTCTCTCATTGCAGCACTTCTCAGACAGGTCAGATAGGCATAGCAGAGATGGCAGGGACTCCTGGAGTGGACGCATTAACCCCAGGTGAGGCTTCAGCTATAGCCTTGTGAAAACATAAATAGAAATCGATCAAGGTGATCAGGCAAACTGTAAATATGATTTGTGTTTGTCTTTTTAGGGAAGGAAGTCGAGACTGGGACTCCAGCCGGAAGATTGATGGAGACAGAACATGGCAAAGTACGCTTACATGTGTTTTAGTGTGTGTGTGTGTGTGTGTGTGTGTGTGTGTACGTGTGTAATGACTGTACTGCTAGTTACACTGTGCTTTTTTGACACCATGATGTACATTTTGGAGTACAGTAGTTTTGCCTTCTGAAGACTGGAGTGGCAAATGGCACAAATATAGTACCAGGTTGAAAGAAAATGGTGTAATGTGTCCTGAAACTATATTTGGTCTCCTGCTTGATGGCAGTATAGAACTATAACTACTGTGGTTTGTGTCTTACGTTTTGCTTTGATGTTCCAGGTAGAGACGGTGCCATCCCAGGCCAGAGCCACATGGCACGTGGAGGAATGGCAGGGTGAGTAGTGAAAATCTATTTTAATTTTTTCAGCTCCAACCCAAGCACTGTGTGTTAGATCAGTATTGTTCATTGTGTGTCTTTGTTGTTTTTTTTCCAGCAACCGTGGAGGTTACATGAACACAGGAACATCTCAGTCCCTTTCTGGAGCTCTCAACAGACAGAACCAGCTGATGCAGGGCAGCGGGCTGCAGGGTGGAGCTTTTGGTCGACGTTACTGACGTCGGTCAGTCTGAAGACAGTACTGGGGCTGTTTCAGGAGGTCATATCGTGAAGGGTGTGACCGTCTTGGTTTTGTACATGTTTTTAAACCAGGAATTCTTTTTTGACACAATTCCAATCCATTTTTGATGGAGACCTTTATTTTTCTGGTCGCTTCCTAATTCTTTTTTTGTGTGTGTGATGTAGTGTTCTCCTGCCTTTTACTACCATCTGCATCATTCAGTCCAACCCACCTTGTCTGTATAACACGACTGTCTGCTCACAAGAATATGTTTTATATGCGGGTTGGCCTGTGGTGCAGAGTCATGCAACGTCAGAGCTCTCTGTTGTAAATTCAGGTTTATAGACATCTGGACTGATGGACCTAACCTCACTAGTCTTTTCTCTGTATTCCAGTTTGTGTCTGAAGCATGTTTCCATTCTCATCAAATGAGCCATTGTTGCAATTAATTTGTTCAGAGCTTGAGGCTCCTGTTTTGACGTTATTCTGTTATGACACAGAGGATTGGTGATGTTGAGCTGCTGGAAAAAAAAAAAGGTTTTTAAACTACATGTCACATTCTGGTTATCCATACTTGTTAGACTTTTTTTTAAAACATTTCAATCAGTGCATTTTTGTAAATAGTATTTGGTTTGTGTGATTGTTGGATAATGTAATAAAAGCCCCTGGAGCGTGTATGTGTTCAATCTATTGATTGATAAAAGCCTCAGATTCAACGTACGGTGTTTCAGTTTTCTGGAACTCAAATGTGTTTTTAGTTTTTTGTGTTACATTTTGTTCTCTTGTCTTTCCATTGACAGTGTTGTTTAGTTGCCACGCTCAGTTCAGTGGCAGGAAATATCAGCTTCTGGTGTTTTGTGAAGCTCAGTTGTAAAATTCACAGGGTAAATTGTCTCCAACAATAAAAGTTTTTTTTTCATCTTTTTGCAGTGGTGCTACTCAAAACATTGTTCCCCGACTCATATTTTTAAATAGCCAGTTATGATTTTTGAATTGTCAATTTTAGGGGCTCAGTGAGCTAAAAAAAAAAAAAACTATATGAGCTGGTGTGACTAATTTTCAACCCTTCTGTTCCTTACTTTCTAAAAATGCACTTTGTAAGTTGAATGCTAAATATTGTTTGCTTAGGTACTGAGTCTGGCTGGCTGTTGGGAGTCATTGATGAGGCTACCTGAACATTTCAGTTGGAACACATGTCAACTCTAACTCTGAAATAGACTGTGAATACAGTTTCCACAATATTAACATTTTGGTCTTTTTGAGAGCAGACTGAGTGCAAAACATGGCTCCATTGAAACTTAGGAGCAGTTTGCAAACATTGGTTTGATGATATCAAAGATGCAATCAAATTTGAGATTCCGGCCCATAGCCTTAATGCAACAATTAATGTTTAGGGAGTGGATGTTATTCGCAGTTATTCGAAAACTCCTATAAAGCAGTCAAAATTAGTTACAATGAAACGTAATCGTCACAATACTCGACACATTCAGCAGGTCCTGGTGTACATCTTACAATAATCTTACCTCTAATGGAAGGAACTGTATCGTATGTTTCAAACATGGTTAATAGTAATGATGGGGAGTATTGTCACTGATTATTTCACATAACATGATGTTTCTCCTGACTGAAACCATATTGCTGTAAGTCTGACACGTGATCCAGTAACAACAGTACTTGCACGCAGACTGCTGTTTTGGTGCACTGAAACTTTGCCAAATAGCAGAGGGAGTGTTACTCAAGTCCACTGATGAAGGAAAGATATATTTCACATGTCTTGTAGACCTCCAGTGAAGACTGAAGAAATTAGGTAAGAAGCTAGCGCCCGCAATAGCAAACCTAGTGGGAGGTTTGGGAAAACTGGTTGAAGTCCAACAAATTACGTCATGTCTTAAAGGTCACCTCAGCAAGTGTCTGTGCTGCATGTGATATAAAAGAATAGCACATGATGTGAAGGTTGTCCAGGATTACTTATTGTGTGTTTAACTGCAACAGGAAATGAGCTTAATGCTGTTTGACCTCTGTACTTCACACTCATAGCTAATGACTACACCAAATGTCAGTACTGGCTTATGATTTCCAGATATAGCTCATTCTTCCCTCTAACTTCCTCAGTCCTTATCTATTACTGGCCCCAAGTTCCTTTTCTACAAATGGAGATCCTGTCTTTCCACAGATACTTTACTCCTTCAACACACTGCAGCTCATGTGTCATGTAGCACAAATGATGACTCGTATGTATATTACTAAAGAAGTACTCAACGTCAGACTTGGATGGTAATTTGAGCTTTACATCAACTGAGTGAAACAAAATTTTCAACAGGTGTAAACCAGAAAATTGTGTCCAAATCCCCTTTAAGTTTGTAGCTGAATGCTATGGCTGTGATCTGAAAGTCAAACTTTGATGTTTGCTGTCAGTAGAGCATCTTGAGGGTTTGATGACAGTCAGTTTTCTTATCAGTGAGCGTTATATACATATATACAATATCATAACTATCATTCATAAGTTTCAGACAGATTAGATGCAGAATGCAACATGCTGTCTGTGATTAACATGATCTACAATAGCTTATATCATTACATTTTACAATAACAATTTTTAGCCTACTTAAAAATTCCTATTATGCAGTTTCCTTGTGTTCCTATGTCCATTTTATTCCAGTCTTTAAGACAAAATGCATATTTATCTTGCAGTTGCACCCAAACATACTTTTAGCCAATAATATGTCATGTTAGATTTTGTGGCAGTACAGGTGACCCCATTATATCAAATCTATAGGTCTTTCAACATTGCCAACATCACTAATACATTCCCACCCATCTGTCTACACCTTATATACTGTCAGTGGTCTACAACATCTTGCAGCTTGCGTGTCATCTTTATTTGTGTCCACTAGAGGGTACCAAATAACCATAAATAGGAGCCAGAACTGTTTGTATAGTGCAGGTATAGAGTAAGCTGATATACAACATTTACATTGGAAACAACTGTGTGAGAGGGGTGCAGTCACTGCATCCAAACAATACATGTGACAAAAACTCCTGCATCCGTGTATCCATGGATGACAGCAGTGCCACATAGCAGAAGTGAGGAAAATGGAGACAGAAGATGGGGGCCTAGAGGACATGACTTGTGGGTGAAAGGATGTTGGGGATAATTCAGGGCATGTAGCAGTGTCCCTGCAGCTGGTTGTCCACTAAAACTAAACTTCACCAAACACCCATCCAGACCAGATGTAGAACGGACAGCTTAAATCAACATGACCATGGCCGCTGGGGTGAGGTGCACAAGGGGTCTGAGCCACTTCACCTGGACACACACACAAAAACACGCACAAAGGCAGTAATATGTGTATGCAAGCACCCACGCTGAGGTCAATGTAGAAGGAATGCACACACACACACACACACACACACACACACACTGATCCCGAGGCTCACCCCCGTGCTGTGCAACATCATTTACCCAGATTCCTGACCTTTGAACAGTAACTGTTTATTTTCTATGAGTCGTCTAACTGAAGCGTCCTCCATGTTTTTGTGTCAGCTGTATCCCGCTCCTCTTTCTTTTTTCCTTCCCATATGAACATCTGTATCTATTACAAAGACAGATAAGCTCATTGCCTGCTGCTCTCCTCCTGTTTTGTATGAAACCTTTAGTCTGATCTGATTTATCAGAGACATTTTAAAAATCATCACACAGAAGGGTTTTTACAACAATCAGATCACCACCGCTGTCCTGCAAGTGAGAAACAGACGATTCATATCAAAGTCAGTCAGATCTTCTTTGGTGTTTCATCGCCTTGGTTCACGTCTCTGAATCAGTGGCAGTTCATGTGAATGTAAGACACTGTAGCAGGGGAACTGAGGCAGTGTGATAATGTTTGTGTTGCATGTTTGCATTCGATGGTATGCTCATGTGCATAAGTTGCTCTGTATGACAGTCTGCAAGGCACCAGACCTGAGACCAGGAGCTTCCTTGAACAGCTGAGGGAAAACAAAGCTGGGACAACATACTTGTTTTCTCAGAACTGAAGCTTAACCTGCAGGGAGAAGGAGTTCTCCAGAGTTTCAGTGTCAAATGGCTGTCAACAGCACTATATGATCGAAAGTCTAAAATATTTAGAATATTAATTAGCCATAGTATATATATATATTATTCCACACATTCTTCTTCTTTGTCAAACTCTGGTGCCTACATTACCCACCCTAGTAAGGGCTAATGTAGCCTCGAGCCGCTAGCCTTATACAGAGATGAGGAGCGGGGTTCGTTTTCAAACTTTGTAAGCCCCAAAGGACGCTGACTCAAGTGACATCACTCGAGGAAATGCATCAAACTTTAGTCAATTTTATTCACATATGCAGTAGTACTTCCCATTTAAGTTCCCTTTAAATCTACATCTAGTTTTTCATCAGAGAATTAACCTTTATATATACGCTATAGAGAAGTTGAGTGTTTTAATTATGAGATCTTTAATGAGGTTTTCACTATGTTTTTGTAATTGTTAAAAGAAATTTATGATCAGGATTTTAATTTGGTTTTAGGCAAAATCAAAGACAGGATGACATGGTCAATGTGGCAAATACTTCATCTGGTGGCAGTTTGCTGCAAGATCATGAACTCCTCAATCATTCCTGCAGAACATCCTGACCAGAACATCTGCTGCTGGGCAGCAGCGTGAGAGGAATGATGCAAACTTTGTTTTCTGCTATGCCAAAGACATCAAGCTCAGACAGCAGCCAGACTGATGAAAAGAGAGCAAAAGCCAAACCTGAGCCAAGCTGGATCATCACAGTCCGAGACCTCATCAAGGAGAGAAACAAGTGGACAGTCAGACAGGGCTTCTGTCACTAAGGGCTTTATCTTATCTATGTGTATATATATATATAAATGTATATATATATCTTTCTGACCAAAAATAATCTTTGATCGTCCTGTCAGCCATTTTGGTTACTTTTTAAATGTCTTTGCACAAATAACAAAACACGACTTAATTAATGAAATTCTCTGTAACATCACTCCAACACAACATTACAGTACCTTACTCACTACCCAGTATTTTATGTAAATGAATACATGTATGTGTTCCCTTTTGACTGCTGCCAGGTCAGACACTGGCATCAGTTGAAGACAAATAGCAATGAAATCCATCTTTCTCCTCAGTTGGGACATCAGTTTGAGAGTTGAGAAAGTCTGGTCTGACCAGACTGGTGCTGACTCCTGCACGCAGAGCGACGCAAGTTTCCTTTTTAACTGACTGAACACTGGCATGACCAGCTGCCTTCATGGACTGAACATAGGACTCATTCAGGTTTCTGGTCAGCTGCATTCCTCTTGTAACATACAGATAAAATCACCAACACAGATGTGTGAAAGCGCTTATGTAATGTACATAAAACTGTGACGGAAAAACTGGAGAAAACTCAACTGGGCATACAAAGCTACTGGTGTGTGTTATGTGTGTGTATCTCAGCCTGCACACATCCATATATGCGTGCTTACTTTATGTGTGCATATCACAGTTGGGACTCTGTACTTTTATACATGACAAATGGGTGTAGGCCTTTGTGTACTGGACATAAAGGACAGCTGACGCTCTGTATGCTCTGACTTAAAGGGGACACGCAGCAACAGATGTACAGCCTTCAACCCATATGGTCCTCTGGGGATGTGTGCATGTGTATGCAATTTATACAGTACTTGTATGCATACATACTGTAGTTGTATTTAGTTGCACATGCTTTGTCTAACTCACAGGCAAAAATGTCTTTACACTATGAAAGAGTGCCATCTTGGGGTCTGGCATCTGTACATGCACTTTTTCATATATATATATATATATATATATATATATTTCAAGATATGCCAAACATTATATAAGGAGAAGACTGACGTTTCTGGCTTCCTACCAATCTCATGAGGTCACTCATCTGTAGTCACTGTAGTTTCCTCACTGAGATCATATTACAGGATTTAGTAGGAAAAAGCGCTCTGCATATTTTTAGGTGTAATCTCAGCAGATTTTCTCAAAGAAGAGTATCCTACCAAGTTTGGCATTGCATTCCTGTAACACTGTCAGACTCATGATGGACAGTTTTT
>NW_023339674.1:15786302-15801427 GCF_004916995.1 Morone saxatilis | reverse complement strand
ACACATTCTTCCTTCTTGTCAAAACATGGTGTCTACATTACCTACATTGCCTTATCCAACTGAAAAATATTCTCATGCTATGTAACAGCGCTGTCTTGGTGTTTGGCATCTGTACATGCGCTTTGGTTTAATTTATCTATGATATACATCTACATATATTTATACATGTGTTGAACATGATATGTAATAATGATGATCAGCATCTCTCAAAAAGTAAAAATGGCCTAACAGCGAGACCACAGAAGTGATTTAATCTGTTAAAACTGTTCAGACTCATGCATGTCCAGTAGAATAAAAATAATGGTTAGTTTGGAATTTCTGCACACACACACACACATCATTAGTCTATAATCTACGATCTCCTCAATTCCACTTTTTGTACTTTTTTACTTTTTCCCCCCCAGGAGGATTATTGTAGATTATTTTCTTCCTCTGACGTTCTGTGTTTGTTGTCTTGCTTGTTCACATACTGGAAAGTGAGGGCTGATGGGTTCATAAAAGGGGCACACACAGTTTACAGTTTACAGTGGATACAAACAAGAGACACTCTCGGTGTATGTTAGATATAAACAAATGTCCTATGCATGTACACACAAACACGCGAGCAATTCATGCGTCGTTAATTTTCTCGTTAAACTGCCTGCATCAGTGTATAACACGACATCTTCATGTCACCCTTGAATAGAGGAATAAAATACTGCCGTCCTCACAAACACACGTCTCCTCATCAAGCCTCTCTGCGGCTCTTTTATGACCTTACTGTGTCTTTAGTAGGAGACTCGTAAAAGACTGCACTCCCACTGAGGAGCCTTTCTTTCTTTCTTTCTTTCTTGTCTAGCAATTCTTTCCCCTCATCTAATTGATTTCTGAGTGGGCAATTAAAGCTAAAATCCACTCTGATGTTGGTTTATTAGAGCTTTCTCTTTACGTCACTGAGTAAAATGTGATTTAAGCCTTATGATTTAGTGAAACCATGATTTATAAGTTGTGTGTTTTTTTTGTCTTGACATTACTGAGTCTCCAGCTGGCTTCAAGGTCTCACCAGGAATTCCTCAAGGTCTTATGTCCTGATGTGTCTGGACAGTGATGGCAATGAAAGAAAGTGGAAACATTCTGATAAAGAAGAACACAATGTGATGAGTGTCAGTGAAGTCATGAAAAACAATGAGAGGATGGCCTTGCACCCGCAATAACTCAAGCAATAGAGTTTAAAGAAGAGCGACGAAGTTGCAAGTGTGGCTCCAGATCAAAATCACCGAAAGTCACCAGATCACACTCAGTAAACATGAAATTACACCTCCTGTGTGCTGGCTCTGGACAAAACACCCACTTTAGTGTGGAAGCCACATACTGTACACACATGGTGCAACCATTCTGAAGCATAGGGGCCCCCTGCTACAAATTCACTTGCAAATATTTATGCTGCATCGTCCTCTGAAACCCAATTCCCGCTTTCCTTTTTCCTAGAATCAGCCTTCTGAGGGACTCATCAGAATGAACGTTTAAGTTGAGGATTTCACCATTCGGGGTCTGTGTGTGAGAGTGTATTTGCATGGCTGCTCAAACACATGTTTACAAGGTTTACGTCTAACTTTCAGAGATTTCGTGCAAGGCTGATGGACTGCACGTTGTTATTATTGTAACTACACCTGCGTAGACTACACCTGTAAACACATGTTAACACTGAAGGCAAAGAGAAAAGGAAAAAGAAGACGTATAAGGAAACAGATTGCTTGTATTTATAACTCATTTAAATATTTGCAATCAGCAGATACATGAGGTAGTCTGCGTGGGTTAAAACTGCTCTGGTAGAATGGATATCATCTTTCAGCAGTGCAAACAGAGGAATGTGAAACAAATGTGCAGCCTGTTAGGTTTGCTGAAGAAAAAGCAACAACAGGAAAGTGAAGGAATTCCTCCCCAGCAGGAAATCTATGTTCTCTTTGTAGTGATCTTTTAATTTCCGCAAGGGGTCAGACTAATTGAAGATCAAACGCACTGAATGACATTATATCAAATCTGTATACAGACCAAACTGCCACAAGCAGACTGTTATTATATACCTGTCATTCTTCCTCTCTCCCTCTCTTTATCTCTCTACTTTCCTTCTTCCTCTTTTTGCTGATAAAAGTCCTCCTACTCCTAAACTTGTTTTCCATGAAACTAAACATAATTTCGGTGATTCTGCCTGGGTGTGTCTCATACAGGATATGACATTCTGCACTGTCGTTTATCCCTGCAAGTCTCTCTTGGGGTCAGATACAGTAGCGGCAGTGAATGTGGAGATGGAGACTGAGATCACAGGTTGGGGGGGGGGTAGGCGTTGCTCTTCTCTCTAATCACTGGGTTGGGCCTGTAGGTCTGGCCATAAGCATCACCTTCCCAACAAGCACACATAAAAACACACCTAAACATACAAAGACATACATATACTTGAACATGTGAGAAAAAAGAAGTAGCGACTATATTTGGAGAAGGCAAATATAGAGCAGCAGCTGATTACTGAGCAACAGTTAACGGTTCAATCGTGCAGAAAATGTTGGTCCTTCATGAAGGTAAATGAATCAGTTTCTTCTATTTTTTTGTATTCAACCAAACTAAATGTTGTGTTTGGAGTCCTGGAGACTCTGGATCCTCTTTAACAGCTCAAAAACACAGAGATTCCCTAATTTTATGAGAATTACTTGGAAACATGATGAAAATGTCACTTTACTTCTGTTTGGAGTCTCAGAGACTCCAGCTGTAGAACTGGTTTAACCTGTTTATTGTATTTAATTCTCTATCTCTGTGATCGGTGCACTTTTTACACAGCGCCTCCCAAATCCAAAATAAGACAGAGGTCAAACAGGTCTCTCTCAGGTCAAACACACTGTACATATATTTGTCTTTTGGCAAACAATATGAATATTTATTAGTTTTTTTCCTCGTCCATATAACATATAAAATTAAATAAATATTAATTATTTGGTGTAATAACATGTAACAATGTATTTTGTGACCTTCATCAAATGTAGAAGTTTGGTTTGTGGCAAAGTACATTTTCTACATTTTGGGATTTATATGCTCAGAATAAGATTTTGTCTTGATTTTGACCCCAAACAATGGAAAGCTAACCCTAACCCTATGCGTGTGAACAACACAAGGGTTAAATATCTTAAATTTGTTCCTCTACACGGTTGAAGCTATACCACCTGTCTATGTAGTAAATTCTTCCGAGGGGGAGACCTCTTTCAGACGCAAAAAAAACAACTTAAGTGTGTCTGTGGCCCCATTTTTTTCAAGGAAACAATGTGGACACGCTCCACGTGTGATTTTTTAACTCCAAATGCCATTTAGTTTAGTTTTTAGAAGAATAATATTTCTGCATATTAAATGACATAGTGGGAGGACATCTGACACAGAACAGGTTCTCTGAAAGACGAACGTATATCACGGTTAAAAACATAGAATCTTCATCCTTTAATATCAAACATTCTGTGGTATTAGGGTGCTGACTTCATGCTGTACAACAATATTTTGATGGAAAAGTATCCAGGCTATAGGTTAGTCTGTTTTTATTGCCATATTGTTTTAGTTTGGAGAGATAACAGAGGTGTAAAATATTCTCATGCAGGTGTTTTGGCATTAAAATCATCATAAAACTCAGACACGTGTTCAGACGCATTTCTCTCATGCCTGTTTTCATCATACATGTGTCTTTGATTTCTTTGGAGCTTTTCTGGTGCCCCCGAGTGCCACAAAAGGGGTCTAACTGCCACCATAAAGTACGCAGTGTCTTAACATCTTGTTTTCATTTCACATGATATGAGACTGGAATGTACTTTTCTTTACTTATTTTATTTTAAATGTTTTAAGCTTCCTTTTTGCATGTAATCAGAGGGCATGGGGCAATACATTGTGGTTTGTCTGTTTTTAAAGTTGGAGATCCACCAATGGGAGAGGGGCCTTTTTTAACACACCCACACTGAAGAAGGTCTGTCAAAGATGATCACATCTGACTTGGCTAAGAAAAGCATCAGCAGCCTCTGACAGGGCTTTTCAGGCCACAAGCACTGGCTCAATTAACTAATTTATCATGAGATTTGAATCGGATTTAATAAACATCATGTGGGTGATTAAAATAACATATAAATATAAATGAGATATATACAAATATGAAAATGAGAAACTGAATAAATGAGTGGAAAGATATCTGGAATTGGAGAAAACTGGGTTTGAAAATGACAAAGTTCATTCACTGTAACCTATAAACTGGACAACCACACTGATCAACCGACTGTTATTAATGTGTTTTAATGATCTTATTGGTTATGTTTCATATATAAGTCTCCCTTGTGAGCAGTGTAGATACTGAGTGGATTGCCTGGTGAAATAAAGTAAATTCACGTTGAATTGCAAGTTACAGAACAAATAACACAAATACATGTTTGTCTTTGCAGCAGCTTAAAATGAGCCATAACATTTAAACTTAAAGTCTGAGACAACTTTCCGGTAATTTATTGAAAATCTAACCACCTAATCGACATCTAATAACTAACTCTAATAACACCGTTTGAGTCCTGAGCGCTGCAGTGGGTCAGCAGATTATGAATGATTTCCCTGCAGTGATTCAGAACAGGGACAAAGTTTAAACCCCTCCCACAAAACCTCCAGCCAATCATGTTTGAATATTTAAATGAGCCACCCATAAAGATAACTTGGAGCGGTATCTGTGACAGACCATAAGAAACTTTACTCCTAAACCGCAACTCCACACCACCTTCTGACTTAAAGCACGCGACTGGATATACAACTGATCTCCCGACATTCAGAGAACTTTTTTTAATTCAGGATACTTTTAGAAAAAAACTTCTCAATAATATGGGAAAAGAAAATATCAGTTTTTTGACAGTTTGGATAATTTTGGGAAAAATCTTTGCAACTTTTTCTTCTGACCCTGAACCGACCACCAGCAGCAGCAGCACTGTGTTTGGTAAGACCGACCTATCAGTGATATATGATTATAATATATTGCCTGTCAGGGTATTATTTGTGTGATTGACCAGCAGCTATAATGAAGTAAACATGTGCAGGAAGCAGGTTAATTAATGCGCGCTGTTCCGTGTTGACCGGGAGTAACCCCGTGAAACGCTTTCACAGTTCAGGTCTGCAACACATTTCCTACCATTCATGTGTATGTGTGCAGGACTGCTGCTGCAGGCCTTTTGTCTGAAGAGAAGACAATGTTAAAAGCAAAAATCAGAGTATTTTCAATGAAAATACCAGCACATTGTTTTCGAAGTTATAGTTGATACACATACTAATATTTGTTGTTTAATTAGAAATACATGACATCCTTTTTTAATGACATTTCTCCACTTAAAACCATGTAGCCTTAATTGATTAAAAAAATACTATTTAGCTTACAAAACTGGACAAAAACAAATTGATTTATCATGATTTTATAATTTTTTTAATCAATGTAACTAAAGTAAATCTCTTAAGGAAATCTAAACGCTTAATTAACAATATTTGGAGGTTCAATTAATTTTATGCTGGTAGAAATGCAGTGGAGACAAAAGGGGGCGACACTGCCCTGCTCTATTCCTCTCCTTGCTGACGGAGTCACACTGGTGAGATTAGTGGTCACTTAATATAATTGAGAAGAGCAGCAGGGTTTTATAATTTGCATGAAAATGTTTATTGTATGCTGAATTCATTGTGTTCATTTTGTCAAAATGTGTTAATCTATGCATTATATATATTATTTATCTATATTGTGTTTATAAAGCAGTGGTTTATATGGCTGTCTCTTGTATGGATACATAGAGCTGGAAGGTGTGATAATAATGTTATAAATGTACCTTTTTCCTGCTCTGAATCCCTGATTGTGCCTGCACTCCTCTACATTTCTCTTTGTGTGTGTTTTGTTACAGTAAACACCACAGTCACTGCTACTCCGCTGCCGACCACTGCTGAATGGATCACAGACTACACTGACATTGTGTCCAAGTTCTCCCTGCGCACATCGGAGATCCCAGATGATGACATGTGCTACATTGTGGCCGGCAGGCCAGAGACCATCAAAGAGTGTGAATTCAACTCGGCAACTCAGACCTTCATTGTAATACATGGCTGGACGGTATGTCAGACTGAATGTATTTCAAAAGTCATATCACAATCATAGCAGCCTCTATTGGTGTATCCTATGGGTCCCTCCTTTGTTAGTTAAGTATCTATCTGTGTAATGTGCACAGTTCTTTGAATGCACTGCAGGCTGAGATACTGATGTGGTGAATTACACCTAAAATATCAGTCGAAATAATGCTATAAAATGTTGTAAGAACATAATGTCTTGCCAGTACAATGTTAAGTCTCCCCCCCACCAACCTGATCTTAAATGTTGAGCCAAGTCCAAACTTATAAGCACCCCTATAGTCCTGTGAGATGAATACAACAATAAATAACACATTTCAGAGCAGACAGGCTGAGAAAAGTGAGTTGGCTCAGTCCAACAGTGCATGCATGTCCCCCTATAATGTGATTTAAAGCCAGTCATGCAAAAAGATTTGAACCTGATGACACCTTGGCATCTCTTCAGGACGCAGAATGAGGGCTAAGGGCCAGAATAAATCACGCCATACTGCAGCTGACAAATGTGCGTGACCATGTTTGTGCGTGTGTGTTACTGTAGGTAACAGGGATGTTCGAGAGCTGGGTGCCCAAGCTGGTGTCTGCCCTCTATGAGCGTGAGCCCAGTGCCAACGTGATCGTGGTGGACTGGCTGACCCGCGCCAACCAGCACTACCCGACATCTGCAGCCTACACCAAACTTGTTGGCCGCGATGTCGCCAAGTTTGTTACCTGGTTACAAGTGAGTGTTTTCATTGAACAGTATCAAAGCTGGTTGACAGCTGGCTAACAGCTGGATCGTGTTTTCCACAATGTCTTTATTACCAAGTGGACTTGAACTACTGCTTTTGGATGTCCAAATTATCACTGCACTCTACGTAAATCTGCCAGCAAAGAAATTAGAGCAGCTGGTGAATCTGTGGCAAATGTGTAAGCAATGATGTAATATTCATGTACCTAGCGTTGCTGCGGCGGATATGTTGTCCAACTGGTTATGATTTTAAACTCCCTGTAAAGGCAGTTTATGGCCGTGTCTGTGGCTCACAGCAGCCACTCATTAAAAAGGCTCAGTTTTTTGTCGAGTGTTGCCTTTGTTTGAGTGACAAACAAGGGGTGTTGGCATGAATAATGCTTTCATTGGTTTGTCCTTTGTTTACGTGACTTCCAGTTGCAAAGTTTTGGCAAAGCATAAAATTACACAAATGAATCCTTTACTTGGATTACATCCCAGACTCTATTGAGACTTGAACCAAAAGCCACAGTGCTTTGCCAGGTACAGCCTGCTATTAGTTTTAATCTCTCTAGCAAGTTTGCAGGATTCACTTTAAACTGTTTTTAAAGCATGTCAACATGTTCTTCTCATTCACCCCCTCCTTTTCAGAACGAGCTGCAGTTGCCCTGGGAGAGGGTTCATCTGCTGGGTTACAGTCTGGGAGCACATGTGGCTGGAGTTGCGGGAGACCTCACTGACCATAAAATCAGCAGGATCACAGGTGAGAACAATAACTTAACCATCTGCTTACATTACAGACAGATAAACAGCCCAAGCACAGATCTAATTAATTGGAAAATGGGTCATTCTCACCTTCAGTTCTGATTGGTTGGTTGAAGTAGATAAACCTGCACCGTTTTGCATACATTCATGAACAAATAGACATCATTTTTGGCTCTAAGTGCAAATTCTCTTTAGTTATGATTGATTGTAATAGAAGATTCATACCTCATACCACATGACCATGTGCAATTTGTTTTAACATTTTAGGCCTGCTAATAAAAACAACACAGCACACCAATGAAAAATTATCCTTTGGCCATTACATTCCAGGCCCGTATTGTATGTGTGCTTGTAGCCAGTTAGAGAGTCCAATCCCCCTTTTTGTCACTATGAAGTTTATCCAGCTTTGAAATTTCTCTGACCTGCTTAGAATAATGGTATTTTTACTGTGATCTGAGGCTGGAGCCCATTAAGAGCCCACAATCGCTGCTTCACATTGTTCTGAGCTTCAGCAGTTCTGCAGAGCTGCAGATGGAGGAAATAGGCTGTATGAAACACATACTCAAATGTACAGTTTTATAGGTTGTTATTTTCTGATTTTATGCATGTCTTTATCAACACACATCTGACTTCGCCTTTGCCTAACTGTGCTTTTTTCCCCAGGTCTGGATCCTGCCGGTCCCACCTTCGAGCACGCAGACAACCAGAACACCTTGTCCCGAGATGACGCCCAGTTTGTGGACGTCCTGCACACCAACACCAGGGGCTCCCCAGACCGCAGCATCGGCATCCAGAGACCTGTAGGCCACATTGACATTTACCCCAATGGAGGCACTTTCCAGCCGGGCTGCGATATCCAGAATACATTGCTGGGGATTGCATTAGAAGGCATCAAGGGACTCCAAAGTACGTACTCCAAAAAAATGTTTGTTCCTAGCTGCTTTCGGTTAGGTTTCAGTTTATATACTGTAAGTTATGTGGTTTGTAAGGACTCACTGACATTGGCAGTAAGGTAATACCTGCATGTTGGCATGCATCCGCCCTTATTGAGAGACTCCAGCTGCTCAGACCTGGTGGTACCAATCTTCTCCACCTCCTCTGTTTGACACACTGCACCATAAACACACATTAAAGCGAAAGAGTTTGCAACAGCACTGTTGTAAATCATCAAGATGAGTTTGTGCAAGTGTACATGGTGTCAAACAGACACTTTGAATCTATAAAAGCTCTCAGGGCTACAATTAAAATGTTTGCCTCCAGTGATGACAGACACCCCTCTGTTCGGTTTTGTGTGGAGATGAAAGTCGTGCTTGATGTTTTGCTGATGAGGAATGCCATCGGGGTCAGCATGAGGAAAACATTTTCTCTGCTGCATGACGTCATGTGAGAAAAGAAACAGATTGTTTTTACAGCTCCTGTACTCTGTGTGCACTGCAGATATGGACCAGCTCGTCAAATGTTCCCACGAGCGCTCTATCCACCTGTTCATCGACTCTTTGCTGAACACCCAGCAGCAGAGCATGGCCTACCGCTGCAACTCCAAAGACGCCTTCAACAAAGGTCTGTGCCTCAGCTGCAGAAAGAATCGCTGCAACACGCTTGGCTATAACATCAACAAGGTCCGCATGACCCGCAGCACCAAGATGTACCTCAAGACCCGTGACATGATGCCTTACAAAGGTAAGCATGAAGAAGAGGCGTTTGTAGATTTTGTGTTCTGTGCACTGCAAGAAAACCGAAGAAATACAAACTACTGCAGAAAAGTCTGGTGGGTTTATGTACTTTACTGAGGATTAGTGAAAGTTGAGTTAATTCATGCACATGCCTTAATTAGAGTAATCCTCATTGTATGAGCTACTGTTGTTAATGTACTTAATGTGGATGTGGCTGCTTGGAGCTGAATAATAGTAAAGTCGGTACAAAAAAACTATAATAAATTTTCAGGGAAACTATTAACACTTAATGTAAGCAGACATGTACAACAAGTGGCAAGTATTCAGAAGGTCACATGAAGAAGAGGTCATGGGTATTTTAGTTGCTCTGGGTATGCTAAGGTAATGCGACACCACTGCATGTGAAGCAATGGAAAGGTTTATTTAAGAATTACAGTTTGGCACAAGTCAGCAGTATTTTTTGTTGGACAGTTTGTTAAGGGTTTTCTAAGGTGTGCTGAAATATTGAGTTATATACTGTAGTGGTGTATTTTTATGAAGCTGTGTGAATGAAAACACCAGGATTTAGCACAAATCTCTCAGTGTTTAAATGCAGCACTGTGACAGTCACATGAAGACAAAAAGATCAAGGTTACATAAAGGGCTTTTCCAGTATTAAACTTTAAGTAGTGGTATGAGAGTATTGTGGAGAGTGTGTCTGAGCTAGCCCTCAGTAAACTGTCTGTTTCTTCTCTCCTAGTTTTCCACTATCAAGTTAAGGTGCATATCTTCAGTAAAGACAGCCTGAGCTTCACGGAGCAGCCAATGAAGATTTCTCTGTATGGAACGCACGGAGAGAAGGAAGACATTCCCTTTGTTCTGTACGTATATTAAACAGTACAATCCATCATGTGAAAACCAAACATGTGCATGTGAAAGTCACAAGAAAAGGTAGACAGATGGTCAGCAACAGCGTTTCCAACCATCCTGACTCTAAATAAAGACCATAAAGGAACATACGTCGCACACATACCATGGATGCCTTTATTGATTCCATGTAGAGGACAGTCCAATCTGAGCAGCTAACCTTTGACACTGGCTTTCACCCTGCAGGCCGGACCTGAACGGTAACACCACTTTGTCCTTCCTCATCACCACCGATGTGGACATTGGAGAGCTGATGTTTGTGAAGCTGCGCTGGGAGAAGGACACAATCATCAGCTGGTCAGACTGGTGGGGAAGCAGCAAGTTCCACATCCGGAAACTGCGCATCAAGTCTGGAGAGACCCAGTCCAAGTAAGTTCTTAGTAACCACCAAAACACATGATTATCAAGATGTGTACGTACAGATGGGGGATTTTAAAATATTTTCCTGTGTGATTCCAGGGTGATCTTCAGCGCAAAGGAAGGCGAGTTTGCCTACCTCGTCAGGGGAGGAGAAGATGCAGTCTTTGTGAAGTCAAAAGAAGACAACCTGAGCCGTAAAGAGAAATTGTAAGTTGAGGAGAATAATTATACACTTGAGTAGCTAAATTTTTATTGGAAGTATGCTGCTTAAAATAGAATTATACTATGTTCAGAAGAAGAAGCCTCTTGTTCACTTTTGTTTTTTCTTCTTTCCAGGATGCACAAGCTGAAAATGAAGGGCAGCCTTTTTGGGCAGAACGACGCTTGAAGTTGCCTTTGAACACGCACACATCCACCCATCATGCATCTGTAGATACATAGCCAAAGATAGACAGCACCCAGCACAACACTGGGAACGCCTTTGCAAGTAACTCAATATATACCGAATGCTGCGTTTTTTTTCTTCTAATTTCCCTCCTCTTGTGCCTCATGACTTAAACTCCCAGTGCAACCAACACAACAACCTCATCCACAGTGCTGGAAATGAGTCTGCTCACAAGCTCTCTTCTGTCTTTGCAAATTCTGCTGCTGAAAAATGTTACAGGTCTCTTTGTGATGATGTGCTCACATTTGACAAAATGCTAAGCTTTTGCTGCATATCTTTGTAATCATTTGTTTATGCTTTTGAAGCCTTATACTATATATATATATATATATTATACTATACTGTTTATACTGATTCTGATGTATTTTGAACTGGTGTGTATTTTTTGCCTATGTGAACTTGGATTATTGTAAATGTAGAAATGATTCATAGTGATAGGCATAATTTAGGCACATGCTTCTGTTTTTGTTTGTTTTTTTATGTACAAAATGATCATATTGTCCCTAAAGTTTGTCTTTACCTAACCACTAATTGCCTACAATCAACAGGGACCAAAGAAGTATTTACTATCTACTGAAGAGATAATCACAGCGGTCTTTGTACATTAAATCAGTATTTTCTTTTTTTTTTAAAATATGAGTCGTGTTAATATCTGATCTCTTGAAGCCTTGCTTGTTCTTTGATTGTGTTTTGGTTATTGTGTCACTGGTCACTTTAAAAAGGCTCTCTGTCCCTTGCAGCCATTTAGATGTGAAGGTCATTAAGATTGCGGTCCAACAGGGATATGCATTTTTTAATTGAAGTATTTTTTTAAATGAAATTTGAATTGAGGTTACTTGTTACAGTAATAGCTAGGTGCTCCTAATTACTTAATGAATGGGTCAACAGTGTCTCACCTGCAACAGTTTACCTCATTGACTAAGCTCAGTCTACAAGGTGCCCTTATTTTGAAAGGTCAAACATGAAAATGAATATGCAAGCCTTGGTGATTTGTGATGGACTGACCTACATGATAGCCATAATACATCTCAAGAATACGTCATATTGTATTTATTGAATGTACATTTATATATTTGTATATTAAGCTGTAATATATTTTGGCAGGCTTCCATTGTCCTCTGTATTTTTATAGATGAAGCATTTTGTGATTTTATGCACAAGGCTTTGGAAAGAACGATCAAATTGGTCTTCATTCCAGCTGTTCAGTGCATTTACTTTTATGTACTGAAATGCAGTGCACTGTATAAATAAAGAGCCCAGGATGGTTTAATAAAAGATAAATCACATATTTCAATATTCCTGACTGCTCAAGTTGCTTTTAGTTAATAATTAAATCATCAAAAAGATTGTGGATTCGCTATTTCATGGATGAGAAACACTGACTTAAACAAATACAGCCAAGAACTTCCACATACATCTGTGTCCGATATTGGCGCTATCGAATATATAAGTCCTTGATTCAGGCTGACAAAGAGGTAAATCTTCTACCAAAGGGAAATATGAGGAAATGAAACACATTAACACGGAAAATGTACACATATTAAACTAAACTCTGTATGATACCAGTAATCAAACATTTCATTGTATGTTTGCAAAGTCAGTCCACCTAAATCAGTGCCTATGCAAACACTGCATCGTGGCCCCTTATGTCTTGAACTAATCACAGTTCAGTGTTTGCAGTGTTAAAAGGTTAATTGTATTTGCACCATTATAACTGAAAGTCTGTCTTTGTAAAGAGACTTTAATAGTTATAAAGTTAATTTTCTCTGAAATGGCGTTTGCAGTATTTCAGACAAACACCACATATTCAGTCACATATAACAAAGCACAGCTTGACACCAACATCCAGAGGTGAAAGTGTCCTGTGGACGTTTTATTTTTAGCGGTCACATTTTCATGTTTCAGAACACAATGTACAAAATGTAGAAACATATTGAATCCATTTCTCCTTCCAAAGCTTGTTTTTTAAATGCGTCTTTCACATTCTCTACTTACATTTGGTCTGTTGTCTTTTGTGAATTTGTATTTAAAATATGGCCATTGTTTGATTTCCTCTTGATCTGTCCCTGGGTGTCAAACCGACTGAAGAAACAGATCAGTTTTTATTTTAATCAATACAGCTGCCTAACAGCTCACGTTTCACTGAAGATAGTCTATTTTCTCTATGAACAGTTGTGTATTGTGCTCTGAGCCTTGGGAGAGTGCTGGGAGACCACTTCATACTGTGCCTACATGCATCCTGTTCAGACACTTATGGGGCTCCATACCAACCAGTAAAGGGAAGGTGCTCCTTACAACATTGCTCTGCAGTGCCACTAGTGGTGAAAAGCCCCACAGAGTGTCTTTAAGTATGTTGTTCTACTGCATGGCTGAACTACCTCTCCCTTCTGGCTTATAACCATGTTAACAGTTATGCTCGTTGAACACAAAGGTCATTGTGGATCAGCCAACATCTGAAGCCACTTAAAGTCCACATCCAACATATTTTAATAGTACAGGATTATAGCTGGTTAAAGCCAGCTTTGCTAAAAATTCAAAACATATTACATAATGCTGAAACAATCCACTGTATGACTGAGAAAAAATCTCTGTTTCATCGCGTTTGTGGATTAGTTTCTCTGAAAATGATTCCCACTCGACTGTATAGAGGCAAGAAAGGCATTGAGCAATTGTTTGGATCTGGACAAAGTTAATGAAGTGGAAAAATTGGATGAAGAGCAACTAAAAATGCTTCCCTTTTTATTTTATATTATTCTAGCTGGTTGACACTTTAAGGACCCCTCAGCTGACAGCTGTTTTAAAATTTAAAATTGATCAGATCCTGAAGTGATAAAATAAATAATGATGCATAACCACAGCTTTCCTCTAATCATCAAAGTTGGCTCACATTTAACTCTGAAAGATCTCAATAACTGAACAATTGTGTCTCACAAATGAGAGTTAAATAATAAATTAGTTACAGCTTACACAACATTACAGAACAGATATGTGAGCATCCATCTAATATTTCTCACTGTGGCCACTGTGGAAACATTCCCTCATGACTTTGTGTTGTTGGTGGTCAGGGGAATTGTTGAAGCCACAAAGATGACTTTTACAACCTGTTCAGTATCCTGCACAGACCTGTCGGCCTCTGACCTGCAGCCTGGCTCTGTACTAAATCACAAAAACATTTTAGTTTTCAGGTCATCTGTGGATAAAACATGAAGAAATCTATGCTGCATTGTGTTTCAATTTGACTTGATACAACTTTTTAATAAGAAACAGCTGTACAATATAGAATGTTTACTTTCTGTTCACAGAATATGTTGTGTTTCAGAAAGATACACCAGAGGGAATTCCCACATTTGTATTTGTGAGTCTGAATCATGTGACATTCCTAGAAATAAACTTAGGGAACAAGTCTTGAAAGTAAAATAAAATTCAAGACATTGTGTTGTTTCCAAACTTTGTGGAGGAGTCCTGTGTTGCTGGCCCCAACAAACCTCTGCTGGGGAGGTCTGGCATCTGATTCACGCTACTCTTCATCGCTTTCTCATCACCATAGTAGTCTTTTCTTCTTGCGAAGAAAATAACACCAGGATCTGAATGACCACGGCAGTAGTGGGAAAACAAATGCAGTCACTGCTTTTCAAGGAAAATGTTGTCATGTTCATAGAAGAGCAAAAGCTCATGAAGCCAGCTGCTCAGCGTGGGGAGCAATGTCCTGTGTGTTTGTGTGTGTGTTTAAGAGGAAGAGAAAGAGCTTCCAATACCTCTTGTAGCAGAGCAACACTGAATTAAACTTCACATTTTATGTGTTTTTATGATTTTGTTTTCAGAAGAACAAATGTTCAGACGTTTTTGAATTTCCCTCGGGATAAATAAAGTATCTATCGATCTATTTATCTTTACAAATAGCTACAGGTTAGTTAAACCACTGGAGCCTGATGGCTGAAACAGCAGCTCTCTTCATTCCAATAAGGGGTGGCTTCAGATGATCCAAATCGGCCTGACTGGATGACACTAAGTGACAATCATAATCAAGTCCACCTGTGATTTGTTCAACAGATATGTGTAATCATCTTTAACGACACTCTGTATAGGCGTATGCACACAAGTAGATGAACATTTTAATTTAAAGGGGAACTTGGCA
>NW_023339674.1:15781794-15786202 GCF_004916995.1 Morone saxatilis | reverse complement strand
ATGATTACAAGATATTTGAATTGATTTTGGAGTGATTGCAGGTTCCAAATATATGTGTTCAGAGTTCAGGTGAACCATTAAAAAAAGTTTTCAAGGTAAAAGCTTGAAAAGAAGCCTTTGTTTTATTTATTGCTTTTACTGTATTTGATAAAGTTCAGTATTTAGACTATGAGACCTCTGGTTCTCAGTATTTATAGACAAACTGTCTATAAATACTGAGATTGGATGTGATGCAGGCTGGAGAAGCAGTCATAACCTTTTGAGGACAGGACAAACTAACAATATTTGTCACCGTCTAACCTACATGACTGTTTTTCTCTCACATTCCAGGACACAGGCAGCTTGGCTCTGGGGCCCCTTTTCACTGATCTGCTGTTGCCATGGCATCAGAGAGCAGATAAGAGAGAGGGACTGCAGAGGAGACACAAACCTGCATCAAGCAGAATCATCACTATAATATGCTGAAAGTATCAGGTTCAAACTTCTTCTATCATTCTGTGTGCAATAATTAATAATTATAGGACATTAAACCGATGTGATAGTCCTCTCCTATAACTTTGTCAGACTCACGATCAACCTTTATGCAGCAGAACCAGAGATATCATCTTTTTTATTCCACACATTCTTGTCAAAAGCTGGTGCCCAAATTACCCACAATGCAACACGGCTGCTGAAAGTCCAGTCTGAGATTTTATTCTTTCTCAAACTTGTAGTTTTTTGTCCCAGCTCACTCTGACTCCTGTGAGTATTAGTATATCATTTCATTCATGCAGCTACCGCCTTTGATGTTTAAAATGTTTGTTTCTGAATTTTAACTTTGAGTGTTACTTATCTATTCATAAATACTCATTGCATGTCAAATAACTATCTATAACTATATATATTAATAATGTATTGTATTATTATGAATGCAAATGTTACCTACTTAAAAACTTAAAAAGTTCTCAGACTCTTGGCAGACTCGACTGACTGGGTATCAAGCATCAGCAACAATTGGACGATGTGTATCACAATTTGTAATCAGTAAGGCTTTCTTGTTATGAAACTCAAGTTCATAGGTTTCATTACTTCAAAACTTTGACCTTTGACCTATTGCATGGAGTATTTCACTCACTAACTGTGTAAAAATATTGTTACATGCCAGCTGGGGCTTATGTGCTAACAATCGAGCAAGAGTAGTTGGCTTCACAGCAGCTGATTTGTTGCCCAAAACTCCGGCACAAGATGCCAAGATAAACTGGACAGGAGGCTGAAGAGGTGATGGTTGAAAAGCAACAAGCTAATTGCTGTGAAGGTCAATTGAACAGTAAAGTTCACAGGCATGGGAACACTTGTTACAACAAACTATTTTTAAACACTGTAAATGTTTAAATGGTTCACCTGAACTCTGAACACATATATTTGGAACCTGCAATCACTCCAAAATCAATTCAAATATCTTGTAATCATTTTGGATAAAAGCCCTTTGGATATAAATGCAATCTGTTTCATTGATGGACACAAGATCCAAGTTATTGACTCCTGTTTGTGTTACTTGAGAGCATCTACAGATCAGCCCATCTCCCATATATTTAGGATTAAAGGATATAGCCTATAGAGGATTATTCAATTATTCAGAATTAACTTAGAGTGTTTAAAAGGAATAGTTACTATTGGATGGATTGCTATGAACATTCATGTTCCCTAGAGAATAAGTTCTTCATCAGATCAACATTTGACTTTGTCCAACTGGTTTATGACCAAATAACCTGCAACACTAATAACACTCCCATCAGCCTCTGTTTGTTTAGTACTAATTAGCAAATGCTTATGCAACACTATTAGCATTGTTATTGTGAGCATGTTAGCAAGCTGACGTTAGCATTTAGCTTAAAACGCTGCTGTACCTGTAAGTTCAGCCTCACAGGGCAGATGTCAATTCAAATATCTTGTAATCATTATGGATAAAAGCCCCTTTGTGTTTCGCTTTTAAATATATCTTTAATTTGTTTTTCAAAAATACTTTTTATATTGTTTATAATGTTTCTAACTCTTGTCTTTTCTATTTTCCATGTCTTGTAAAGTGCATTGTATCTATTTGTATTAAATGTTGTATATAAATGAAAGTGTATTGTTATTATTACAGTTTTCTTTGGTAGGCACATATTAAAAATAACTTGCAGACCCTCTAGTTTATGGTTTTGTTTTACATTTAAATTACCCAAATTTTAGTCATTTAAAAACTTAAATTTGTATTACTTTCAAATTAAACTAATTAATTAATAAGAAGTTCTACAGCAATCAGCTGGTGGAGTAATAATTCAATCAATACATTAATGAATTCAGCAAACAATAAACTAATTAAGGGACCAGTCTTGCAGCAGTACTGTAATATACAGCCCTCATGCTGCGTCTATGTGGTATTAAATTAAGTTACAAACAATAATAGTAAATTCTACTGGCTTTCAGGAGGAAACCAAACAGTGTTGTTACCTCTTCTCATAAAGCAGTGTAATGATTCACTTTACACAGAGTTTTCCATTCCCCCGCCCGGAGGTCAGCAGCCAATAGCTTGTCAGAGGTGCTATTTAAGACGCGGACAGTTCAAGGTGGTTCAGATATCAGCGCTGTGTGCGCAACAGGACGCACTGACTTGAATCTGAGAAGGAATACACTGACTCTTCTGCTCCGAGGCCAGATTGATATAATTCATTGTTAAAGACAGTTAAAGGAAAAAAAGCTGCAAAAGAAATGAAAGCGTGGCAGGCTGGGTTTCTGTACTTTGTGGTGTTGAATGCAGCTGTGCAGTATGTGACGTCCCTGGAAGAAGAGCTCACCGATTCTATTTTTGGTGAGTTAAAACTTCATCCACATTTACTCCGACACACAGCGACTCGCTTTGGAGGGCAAAACTGCAGGACCTGAGTCCGTGTGCCCTGCGCAGACGCTCAGGAAGGAAATGTATGTAATGAGTGTGTGTATGAGTGTGTGAGTGAATGTGTATGTGAGTGTGTGTAGTTTGGACTCTGAAAAATAACATTAACGGTGGCTGTGAGATACAACGTATCACCTGTCTATGACTAAACTTGTCTTTGTGGTTTTTGGCGAATATCCAACTTCAACTACCTACTACTGGCTGTGAGAGGCAGGATGAGAGGATATGTTTCATATATATGATCTTAACATGAATTATGAGTTATTAAAGTACAGTTAAGGTAATAGTACTGGTAATTAATGTTTACGATATGGCTCCTAAACTTCTTAAACCCTTTGCAATGCAAACCTTGGAAATGTCTGTAAGGTTCCTGCCTCCACCTCCCAACCCCCCATTCTGAAAACCAACACAACCCCCATTTGAGTTGAGTCAGCTGACTGTGTCAGGACCACTGAAACTTGGGCAGATTATAGTCGGTGAGGTGGCAGGAACAAAGCTGGGAAAACTCTTGGTGGTTTCTATGGAGCTCAGTCTGACCAAGTGAACCCCTATAACCCTCGAGGGCTGATCTTGTCTACGGTAGAAGCTCATTTGATGAGGGGCCCCGAGGGGCCAGTGCTTATTGGAGCCAGTCACTCAGTTAGCTAGTCAGGCGTCTCCGACCGCCCAGCCAGAGCATTAAATCAGATTCACACATCTGATAAAAACATACAGTTAATTTGTTAACTCTCTTCCTCTCTTTCAGGCAACTTCCTCGACCCTCTGAAAGACTTGTTTGATCGCAAGGATGACAGCAATCAAACTGTTGCAAAATTCTCCCTCCGGAAACCGTCCCATCCCGATGATGACTTGTGCTACATCGTTCCTGGCAAAGCTGACTCCCTGGCAGCCTGCACCTTCAACAGCACCTCCAAAACCTTTCTAGTAATCCACGGATGGACGGTGAGTGGAGATTCTTCAGCCTGTTGTGACCTGCCCCACGTCTTAAAACACCCACAGGCTTTGTTCACTTGACTTTTCTTTGGTTTAGAAAAAAAACACCTGTGACTAGTAGTGTGTCATTATTTCACCAAATTCCAGTGCCATTAAGTCTACCCAAATTCCCATAAATCTTCTTGACAAGAAGCAGCATGTTGGTGTCAATGCCAAAGAACAGGCTGTTAAGATGAAGTGGACTGGCTCTGATTAAGCTAATTCTTCCTCAACTTTTAATGTGTTTGTCACTTCAACAGTTGAGTGGTATGTTTGAAAGCTGGATGGCTAAGCTGGTGTCAGCGCTGTACGAGAGAGAGCAGACGGCCAACGTCATCGTGGTGGACTGGCTCACCTCGGCGCAGAACCACTATGTGGTGGCAGCTCAGAACACCAAAGCAGTGGGACAGGAGATCGCTCACTTCATCGACTGGATCGAGGTCACTTTTATTGTCTATTAACCATTAGTAACTTATAGACCCTGTCATAATATAACTTATTGTGAAATAGTACTGTTCCGAT
>NW_023339674.1:15777170-15781772 GCF_004916995.1 Morone saxatilis | reverse complement strand
ATGCATTCACTTTGTAACAGGATGTGTCACTTTAAAAAATATCTTCTGCATGTTTAGTTTATCAGTAAAAAGGAGTATTTGTCTCACTATCGAAATCATATTTTCATATTTTAAAGGAAACCACCAACATGCCTCTTGAGAACATCCACCTGATTGGCTACAGCCTTGGCGCTCATGTAGCCGGATTTGCTGGAAGCCACGCAACCAATAAAGTCGGAAGAATAACTGGTAAACAAAACATTTTGACACATAACATGTGGTTAAATTAAATTAAAAGATCAGTTAACTGTGAGTTGATTGGTTGAAATCACTGTTAACCTCTCGCTGTCTCTTGGCAGGTCTGGACCCAGCTGGTCCTGACTTTGAGGGGATGCACGCCCACAGACGTCTCTCCCCTGACGATGCTCACTTTGTGGATGTCCTCCACACCTTCACACGGGGCTCCCTGGGTCTCAGCATCGGGATCCAGCAGCCTGTCGGCCACGTAGACATTTACCCCAACGGAGGCAGCTTCCAGCCAGGCTGCAACCTCAGGGGGGCCCTGGAGAAGATCGCTAACTTTGGGATATACGGTGAGACAACAGTTATTGTGATATATATATACATGAATAACAAATCAGCAGAATATATTTATTTTATGTCCTTTTTTTCGTTTCACAGAGTCACAACTGTTATGAAGTCATTTTTTAACAGTTTTTAAACATCCAAACAGCCCCAGAGTTATTTAAGATTCAAATAATAAGGCATTATTCAACATTTCTGCTCACACGCAGTACAGCCAGTATAACCAACCATTAGACAATGATGTATCTGTTGCAAACAGGTTACAATACAGATTTTTGTGATTATTAGTACAGGCACACAGAGCACACAGTCCAGCAGGTTCAAAAACACTGTAGCTACACTCTGCTTGTCATTAATCTGTCTCAGCAGTGAACATTGTTCCTGTCAGCTGCACAAAGACCCCATTCACAGCACTCTGAAAACAAACAGAGCGCCCCAAACATAGCCGAGGAAAGGTCAAATTTAATATCAGTCTGACTGAATAGGTTGATAACTAATAAATGTGGATAGTAAAGAAATGGAAAGGTAACATATTCAAATAATTATGTATGCGTGTCATCAAACATCATTCCCTCTTCCCTCTCCAGCTATCACAGATGCAGTGAAGTGTGAACACGAGCGCTCAGTCCACCTGTTCATCGACTCTCTGCTGAACGAGCAGGAAGCAGCCAAGGCCTACCGATGCGGCAGCAGTGATATGTTTAACCACGGCATGTGTCTCAGCTGCCGCAAAAGCCGCTGCAACATGGTGGGCTACGACATCAGCAAGGTCCGCAAGGCACGCAACGTTCAGATGTACACCAAGACACGAGCCTCCATGCCTTTCAGAGGTCAGTAGACTTTTATCAGCAAATAAGAGGCATTGTTTTTCTTAATTTTTCTTTTTTCAGGTTGTGGGAAGTTGCACTTTTTTCTTACTTACCAACAGTCAGATGAACTAATAATATTGCAAAACAAGCTCCATTGGCTAATTCTAATCCGATAAAAATGTTTGATGAAGTGATTTAAAATGAATCAAAGACTCCCTGAGCTCAAAAGTGTTTCAATCTCTGGTGACTTTGACTTCAAAAGTCTGATCACTTGCAGCTGGAACAGTTTCACTACAGCATGCATGTTTAAAGTTTTCCTAAATGATGCTGACTTGTTGCTCTTTCTTACAGTTTACCACTATCAGCTGAAGATCCACTTCTCCAGTAAAGTTAACCGTTCAGAGATGGAGCCTTCACTCACTGTCTCACTGTACGGAACAAAGGGGGAGGCTGAAAACCTGGAGCTTAAACTGTGAGTGGGCCTTTTAAAATCCTTTATAAAGGGGAATTACAGCACTTTGAGATTCTCTTATGAAAAGTGCTTTATAAATCAAATTTATTATTATTATTATTTATTATTCACTGTGACTTGCATCTTGCAAGTTATATGAGTTGTTCTGTAACAGTCGCACAGTAGTCAAAGGACACAGCATGAGGTAGAAACCATAAACTCTGATGTAACCACAGACTTGGCAAAGTTTGGTCTTGCTGTGTGTAATTATTTCATGGTTTATGGTGCAGAGTTTATGAGGCTAAGCTAAATACATTATTTCTACTGGCAATGAGAAGATCACTGACTTTCCTCTCTACTTCTGTCTGGCAGAAAGGAGAAAATTGCAACAAATAAGACACATTCATTCCTGCTGGTGACGGAGATAGATATCGGAGATCTCTTGATGTTGAAGTTTAAATGGGAGGAGACAAACGGTTGGTCCGCCTCCAACATGTTGAAGATGGTTTCTTCTTGGTGGTCTGGTGACGCCGACAACGCTAATATGGAAGTTCACAAAATCCGCATCCGAGCTGGCGAGACCCAACAAAAGTGAGTGGTGTTATTTAAAATATGGGAAATGTGACAAAAAAACACACTATTTTATCATTATTTTGCGTAGACAAAGTTGTAGTAATAGGAAAAAACTTCAACCTTTAACCTGTAACTTAGCATTGATGAATATACTTACTCACAGATATTGATTGTGTTTTATGAATTTCTTTTTCAGGATGGTTTTCTGTGTAAAAGACCCTAAAACTCATAAATTAACAGACGAGGTCACGTTTGTTAAATGTAAGGATTTGTGGAGGAGGAACTCAAAACAAACTCCGAAAAGGTAAATTACCGTCTGCAAGTTTCCCAAGTTTACTATTAACATCAGAGTTAATGCTGATTGATAACAGTAAACTTAATTCTGTCTGCAGAATAACTCTGACAACTGAGAACCACTGACCTTAAAGAAGACACTCCACCGCTGGACGCCCATCCGTCCATTCAGCACTTAGTAAATAATTTATACACCTGTAACTTATTTTATTTCTCAAATTATACAACACTCTCACCGCCTTGTATATATCCACAAAAGTATGTTTGTTATTTAAGACAATATGTATGTGAATACTGTAAAATATTTTGTAAAGAGCTGTTTTTATGACACGTATCTGTAACTTCACTGTTGTACAAAAAGTGAATGCCATCATCTTTGGTGCAGCTTTCATTTCCAGAGAGATGAATATATACAAACTCACTTCAGACCCTCACATAATGAGAGGTTACCTTCTTCAGGTACTGATGTCCCATTGTGTAAAATACCTCAAGTTAAATTTATATTTTTACCAACCACTGTGAAGGATACTGTCCTCCTGGTGTCCATGGAGGTCTGCAGTCTGTGGGTCTTCTCAGAAAGAGGGGAACGTAACCATTAAGATGAATTTCTTTAGGTGTTTTATGCAATAGGGTACACTTACACTTTATTTACCTTTATGTATTATCTGAATAATGCATAACTTAACAGAGCATTCACCACTGTGGCTCTCAGCACTGTATGTGACTGTGGGACCTGTATCAGTGTGCCTTACTGTAAACAGTCGCCACAAGTAAGCTATTGCAAATTGTCTTAACTTGGCGCTTTTGTTGCTGTTTTTCACCTCAGTGTGCTATATTATTGTTGTTCTATGAACTTGTACTGAAACCTCTGAACATGCAAAAGTCGTTTGTGTTTTAAACACTTTTTTACTGCTACACCTCTACAAGATGTTACTTTGACACTTTTACCTCAAAGAAGACATTTTGTCTACTGTAGTTCTATTAAAATGGGTACATTTATTGAGGTACGTGATGCTCGGTGTGAGGTAGAGGGCACAGTTAATATCAGTGTTGTCCTTTTGTTGTGCTGTCTATCTTGAGTTTCTTCTGTGCATGTGACTTTTTAAATCTTGACTAATTCTCTTTTATTAATAATTACATTTCCAGTTCTGTAAGCAATATCTAACTGTTAGAGAGGGTCTGTAGAGATCGGTACTATAATCATTGTGACTTTATTTCCACCTATTTGACAAATGTGGAAATGTTTTACTTTTGCACTGAAAACAGGGGAAGAGATTGTTAAACCAAGTTACCTGTACAGTTAAGTAAATACCATAATACAGATGATAGATTTTGTAGTATGGAACATTGTTAGTTGTATATTTTTACCTCTGGATGAATTTAATCTGTAAAATGTGCATTTCTATAATCGTTTGTAAATAGTTGTAAATATTCACTGTACTGTGTAAATTCTTTAATAAACCAAAATTGCCATCAAAAACATATTCTGGGCCTGTTATTGATTATAGGGTTGTGATTTAAAAACTGTTCAAACTTAATCATAAAACTGTTCCATTGTTTTCAGACACATTTACCAGCTCATGGCTCTTTATTCCCTTTTTCATTTATTATCTACTAACAGTGCAAAATGTTTGTTTGTTCCAAATATTTTCAACTATTTCAATTATATATTTAAATTCTCACATCTGTTTTGATATAAAAGTGCTTGGAATGGTTAAATTTCACTTAATAAGCTCTGTGATTTCTTCATGTCCTTGAAGTTGTGATGCCATTGTGTTCGGCTGACTGTCAAGGTGACCCAAGAGATAGACTCATTCCAGGTTCATCACCAAATATTCCTTTTAGTTATGACATGCTTATCATTAATGGTGGCAGGAGTGGCAGATCCTTAAGTTAAAGGTCCAGTGTGTA
>NW_023339674.1:15751343-15777145 GCF_004916995.1 Morone saxatilis | reverse complement strand
CATTACCTTAGAATGAACCTTTTCATCTACAGAGGGAGCGGCCATGTTTACACAGTAGCCCAGGACACTCTACATAGGGCCTTTTGCAATGTTCTTGAGTTTTGCAGCCACATGTTTAGAAGGTCGAGCTGTATTCAAATGGTTGTAATCTGCAACTTCACTGCTGGATGCCTCTAAATCCTACACACTGATCCTTTAAGTAAAAGTACCAATACAACAATAGAAGAATACTTCATTACAAGTTAAAGTTCTGCAACTCAGAAGGGAATAATCAGTGGCTGTTTTATTGTATTGGATAATTTCACCTCTTTGGACCTTGGAGAAGTTTAGAGGAGAAACTCTTTAATGTAAAATCTTTAGGTAATTTGTAACTATAGCTGTCAAGTTGTGAAATAAGTACAACAGTAAGTACAGTTTCCCTCAGAAGCAAATGGAGTAAAAGTAGTACCTCAAAATTGTGCTTAAGTACAGTCCCTGAGTAAATGTACTTAGTTACTTTACACCACTGTCAATAGTAAAAGGTAAACGAGTACTCTTTGAGATGACAAACATTTACAAACTTATTTTTTGTAAACATGCAATAAAAATGGCATTTTCCTGAAAGAGTTTAGATAAATGGTCATGTCAAGAGGACTAACAATTTCCACTTGATAAAGGGACAGAAAGCTGGATTGTCATCAAGGCTGAAATTAGTGCTCAAGTTCAAATGCAACAGCGAGTACACTGCAGAGCAAAATAAGGGAAAGTCCCATCCGTCTTTGCAGGGACCTAAGGCTTTAAATTGTTGTAGGTGTTTGATGCTATGTGGCCTCTAAGGGGGTTGACTGACATCACAATTGGCAACAACAGCAATGTTTTCCACAATACATGCATCACAGGAGACCTTTATCACTTGTCGAAATGTGAACAGAAAAGTCACACAAGGAAAAGAAAATGGCAGATGCACAAAAACAGCTTGAGCGGTGCTGAGCAGGTGTAATTGTCTTCAAAGGTCACCTGCAGATCACGCACTGTTTGTTATGTGGAACAAAGTTGAGGCTCTCTACAGTGTGACCATGACACTCAAAAATCCCTATTTGATTCGTGCGTCATAATTGCGAACATGATACTTGCATTCCCAGAGGGGACCGGGATCAAAGGTCAGAGGTCACTGGTGTCTAGGGTGCGGCTGCAGAGGCAGACGGTGCAGCCCATCACTCCAGACACAGTCAGGATAACCAACAGGATGGCCCACCAATGAGCCTGCAGAGGATAAATAAAAATATTGCATAAATGTTACATTTGAATATGATCTCTAATAAGTTAAATGCAATAGGATGTAAGATTGGATTGGTTTTGTCCTGCTAATCAAAGATATCTTTTGTAGTGAACTTAAACTTAAAATGAGCTTTTTTTTCAAAGTTTGATTTAGGTTCATTTTAACCCCCAGTGGCAGTTTAAATAGACTCATGTCATGTATTTGGTGTCATATTCTTGGTTGAACTTAAGAACTGTGTTTTGTTTTTGGTGTACAAAAACAGGTCATGACTCTGCAGCTCTGCACATTAGAAAATGAGTCAGCGGTGTAGGTTTGGTAAAAAAACACAATAGTTCCTAAAGTGAGGGGTCATTTCTGTCTCCAGTGAAACAGATGGACGATCCTAAGAGGTGCTCTTCAACCCAAATGGGCATTCCAGATTCTCCATGCTGTCATGAGAAACTAAAAGTCAAAAGCGGCTAAGACTGAAACCTTGCAGACAGCTAAACTTCACTGCAGGAAGTTTAAACACCATAAGCTGAGGATAAGGCCTCAGTGGAACATCTGCTGCTTCTTAACAATCTTCATGTTCTGTCTAAACACACAGAAGAAGTTATTTTTTCTTTGAAAACTTTAGGTTTGATATTGGTTTTACTTTTGATTAAAAGAAATGTTTGGCTAAAACCTCCTTTCACGCTGTTTTCACATTGTCATTTGATACATTGTTATAAAAATATTGACTACAGCCACTTTAACTGAGTCTAAACTGATTTTTCTTTTAGTTTCATTTCATGTTATAACATATATGCTAGTTGTTCTGTACTTCTTTTGTGACATCCTACAACATTTATGTATGCATATGTTATCACACTAATTGTAGGAGTTCACCTTCATCCACTCCGCTATGTCATCGAAGTCATCAAAATGGAGAAAGGAGTTTTTCAGTCTTGCAATGGGGCCGTCTGCATCCAGCAGACGACACATGTGGAATTTATCGCAGTAACCCTGGTTCCCTGAGCACGGAGCCCCGCCAACCAATGGCAGCGCGTTTTTTTGGAAGTGACGGGACAGCACGGAGGAGGTGGTGCTGGCACATGTCTCAGGCTTACCTGCCATAGACACACAGGAAATAAAAAATCATTTAGCTATTTATAGTCACTGTGTACAAAATTTGAAACACAGTAAACCTCTAGTGAACCAATGCATCCAGGACCATAACTGACTCTTGCAAAATGTGATATTCAAAGCTCAACCTCAACAAAACACCTCATGTTATACATTGTACACGGATCATCATGTCTCCTGTGGTAGTTTTGAGATTGTTTAATGGAAAACAATGATGTACGAGGGTAACCTCTGTACAAATTGACACAGGCTGACGTGTTGAGACACAAAGTGTAAACACATTCCTCCGTAGTAGAGGACACATTGGACTATAGTTACCAGGCTGCTGGCAGCACATGTGGCATTTCTCCTTCATGGAGTCTCCTGGACAGTCACACTGCTCTAGGCTGTGTTTCACACACACAGACTCAGCACAGACCTGCAGAGAGAACCACAGACATTCCTTAGAAAGAAGACTTAATAGGAAATAGTGGCACTGTCTGGACTTTCTCTAATTTATGTCAATCAACAATTAATCGGTAAGATAAACCTGTTTATATCACAAACCTTCTAAAAAGATTAAATAAAATATTGTATAAATAGTTCATTATTTCCCCACATTTAGGGAACACACTCTGGACAAACTCATCTTTACTTTGTAATGTGAGTAATCTGGATCCAACATGTGTTTTTTCTTAGTTTATATTCTTCAAAAATCTGAAATAGAAAAGTGTTTTTAAGAACTGAACCAAAATTTGGCTTTGACTTTACTTGTACAGATGAGCCTGTTTTCCTGGTTTCTGTTCATTTGATTCTAAGAATGATTTCACCATTCAGTGAAGAAAACAATGTGAGTCATAAAAACAATTTATGATTAATTTGAACACTAAAACTGAAACTCCACCTTAATTTTTTGGATCCTTTTTCTTGGATTATTGCATTCCTACATCCCACTCAAAAGTGTTTTCCAGTTATTATGTTCCCTGCTCCTGGACCAGGTCTTCAGAGGTTAACAAACTTAGCACCTCTGGAGAGTAATATATCAACATATGATGAAGCAACATTCACAGCTGGAATAAATTGCTCAGAGGACCAAAAGAAGATGTTGAACAATGGAGGAAATTTGGTCAAGATGAAACTTTTATGGTATCACATGATTGTCTAGTTAGTACTGCTGTGTTGCAATGGTATGTTTGTTTTTAAAAATGAAGTGGATCGTGGGCATACTTGGACAGTGAAGCATCTGATTGAAACCAGTACACTATCAGTTTCATATTACTTGATATATAAGCAGTAAACACTCGACATGGCACTGAATCAGTTTCACTGAATAACATGAAAACAATTATCTATGAATAGCTAGAACGTATTTTTAATGACTTTACAAAATTGCTGTTTTGAAGCAAATAGAACCACAATAAACCAAGAGCATGCTTGTAGGTATTAATGCCATGGTCACTTTCAGATAGGTGTGCAGGTTTTATATAATTATATAATTATAACTCTTTACCAGACTGAACAGCAGTGTTTCATTGCCCTTCCTGGTTGAATATTTCGTGTTTCATGTCGGTGCGGACACCTGTAACCACTCCCAATAGTGATGTCAAAGTGTAGTTACACACCCTGTGGTAAAAAAACCTTTTGTGTAATCCACCAGAGGGAATGTTAAGTCTGTACTGATTTGTGTCAATATTACATTGTTGTTGTGTGACAAACAGACTGATTTGAAAGGTTTGCTCTTCACTTCCCTAAATAGTTTTTTGTGTTTTTTAAATTGTATTTATCCAAAAACGAATGGAAAGGAATGGATGCCTGAAAAAAACACTTTCAGTTTTTTAAAATCACAGTAGCATGGTCGGCAAAATGATAACTGGCAAAAAACGTGAAAGGCCCTGTCTACACCTTTTGTCCGTTCTAGGTTACTGTAGAAAAATGGCGGTTCAACATGGTGGCCTCCATGGATCTCCTGTTGAAGATCATGGGATAAGACTGAAAGCTCTAGAACAGCTACTAAATAGACCTCATGGTGAGATTGGTCAAGAATAAAAAACGTTAAGAAACGTTAGCTTGTTGGGCAATGTAGTTGGACCGTATTGTGGCGGGGTGGTGGATGTGGCAGCCTCACCCCGCTCAGGCACACACGCGTGCCCTCACTGCAGACCGTGAGGTTCTCCTTGGCTGTTGGCTTGGGGCAGAGTGGGGAGAGGCCTGAACACACACTCTCTTTCTGACAGTCTGTCTCCTCATCACAGGTCTGACTCACCGGCTTAAATCCACAGTCCTGACCACAGCAAAGACCCTGACTTGGACTGATGGAGGAAGACATCATACACACAGAGATAAATATGAAAGCCACAAAACAAAGACACACCTAGAACGTCAGTAAAATAGTTTAGATGAATGTGGTGCGCTGCTTCAATTAACAATGATGAAAGTGACAAATAGCTTTTAACCCCAAAATCAATCCAATAAAAGTCTGCAGGCAGCATCCTATCCTGTATTCTGTGTTTCTGTATACAGTACCTGCAGACTTTACCAGGCTTGAGGCGACACTGGACTCCTTCAGGTTCTCTGGCGCTGAAGCAGCAGAGGTCTGTGTCATTCTGACCGACATCGCACTCCTCATCTTCCTCCACAATCTGGTTTCCACAGATGGGCTGATCGCTGACTGGCCAAAAAGAACATAAACACACACAAGTAAACACACACAAACATCAACAAACAAGACGAGACAAATTCGAAGTATTTACAGTGACTAATCCAAAGTGTAAACATTTGGCCTTGACTCCGCACGACAACATGCAGATGTACGCTGTCTGATCTTTTCTGTCTCACCCAGAAAGCAGTTGTCCTTCTTCAGCTTCAGGATCTTGCTGATGTGTTTGATGCTGCAGGGCGAGAACTTGTCGTTGTTTTCACGCACCTCATCTGTGGCGTGAGGGAACATCAGGTACCTGCCTTCACCGCCGGTGGAGCCGAGGTTCCCGCAGTTTGAGCCCTCATCGTGCTTTATCAGAGACAAAACTTAGACTTTTAAACAATATGTTTTTCTGTGTAAGTTACGTATCTTGAGGCTGAGCACATGGAATAAGCATTTATTTGGATGTTTCCATTTAAAGCCCTCAGCTGTAGACAGAAAACAGCAGGGGGAAATAAATGATCTAACCAAGCTCAAAGCATTAGTTTTCATCCTAATCCCAGACAAGGGGATTAAGTCCCTTTATTGATGAGCTCAGTAGCTTGTAATAGGTCATTGCAGACAGTAAAAATGTTTTTCAGTGAAAGATGATGCCTGTAATATCAAATAAAAGCTCCTTCTTAATGGGCAAAAGGCAAAAGACTTTTAAAGTTATCTTTGTTGTATTTTTTAATAAAACATTTATGCAGTCAAAAGATTTTCCTTGAATTTGATGGCCCTGAAACAGCCAAGGAATGTCGTGTTCCACTTGTGGGACAGCGAGGACAGAACAGAGAGCTCCCCCCACTTTGGTCAGAAATGTATTTGTGAAATATTATCTGGAATTCGTGTTCACTGGATGTCAAACTCACTGGTGAATTAAGAGACCAAGGGGTAGACTTTAACACAGACACATGCGAGGACCATGTTTTGATGTGGGTATTTCAGCATCTGTTCTTCATTAGTTTGATGGATATAATGAGTGCTAATTTTATAGTCTTCACTATATCTGTCAATATACGAAGCTCTGGGGTTAGCAGAACTGCATGTCACAGCAGATGTTGGGGCGTTTTTTTTGAGCAACATATTATAAAGCCTACTTAGCGTTGATTTATGTTTCCACTGAAATGTCCTGGTCTCTTTCTTCAGCTATTTTGTGTTATCTCAGCTCAAAAGCCTGCAGACTTTAGACTGAAACTAGTAGCTAGTTCAACTGCGCAGCCTTCACTGCTGCAGTCACAAAAGCAACAAAAACAATAAACAGCAAAAAAGTATACTGTACAATACTGTCAATCTGCTGTCACCTGCAGAGGTTTTACAGATGGTGTTACCACAGACACAACCTAGATCCAGTTTTAAGATAAACCATCAAGAAACATTACAAATGATTGGAAGTTTTTCTGCATCAGAGGGAAAACGAGTTCAGTCAAGTCTTGAAATCTGATGTTGTGACTTGTAATGACCACACTGTTTTATTAATTTATTAATTGATGAGTGAGTCAAAACAATTATAATTAGCAACTATTTTGATAAAAAAATAATTATTCCAGTTATTTTTTAAACACACAAACATTATGTGATCCCAGCTACTCCCATGTGAGAATCTGTTGCTGTTATTCGTTATATAAGACAGTAAACTGCATATCTCGAGTTCTGGACTGTTTGTTGACATTTGAAGGTGTCAGGTTGGGATTTGGGAAGTTTGCATTTGTACTATTTTCTGAAATTTTATAACCAAAACAATGTCCCTAAAAAGTAAATGTTAGTTGTTGCTCTAAATTTGAAGTTATTTTTGCACAAAATGTGGCAAAAGAACAAAAACGAAAGAAGAAAAAACTAACTTCTATTTACTATATTTCAATTTATCTTTCACCTGAGCAGCAAATTCATGCACACGGTTCTGAAAGCCACTGTATCTATGTATGGTTGCAAGGGAAGTAGGCCAAAGGTCAAAGCAGCTCTATACTCAGAATTCACTCTGCATCACAGCCCACCCCTCTCTGTCCACCACCGTGCATCCCACAAATCTCAGGTGAAGCCCGTGCTCAGATCTTTTCATGTGCTTCTTCCAGCCTGTTCTGGCCTGGAAACAATGAGACATGCCTGTCACAGGAGCCAGGGCACCAGGCACAGGAGCAGGAGAACTTAACGGTAGTTTGATTTATAGAAAGCTTGCAGGGCCTGACATAGCAGAACTAATCTGCTCAGGAACGCCTCAGAGGAGTCTTTGGTGTGTGGAAGTGTGAATAACAGAGGGCAGGGTGAAAAGAGACTGAGGAGCGCTGCTGGCATTTTGGACAGTGGGAGAAAGGTCGCAGGTGTTAGCAGCTGTCACACATGCAGAGAAATGGCATGCATCTGTGTATACATAAGCTGTGTGTTGCTTTAGGCTGTGGATCACAGTGGTGGAAGGAGTAATCAGATCCTAAGCAGATAAGCAGCAACAAGGTTGGATTCTGTGTTGATTCTGGCGCCCCCCGTGGACAAAAGCAGTAGTGTTTGCCTTGTTTCATTGATTTCAAGGGGAATCCGACCAAATCCGATCCGTTGGCAGGCATTAAGAATAACTATATAAAAATAGTCAATCTTAATAGCTTATGTAGTCATACAGAGTCATCAGTATTACATTGAGACGGTTTCATTCCTAGTTATAAACTATTTTTAGCTATATTATAAGCAAACTATATCTAGTAGTAAGTAGTTAAAGTGCTACTGTATGTGAGATTATGATGTATGACATTATTATATTAATACTGATGCATCAATGTGTGAGCCGCACTTTACTGTTCTAGCTGCTGAAAGTGAAGCTGGTTTTAACTACTTTAAGCTAGTTTACTCCAGTGTACTTGAGTAAATGTACTTAGTTACTTAAACAGAGAATAACTGTGAGGAGAAAGAGAGAAAGAAATCAGATTATCCAGTGAGGCTGAGCCAAGAATCTCTATAAAACAAGCCAGTCAATAAAGGCCAAGGTCCCTAATGCCCACATAAGTGAATCATTCACAGACAATTTGTTCTGGTGCAGTGCAAACAGCCATGTATGCCTTCTGAGAATATGTGAGGTAAATTTAAACTTTGAATCACAGAGATTCGTCATGTCAAATTATCATTCATTACCACACAGTCTTATGTATGACTACAAAGTGTTGGGGCACCAGAAGGGGTTCAGGGTAAAACTGGTTAAGTTTAACAGACTGAAATACTACACTGAGCTGTATTTTGAACTGTGTTTTGGGAGGATTTTATTTTTTTTAAACTTGCCCTGAATAGACCTGTTACACACCAGCCATTTTGACGTGTTATGGAAGGAAATCACAAGTGTAACTAATAACATTAACAATGGCTTATGCCTGGTAAACCGGTCAGTTAAACAGTCTTTTTCACAATACCAGAACCTCAGATAACGTTGTTAACTACACCTGTGAATTTCCTGCTAAGGAAGGTTAAGGTTATGTCTGCTGTGAGAAAAGTAAATAAAACTATAGGCCTGTAGTAGCTCCTAAAACACCCACAAAAGGACCCAAGTTTGGCTTTTTTTACATTCACTATTTCATTACGAGTGATATGTCTATAAATTGCTATTAATGCACAATAATTAAAAGGAAAAATGCACCTTAAAACACATGCTACATTGCACAATTTCAGTGACTTTGGGCACGTAAGTATCTGTCTCCCTAAACTTAAAATCTGCATCAAAACTTGAATAAATGAAGTTTTTGTTGGATTGGTGTACCAAAAAAAATTAAATAATACATCCCACTTTATATGAACGTAGGGCACGAGATGTGGTCATATTCCAGTGAAATCACCACTGTTGTTATGGCGACCCGAAGTTGTTCCATTATCCGCTTTCTGAGGAGCCACTCCAGGACTCGTCTGTACATGACATCATCATTACAGTTTGACATATACACAAATAAAGGAATATGTGGATTTAGGGTGGAAAGAGTTGAATACACACTATAATAAAGTTTAAAATCTGGTATTATTGCTACTATCTTAACAATTTACATCATCAGGGGAAGGTTGTGGGATAAATTCTGTGCAATATTCTCTCTAATCTTGAATTTTGGTTTGATCGAGTCAGTTTTGAAGACCGTGTCCTGTAGTGTCAGACAGATGCTGTTAGCAAACTCTGTGATGGGGACTGACCGGAGATCCCAGGCTGTGGCCGAGTTCATGGGCGAGGGTCAGCTGGATGTGTCGAGGAGGCAGGAACTGTCCGTAGTTCTGAATTGTGACCAGACCTGTGTTGAGGGTGGAGGTCTGACCGTTACGCAGGGTGGTCTGCTGTGAACATACTCCTCCCCAGTTACCTGAATCACACACAGATGAGAGGATGAACATGGAGTTTGCTGGTTTGGTTCCCACTGCAGTCATATAGAGTATAGTTAAAAAACAATTTAAAACAAGGCGTGGTTTATGTATTTTACCACTTAGTTTACACGAGGTATTGAATTAGAAGAAAGTGGCAGGTGGCTGATAACGGCTCATGAAGGCATCGTCATTGCACATAATTCCCGCTGCAGTAACTGTGCTGATGCTTCAGAGTGAAGAGAAAGGAGTTACAGACCTCATGGAAACACCTGCTTGTCACTTTGCACTACAGTATGGTTGCATAACTGACCTTGTGCTACTGGAAATACCTTTAACCAACATTGTTTTGCTACTGAAGCTTTATCGACCTCTGAGGCCCATGGTCCGGGACGTACGGACAGACAGACCAACAGACCTGCTGAGCTGCTCTCACATCACATCAAAGCCTGTAGAGCCATTTGGTCTCCAATGGTCTACAGTGTCTTTGGGTTTACATAATGTACAACAGCTGGCCATGTTCACATGGATGGACAGCTGGCTTGTGACATCATCTTTCAGCTGGCCAGCCAGAGGACCAGTTTTATAGAAACCAGTCTGATTGGTCAAACTGAGCACCTATGATATGGTTCTTCAGAGAGACAGATCATGGATTTGAGTAGATTAAAGGTAGTTCAACAAGACCCCTTCTTAATTTTGTGACATCTCAGACACGGTCAATCCTTCCTTATTGTACAGCGGGCCAAAAATCAACTAAATACTGAACCTTGGAAGATGCTATTCACCTGTATCTACTGTAAGAAACAGCATGCACAATCATTTCTATTCACGCTCTTCCACAGCCATCACGATTTCCTCAGCATTTGTTGACCCCACTGAGACTTTCAATCAGCTACTGTGGGAGTAATATCCACATGTCCGTCCTCTCTCTTTATTGGTTCCCTCCTTTTCTGCCCATCTGTGGTTCAGGTCGGAGGTCTCAGCACTTCCCATGCAGTCATGTGAATTTTATGTAACACCTCTTACACAATGGGGTCAGCAGTACCGTTTTGAGGGGTATGGCTTGTGAAGTGCACGTCTGTTAAAGACATTCAGCGGCAGTTTCAGAGAAATCTCAGTTCACTTGGTGTCAATGAGGACTGTGGGAACCAGTCGCGGGCATCTGGACCTCCACCGGCATGTTTTTGTTACAAAGTGTGACGTTCAGGAACGGTGAGGGACAGTTGGAGGTCGAAAAGCAAAAACAAAAGTGCCCCCTATCTCTGCTGTTGTAGAAACAATGAGGAGGCTGCCAGGACCTGTAGTAACCTGAGACTATTTTATCCCTTACTATTTTATTCCTGTCACATGACAGATTTAGCCAGAAATGAGAGAGTACACTGATTTTTTTAAGCTTTAGGGGGAGAAACCTAGAGGTAAATGTGAGGACTTGTCATTAATTGTACTCCTCACTGTTAAAAAGAGAGCAGTTCCATACCAAAAAACTGTCAGGCAAGACTGCAGCAGCCATATTAATCAAGAATTCTGGATCCATTTCTTCAGCATTCCCCGCTTTTGACCTAAAATGGCCCCCCTGATGGGCAATTCAAAGAGCTGGGTTTCCTAGAAAGAGCTTACTTTGGAGGCCTGTGCTGTGGTTTTTGGCAGCACGGGCAGAGAGGGGCTACGATTTCGTCCCCTCCTCCTCTTCCTTCTCGTCTTCGTCTTACAGAAAGGAGCCGTAATGAAAGAGTCCTATTATTAGCTCGCTGGACAAACAAAGTCGGGAGAAACAAACAATCTTCTGGATCACTTTCACATAAGGCACACACACTCACCGTAAGGAGGGAAGAAGCACACACTGAGACACGCATGAGGAGAAACACACGCACAGTATTACTCACTTTAAGGAATATTTGAACGTAGAATATCAATGAACATCTTAGACAAATCAAATAAAGGTACACATAAACACACACACACATAATCACACACTCTTTCACATGGTTTAATATAGAGAAACAAACAATAGTAAAGGGGCAGTCTTTCCTTGGATAAACAAGCGGGGGCAGTCCGAGTGTGCCAATAACGCCTTTAACAACAAAAACAGACACAGCGAGCGATTCTAAAAACAAGTTCTAAAAACAAGTTCTCAGAAAACTACAGTGGCTCAACTCTGGAAGTCAACCAAAAGTAATGTAACTGCATCCGATGACTTTCCATCACTGCTCTCATTGTCTCCAGAGTTCAATGACCTCCACATTGCAAATCTGAATAGGATTTAGTCACCATATTGTGAGACCAATTTGACCTTTTTCATTGCTGAACACAAAAGACTGTCAGGAATGCATCGCAGGTCTTATTCAACCTGCGACTTGCTTTTGGTGGTTTTTGCTCTCATTGTATCAGCTGTGATAATCACAGACGGCAACTTCACAAGCAACAAGAGTGGTGAGTACATCAGGTGGATGGCTAATAATTCTCAGATTTAATTTAGATAGAGGTAATTTATTAAGAGGTGAAAATAAAAGTGACTCATAATCATTGTTGGACTGGGAAGTACCACTGCAAAATCTAATGGATGTTTACTAGCACCCATGGACAACTTGAATAATAACTTTACAGTATATCTGTCTGACTATTTTGCTTAATCTAACTGATTTTGGTATAAAGGTCTCTCATAGTCAGTGCTTCCTCAAAATTAACCTGGTGTGTCTCTGTTAAAGGGACACCTGGAGAATCAGTGTGTATTAGTGTTTTCATGTGTTGATGTTCTCCTCTGTAGTTTTTAAATACATCCCGGCATATTATTACATTCAGATAGCTCACATGCAAATGTATCCAGATTCTATTCATAAAACCAAAAGTTTGTTTTCATTGTTCCGGTTCAGTCGGAAGATCTGAACCTTGAAAAACGTGCCGACTACAACAATGTCTGCTGGCTGTCAGTGGTGACCTGCCCTTTGTGACCCAGCTCCAGACTCTCCATGACCTTAAAGGGGAACTCCACTGACATTAAACATCAAAGTCTGTCTACAGGTCTTAGGGATTACTTCTGCCTATGTGAACAGAGAGAGCTGCGCTAAGCCTGATAAACTGCCTCAAGTGAGTCAATGTTGGTTGGAAAAAATCATTAGCAGGTACTACCATAACACATCCAAATATCTCCAGTAGCTCGATCTGCTGGTCCACAGTTCTGACACACCCTCGAAAGGGTCATAGTTGGTTTGGGATAAAAAAAATTACTGTAATCAAGGGAATATGTAGATTTTGACAAGGAAGAAGAATACGTAAAATAAAAAATAATAATATCTCTGGTTCTGCTGCAGAGATTTTGATCCTTTTTTTAAAAACGTCCACGGCCATGAGTTGGACAATATGACAGGAGTGCAATGGTTAATCAGTGGAGTAAACGCCTACTCCCCTTTTTGAGGATGGTTTGCCTAAATTAAAACAAATAGACTCTATCTGCCTGTTAGACCCTTGTACTGATTTGAGACGATTTAAGATTTATTATTGGACTTCTAGACTGTTGTATTGTTAGTTGTATTTAAAGAGTAGTAATGTCTCATGGGCAGAAGGTTAATTGAAAATCAACATTTCAACAATATATATTTATGGGAACTTTTATTGTTATTTTATTCTGTACCATATTGCAGCCAACAAAGAGTGTGGAAAAGAAGGAGAAGAAGGAATTTCACTGGTGAGAAAGCTTGCATGGCACAAGACATTTAGGCCCCAACCCCCCATCCTCCACTGGTGTATGAACACATAACTTGGAGAGGTTAGAGGAGGAGCTCCAAGTGATTGATGGGGGCTGTAGCTATGGTGGCATCGGGGTCTTTGAGTTTACAGTCCCATGTTTTAAGGCCTTTTATTACCCAAGACCACTTATAAACTGGTGGAGGTGGGTTATGGAGATACTGGGGTTGAGCGTATCTGTTTCTGGAGGTCAAACATTATCCACATTTAATAGTCTGCTTATTCTTCGGGGCGGCCACATGACACTGAAAAGTCACAACAATGTCACTGAATCCACAATATGTGTGTGTGTGTGTGTCACCATGGTGATCATGTTGAGGAATGCAGTCACCAATCCTCACTAAGACGTCTGGGAGTTGTGTGTGTGTGTGTGTGTCTTATGTGTGTGTGTGTGTGTGTGTGAGTGTCAAAGGTTCATTCCTCCCTAATCACATGTCATTGTGGTGGTCTGCTCTCACGCCCCTCAGTTTAGCCAATCAACAGCTGCATATGAAACAATGTCATAGAAACAACCAGGAAGGACTTCCTACCACAACAAGCCTAACATACATGTTCGACTTCCTTCTACACAACAATAATACAACACAGTCTGTCCAGACCTGAAACACATTAGGAAGTTATAAATCTATGTATTTGGGACAATATGTCCTAAACATTTCGTTTGAGTTGACTGTGACTTTTGTTTGTACAAAGTTTTTTGAAGCAACTTCTGTACGTTATTGTGTAAGGGAATGTCAGCTATCAGTAAAAGTCAATAACATTACTGACTCACTGACTAACTTACCATTTTAATAATATGGGTTACTGAATTATAGTTCAGGTACATTATAGAAAAATGTAAAGTTCATAATGCAAATTGATGACTTTTACAAGAAAACAAACAAATGTTATTGCTTCATTCAAAGGGTGTGATTTATTTTCTTATTTGTCTTATTTTGAGTTTGATTTTGTCTGTAAATAATGAAATTAAAATGAAAGAACATGTCTATAATGTTGTCCGTTAATGAACATTTTTGAATCATTTCAGCCTAACAGCAGATGGTAAGGGAGCTTTAAAATGCAAATCACCAGGGGGGTGGGGGGTGGGGGGGTTGTTATTTGAGGAGTTCACTCACGTTTTGTTTTTGGTCTCTCAAACCACTGCTTGTATAACAGGTCTGAAATGGGAGCTGTATAATTCCTGCTCCTCTGTGTGCCACAACATCATTTGATTCAGGAAAAACCTAAAGTAACTTAACTGACGCTACTAATAAACTGGATAGCAAGTATGCATTTGCACCAGTTTTTACACCTGCTTTATGCTCAAGTTTTACTTTTCTCTGTGCACATTTGCTTCTTTTACTCAGGAACATTCTCTTTTATCTTCAGTGTCAGTGCAGTTGAATTCATGCTGATTCTACTCAATCCATCACCCCTGATTCACCTCCTTTACGGGTCAAATAATTCATAACGATCTGGAAATGTGCATAGGAGAGTTGAACGTGGCCTCTGGCGAGCTCGTGTTATCTGGAGGCCAGGGAGTCCTGGGAGCCAGAGAGGGAGCTGTGCTTTGATAGATCGACAGTGATTCATGTAGAGATTCACGCAGAGAGACAGAGCAGGAAAACATTATTTCATTTTCCAAGCCTCATACTTTTAAACATCGACAGACTCATATCTGTTTCCTGTTTCTGTTCAGCCTGCCACATGTTCTCAACACAAATTTCTCTCTACTGTCAAAGGGCTTTATATTTTTTTAAACGATACAGACACTGAGAGACATCTTGATAAAGGCATAGAGTGTCCAATATGCCAGATAGAAGCTTTAGGGTTCAGTTCAAGTGTGTAATTACCAGTGTTGTAACAAGTAACATTGCAACTAATTATTTTTTGGACTAGTAACTGTATTATTATTACTGGAATGTATTAGTAATTAGTTACACTACTAGTTACTGGGATAAGTAAGATTATTACTATAATATTATTACTGAGTTACTGCCCAACACTGGTAATTGCTTGCCTTACTTGCTGTTTCATAGCATCCTCAAAGAAAAATGAAGTCATACTTGTATCAATCCTCACTGTGCTCTGAGAAAAATATGTCTGTCACTGAGCTTCCGTATTGTTTGTGTGTTACTTGTGTAAGTGCAAGTGTCGCAGTGACTTTGACTCACCAGCTTTGCCCTCCCAGGCGAGCCCCAGCACTCCGCTGTAGTCTCTGTTAGTGAGCAGATAAGAGAGACAGAAGTTGCCCCAGTTGTTCTCGGAGTACAGACTCAACAGTTTCTCAGGTCCAATGTAAAGAGGATACAGAGGATCGTTTTTATCCTCCTCCATCATCACCTGAAGAGACACAGGCAGATCAATCGATCAAATATCTGTGAAGGCGCTCACTTAAGGACACAAGCAATTACAGTTAGCTTTGTATTTCAGTCATTTTAAGTAATGTTGGGGGCTGAGAGTGTCTCTGTTTGATTCTCACTGGTAGAAGAAGATACATAGGCATGCATTAACCCAATTATCTCAAACAAAGGGGGCCATGACCTGTTTGTGTAATAAGAGTGAAAGCCAGGATTACTGGTTGTATGGAGTCCTGCATTTGGAGTGTGTTACTCTTAGATCTGAGTCAATCGGGTTGTTGTATGAGTGCAGAAGGACCTTACTCTGAGGGATTTCACTTTGAAGTTGATCAGCTTTATTCCATCAAAGTCCACCTTGTCGTAGATGTCATTCACGGCTCGCATGTAGGAGGCAACCTGAGGAACACATTCATTTATATGAGGAAACAGTCAAATAACATCTCCTGCTTCTGATCTTTTAGAGTATAGTAGGTGCTCTGTGGTTGAGGTTGTGGTGGCCCTCAGAAGATGAAAATACATGTCACCACCAGACAAAACACAGAAGAACGTAATATCTTCTCCAACTTGACCACACATATGCAGCATAGCGAAACACACTGCTAGTACTGAAAACACAACCAGAAATGCTGCAAGTTGCACAGAATTAAATGGAACTTGTTAAACAAAACTTTTCAGGGGACACGATGAAGATGCCTGATGCAGGAGTTTATTGTCATGGTTTGTGGTTTCTGAAGTGATGATTACTTACGTTTTTTGTATTTGCAACTCGTGTCTGTATTTGTCACAATTCTCATTATGTGCAGTGAAATGCCTGGCTGGCATACTCTTGTGGACGTGCTAAAAGGTGCAATAATAAGGATAATAATAATTAGAATTGTGTTTGCTTAGCAACTTTGAGCAGCATCATTCCTGCCCAAAGCAGAATTATTTCCATTTAGTTTTGTATTTGTTTGTGTTTTCTGGTTTTGTGCATATTTTTGTCTAATTTGTGAAAATGTATTTTCTCAAGTTGTGGTGCATTGAGCTCTCAGGGCTAATGCAGAGGTTGGTTCCAGAAGATGAAATACAATTTCACAGTAGATTTAGCATTTTATCCTTTTGACAATACAACACTCTTTCTGAGCTCTACCAAGTTTGGATTATGATTGATAATGGGGTCATGTGAGGTAATCTGTAGGTTATCCACCGGGTGTGTTCAGTGTGGGTGGCAGAGCCAGTCACACATCCAGAGAGCCACGTGCAAACCAGTCACATGTGAAGGTCTGAGTCTACACAACAAGAGATGAGTGTACAGTATGGCCTGCTGGGAATTTCCATAAATGTAAATATTGACACCTTGGACTCATATAAAGTCATAAAACCAGGTCATCAGTGACTGACAACAGCATTTTGTCTATTTACACTCAAATATTACTTCACAGCATTGCTTACAGTATATTTTCTCACCCGGTGCAGCAAAGGTCTGGCACTGAACCAGGGACAACAACTGATAGTGTGTGTGTTTGAGGTGGAAAGAATCTGAGAGGACATAATGAGAGGACTGACAGCAGGAGGACGGCCAGAGAGATTAACAGTGTATCCACAAAAGGACGGGCTTACTTACTTATTAACTGACCTTGTTTTGACCACAGAGAGATTTAATTAAAAAAGCTCAGATGTGACACAGATTTCACAGCGGGAAACACACAAACAAAGGTGCAACTTGTTCCAAACTGAACCTGGATCAAATGCTGGGAACACAAATCTAAAATAACTGGATTAAATTAAACATCTGTGCTCTCGTATCAAATATGAAATGTAATAATAAATACTGTTTATTGGTTTTAATTTAGAGTAAGACGAAAGGTAAGTTAATTATGTTTGTTGTGGGTGTGTCATTCCCATATCAGGATGTGACAAACTCAATATTAGGACATCTCACATGACCTCTGACCCCAGTGACAAGCGCTTTGTTCAGACAAAGAAACTTCAACACAGACAGACATTTAAATCGCTCTTATCTTTCTTATTACTGAAGCAATGCAGGTGTGCCAGCAGGCAAGCAGCTTTCAATGCAGTATGTCCCTCAAATCTGAGTTTAGCTACAGGTCAGCGAACACTAATACCAAGATCAGATTACCACAAAATCAAAAATGCATTGTTTTTCATCAGCATTGCATCTCTAAATTAAAGTTGGAGTCCCACTTGAGCTGAAAAGGAACATTCTTCTGGAAATCAAACTAGTTTTTCCAACAGTCAGGTGCTGTTGCAGAAGTTTCGCTGCTCCAATAAAAGATCAGGAGAACAGGACAAGGGGTTAAACATTTTTTTGACATTTTAAATGTAACAAGCCACCTTAGAGTTCACAGAGTGCAATAAATGCGAGAAAGAGGTCATTACATTTTCAAATCAGGTTGTGTTATTGCAAATTTGTACTTCTACCTTCAACCAGATTATCTGTGGCACCCGTAGAGTTGTTACCGAAGGTACATACTGGAGCTGTCGGGTGTTTATTCTACCAGTGCGGACTGTTAAACCTTATTTAGCCAGATGCCTGTAATGCATGTGCCACCATGTTCGCTGAGAGCGAGAAGGTTCTCAACCTCCTCCATACTGCTGCCGTGTCTAATGCCATGACAGCTGTGTGTGTCTGTGCAGGCGTTGGCATGTGGCCCTTTATTCAGAGCTGCAAAAGCTCGGCGCTTTATTCAATATTACAGAATATCTCAGTGTTAAATAATTAACTATCCCAAAACAAATTGTTTTCCTCTCATTTGATTTTAGTCATGTAGATTTAGATGTTGGTAATTTTAGGAAAACTAGACAAAAAAGTTTCAGTCATGGTCAAAATGCTCCTTTAAATGGAGGTTAACAGAGAACCTGAAATACTTCACAGGGTAATGTTTGATAACTGACCCTTACTGAGATCGCAGACTGCTTATATTAGGTTAATTCAGTTAAAAAAGAAAGATTACTGATCTAGTGCCAAATGACACGTGAACCATTTTGAAATCTATTAAATATTGTTGGACACAAGTGAATCACCCTACAGGCAGGTTTCAGTTGTTTTATTAATATAAGATTTTAGATTTTAGATTTTAAAATGCAGGATATTGAATTCAGGGACAGGTTTGTAAACAAAACATGCTCAGCTCAATCAAAAGTCGAGGAAATTCTGTTGTGATTTAACGATCCTGTTAGATGTTCCATTACACTATAAACGCTCTGGTGTACATTGTGTTCTGGTAGGCCTGAAACATCAGGCAGCTCAGATATCAACAGTATCTTAAGTGCATCACTTTGAAGTGAGTGACACGCAGGCTTGAGACATTTTTTTGTGTCCATAAAAATAGAATCATAACTTTAAACCTTTAACCTGAATTAGCTCTATTGTTAGTTAAAACAGACATATGTATTTTGCATTTGGGTTTAAACCCAGCATTGATACTTAACTGAAGATTTAATTAAGAAAGCGTATCACATGTGAAATATCATGTCTTGTCAAACCACGATAAATTATGTTTAAAGACAGCTGATCACCTGAGCTACAACAGCTTCAACAGACTTGAACCTCTTGTAGTAGAGGTGGTCGGCATGGAGGTGAAGCAGGCAGCTGGTCTTTGACTCATCCACTGTACTCCTCAACCGGCTCGCTGGTGCCTCCTGTGGTTAAAATTACAGGGACACAAAAGAGAGAATTAAACATGGAGCGGATTTTAAAGGGGAGGCAGATTTTAATCATGACATAACCTGTTGAATCACCAGCATGTACTTGAACCTCTCGTCAGTATTAGTGAATAGCTTATCCTCCAAATATGTGTATTGGATCAAAACATGATGTCAGTTTAACTTAACTGGGCTGTTGCATGTCCCAGTAGGAAAGGTGACGTGAAGCCACAGGAACACAACTAGGCTCCACTGGGAGCATCTGTTCAGACGATTTTATGACTGAACAGTGGAAATGATCTTCGCCGACAGGCATGTTGTTAAAAATGGATCAATGTCACCGCATTCATTGTTGACAATGGACATTGGGACCACCACCCAGTTGGTCAAAGGTTAACAATAAATAGAGTACCCAAGGGAGATATCAGCTAATTAGATTTGGCAGATGTTTATTCCATTATATCTGGTTTTATAATCACTTTACAACGTAGTCAAGGTCATCTGGTGCGTTTGGACCTGCAACAGCTACTGTTAATATATAGGCCTGTAAAGAAGCAGCTTTCAGCTTCCCTAAGTCACCATACTGTGTTTTCTGACTCTTACACTTTGTTTCTGTTACTGTTAAAGAATCCAGCTGAGAGTAAATCCTGTTATTTACTATCACTGAATCAACAAGCTAAATAAAAGTGACTAAATGAATACGTCATAAATAAGGTCATTTACAACAGATGAATCAGATACACTGGTGAGTTCCCTCTTATGATTGTTCCTTGTTTTGGAGTTAAAATGGTATTGCAGAGGAGGCGGAAAAGGGTGAGTACAGAAAAAGAAAGTAAGGCAGAGTGTGTGTGTTAGTGTTTTATTCACTGAGGTGATGTCTGGACTGTCCTACCTCATTGAGTCTGAGGCTTTGGGCGAGGAGGTTTAGATGTTCTGCACCACAGAATTCACCAGGACCAGTTCTCATGGATGGTAGGACTGCACACACACACACACAAACACTCACTTTGATACACATTCTGAATAAAAGTATAGATTTGTCAAACACACAGCAAATACTGTCACAACTAATTTTGTCCTTGAACATGTTCCTTCAGTTGGTGAACTTTTAACTGCCCGTCAATGACTCATCACAATGTGGGCGCACAATGTCCCAAATAAAACAGTGTTCTCTAATCATAATAAATAATTGAACAGAGATTAAACACAAGGTTTGTTCAACCCACTTCTGCTCATTTGTTGGAGCAGACAGGATATTGTGTAAGATAACCTCACAAATAAAAACATCCTTGGTGTAGACCAGGGCTCGCAGTATGATCTTTGGAAAAGGATTTGTTTGTGCTGAAAGGATTATTGTAAATGTGTTGCATTTTATGTCTGTGTGCTTAACCAGGAGCAGTGATCGGGGAGGAATGCCGAATGATTCAAGATCTGGACAGGGACCCTGAAACATGCCACTAACTATGAATATTATCTCTTTCAGGGCCCTGAGTGTGCATGCTGGGGCCTAGAATTTCAGGAAGTGCCCATGGTAAAATGTGCAGAATACTTGGCAAAAAGAGTTATTATCAGGTCATTATCAGACAGAAGACCATGTCAAGTCAATAAAGATTGCTTGTGTTTTATTCTGGTGTTTCCTGATATCTTTCCTTATATTTCAAGGTCTCCAAGTTTGAAACAAAGTAAAGATTTTCAGTCATGTGATTTCTCTTGTTTACTCAAAGGGTGCATGAGGTCACATTTATTGTTTTATGGTGTCGATCATAGAAAAGGTTTGTTTTCTGGAGGCTGAGGTTACTATTTTTTGAATTTAAGAAAATAAAACCTCATGAAGGTTTGTGTACTGAAATGTAAACTAATGACCCCAGTAATTAGTTTGAACAATGCCAAAATAAAATTAGGACGGATGGCATTGAGGCCATCAAACAGCACACTTGAGTGTAATGAAATGTATTTTATGTGCAAAGTCATACAATGTGATGGTGTATGTATGTCAAGCTAACATGGACAGAAACACCCTCACATTCTCAGACACTTTATAAATAGAGGACACAAATTTGGAAATCAGCACTGTGGTCTGGAGTGGGAGCCATGAGGGCAGCCTGTGGAAAACGCTGTGATAGGTGCTGGTTTGATTTCACTAAAGCAACATAATCGGCTAAGATTTGCAACACCTCTGGGATGTCTGCCTCCTTTAGATTGATGCAATAATGATGGGATTGTAGTCAAGGGAGGCATTGCATTTGCATAAATTGGCCCATCTTGTTGCGCTGGCTAAGACACAGAATTCCGAAGAAATACCAGGAACCAAAAGACCTTCATTGCAACATAGTGTATTAGGTTTATGGTCAGGGATTGTGGGGGATCTGCATATGAATATGGAAGAAAGAATGTAATGTAAAGTCAACTGAAAATATGTCATAATAATGTAGAATAACCAAAACAATATGTTTCAGTGGGATTATTCACAAACACTGTGGTTTTAGACTAATTTGAATGTAGACTTCTAACTAAACTATTCCATGTACAATAATGTCGACACATTTCACCAGTCACATGACATAATAATTACGTTCACACACTGGTGACCCGTAAGAACTTCAAGGGGTAATGCAGTGTGTGTGCATGTGTGTCCCATTACAACATCCCCCTGGATCTGACATGGACCTACAATGTGAGACAGGCAGCACATGATTGGATCACACTATCCTACAAAAGTCCTCCAGCCAATCACAAACCTGTAATTCATTCTATACATGGCATGAGTGGGGGTGGAGGTGGATGTGGAGGCCTAAATGCCGGGCGTCGACACACTGACGTAATTATTTCCAGACCTTACTTTCTCATACTCTCTCTCGCTCTCTCTTTCTTAGTTTGCTTCTGTCTCTCTTCCTTTTCCATTATACTGTCGGAGATAAATGTTTCTAGCTTGTGTTTCCAAAGTTGCAAAAGATTATATATTTTTTATTCTTTTGCCAATTAAAAAGCAAAGAAAATGTCTGACTGAATCTGCTCGAAGTGATTTGAATCCCATGCACAAATCACACTCTATAACAATCATGAACTGCTGAATTATCAGCACAATACTTGGCTGGAAAAGAAAACGATTCCCCAGAAGTAAAATCAGTGTCGAATTTCAGTCAGGACTCACTCCCAGCAGCTGCTAGGGGTTAGCTCTACTGTTAAGAGTAATGTAGAAAACGTATGCCAGAGCCTCCATCTCCAGCTTTATGGTTTACGAGTGTCTTCCATGTGCCCCTCTAGTTGGCCCAGGTGCCCCTGTAGTCAGTCTAAGTACCCTTAAGTGCCCCATTAGTTAGCTCAAGTGCAAAATAACCCTAAACCTGAATATAAAACAATACAACCGTTCTCCCTCCTCGCCTATAAGAGAGTCTGTTTACACCTCCGCTCAAGAACACACGTCCATTGCTTGGATTAAACCTCTGATTTATCAGGTATTTAATGGTCTTTAAGCACAAGGCCCAATAGTTTTTACAAATAACATAATTCACACGCTTGATATCCCATATCTACCCTCATCCTCCCCATTTACTCAATGTGATAGTCCTTGCATTTCTCACAATAACACTAGTTCTGAGCAGTGCACACAACAACTGTAACAGCTGCTTCTTTAGCACTAATGCAAAAGACTGATAACCTTTAGACACTGATGCAACACAGAAAGTTCAGCCAGTGTTCCACAGAGATATGTCTCAAATCCTCTGTGCTTGTATAGTGTAATTTGGCAATGAATATCATGAAGAAATATATGTTTGATGAATAAATTACATGCTTGTAAAGCTGATGATTTGACAGATTTGTATGTGTGGATCTTAATAAAAGTTCTAGTGAAGGTTTCCAATCGGCATACTGTAAAAATATTGAAGGAAAATGCAAAGAGATCGCACACAACTTCACTTTCAGTTTAAGGCAACAATTAATAGTCCAGGAGTTTAACATTAAAGACATTTTCAGTGATGTTTAAGTGTTTGTATTACTCTTTATTTATCTCAAGGAAGTATGAGGTTAATTGTTACCCATCTTTCAAACTGAAACTGACTGAAAGTCCCATAAACAACAAGGGTGTAACTACACTGGAACTGCACACATACATTTGAAGGTGCAATAGCAACAGCAGTGCTGGAGGGTGTAAAAGCAAATGTTGTGTCACTGCCAGGTAGATTTTTTGGGCAGTGTGTTTATGTATCAACAGCCACTGAGAGGTGTAGTCGTTAATCCCAGCAACTCAATGGTTCTAGTGGACGTTTCCAGAGACGAACATGGCGTTGCATGCAGTTTCGCTTAAGCTGCCAGAGTTCTGGGAAAACCAAGCATCTACCTAGTTTGCACAAATGGAGTCACAATTCATACAACCAAGTATTACTATGTTGTCTCAGCCCTTGGGAAATTCAATGGTGGGTAGGGTGGCGAGTTTATGAATAACAAATACTTTGCCATTGTAGCATCACTTGTGTCACTCTACTGTGTCCACATTCTTAGTACATTCTTCATACTATTAATGTGTACTGTTTATTATTCAATATGTAGAATGATTCCCTTGAGTTTTCAAAAGTGTTTGATTTTCAAGGATTAAAAGCAGGTGGAGATGGTGGAGATGGTGATGTGACAAGGTGGCCGCCCTGGAACGTGCCCTGTGTCCCAGATCTAAGAGACCTCAGGACATCCCAGGAGGCAGAAAATTCCTCATACAACCTTTGTTGTCCCTAGACGACAACTACAGGAAGTGGAAATACACACAGGAGTAGACACATTATGTCAGCCCTTCCTGATTTACCACTTGTGTGCTTGTATGGAAACATTGATTGTTTATCGAAATATCATGCGCCAAATCTTTCACAGTTTCCTGCAGATATGCAGTCCGGTGAATGAAAGAACAGGATGTTGTCAGCAGCAACACTATCTAATGTAAATGTTACAATCGTGACAGGTGTTGGAGAAATGGCGGGAGGCGTAGGGAGAAGGGCAGCCACGGAGTCTGTGTAAACTTAAGGACAAACACGGTGCTTTCTTGGAAATCATCTCTTATTGATGCAGATGTAATTTGTTGGGGGAGATATCAAGGAACTTCTTTTTACGCACTGTTCATCATCATCAAACGGCCAGGAAAAGAGGTCATGGCATGTCATTTGGACAATTTGAGTCTGCAGACCCACAAGCTTCAGTTCATCCTGCACACTGGGAGCAGGTAATACAGAGCCAACAGAAGCTTGAAAATATGACCCGAGAAGACCTTTTCTTAACCGTTTTCCTAAAGTGGAAAGTGAAAAGTAATCTTACCCATGTCATCCTCATGGTAGATAATAGAGTGGTGATCTGTTTGGTTGCTGGTATATCTCTGTACAGGCTCTATATGATAAGTCCCGTTGTCTGTATGGATGGTTCCCTCAAACTGACCCTGTAACACAGAGCCGTGGCAGGCTGAACCAGGTTCACCTGCAAGAAAGGTCGAGAAATATAACATGTCAGGGTTTAGAGAGGTGAAAATAAGCAGAGATTAGAGATAACTGAGAAACAGAGACAGAGAGACAGACAACAAGACAGACTATAATAAATAGATAAGATACTGAAACTAAAAGGCAGCACAACTTCAGACATCAGAGAGATACAGGGGGTGAGATATGAGGAAAGAGAGAGAAAGCAATTCATTGGCTCTCATTGAATCTGCACATTTTAGTAAATTTTACTTTGTTCTTCAAATTTCAATAATCAGAAATGTTTTGCCACAAACAGATGTTTTTCCAAATGTTTTATCCAGACCATAAAGACGATAAATTACTTCTGATATGAGGTGATTAAAAGATTTGATTCCAGTAAATTCACTTGAATTGCACTTTAAACTGTTTCCAGCCCTAGTAGGCCATATTTCCCTGTCATACCCACCCTCTAGTATTCCTGAGTATATGTGGGAGAGGTCAGCTGACATGGAACCATTTTCACTGACCACCGTGAAATTTTCAGAAAATACTGCTGCATTGCGTTTTAGATGCAGCCGGAAGGTTCTGAAAGAAAGAAAAACAGCTCACAGATGTGGTCAAAGCTTTGTAGTGTGAAAGGTATGTAGATCCATCAGCAGCAGGCAAACGTGGACAATTAATGGTTGACATGTGTTATTGGTTTAGAAACAAGAGGTTCAAAGAGAAGAATACTGTATATTTAGCCAGACTGTGTGTGTAGCTGGCTGAGTGTGAGCTTTTGAAACAATTTCCACAGTTAAAGAAATTGTTACCTGTGGAAAGCAGTAAAGTCCAACTGCAGTGTGTATTCCTGAGGTCGGGTGGCTCTCCTGGCTCTCAGGTGCTTCCTGTGAAGATCCTCCCTATCATATGACAAGCGCTCATAATGCTTTATATATGGACTGATGCCACTCACAGCCCCTGGCAAAAAGGAAGAAATTAAAGTCACTTCACAGAGCTTCAGATATCACAGGTGAACCAGAAAAGGATTCCCACTCTCACCCTCTATGTTTATCATCTTCAGTGAACCCACTGCTGCAGCAAATCATATAATAAAATCAGCGTGTATGCAGTTGACATATTGTTATACATCTGAGATTTTCATGTCTTATTACAAGAATTATTCATCTTATCAACATACTCTACAATTTTACTCTGAACAATAAATTGAAACATGAATACTCCTCATCTCTGAGAATTATTGAGCACAACATTAGGTCAAGCTTTGGTTGTTAGGCAACTAAAAAAGTTTAGACCCGCCCACAAGCTCC
>NW_023339674.1:15723981-15751243 GCF_004916995.1 Morone saxatilis | reverse complement strand
ACAGCAATACTGTGCTTTCTGATCTCAAATCACTTTGAGTTTCTGTTACTGTATAAAACAGATCGACGTGATGGGCTAATCCTGTTTTTGTCTGACGTCCAACGGAGTAAGACAACGGCTTAAAAATAAAAAGTGGCTAATGAAGTCCGTAATACAATAAAGCGTCATTTCAACGATGGGAATCAAACGCTAGCCACTGCGTGAATCATCTGTATGTTGTCCTTCGTTTTTGGAGTTAAAATGTAGTATTGCAGGAGGGGCGGAAAAGGTTGAGTCAGAAAAGAAAAAGTAAAAGGGTTGAGTGTGTGTTAGTATTTTATTCGACTGGAGAGGGTGACTGTCTCGGACTGTCCAACTACTCAGTTGGAGTTTAGGGCTATGTTGGGGAGGGGGTTTAGATGTTCTGCAGGCCAGTATACAGACCGTTTATGGATGGTTAGGACGGCACACACACACACAAACACCACACACACAAACACCCACCAGCCAACAGCACCCCTCACTCTTGGATACACAATTCTGAAATTAAAACGTCTCAGAATTCTCGTCAGAAACACCAGGCACACATCTGTCACAACCTAAAATTCTAATGTCCTTCGCCATGTTCTTCAGTTGGTGAAACCTTTTACACAATGCCCGTTCACATTGACTCAATCACCCAATTGAGTGGGCGCCAATGTCCCACATAAAAACAGTTTACTCTAATAATTCAATACCCCAAATATTGAACAGGGATTAACCAAAGGTTTTTGTTAACAACTTCTGCTCTTTTTGGAGCAGGGGACAGAAAATTGTGTAACCGACTAAACAGCCTTCAAGAATATCAACATGCATCCTTCGGGGTGTGGACCAAAGAAAGGGCCTGCATGTTCCGCCAGTATATGATCTTTGGAAAAGGATTTGTTTGTGCTGAAAAGGCAATATGTTTTAAATGTGTTGCATTTTACCCTGCTCTGACTGTGGGCTTAAACAACAGGAGCGTGATCGGGGGCAAGAATGCAAGCCCGATACTGATTCATGATCTGGACAAGGACAAAAAAACAATAGCCACAATAAAACTAATGGATACATATCAGTACTCTTTCAGGGGCTGAGTAGTAGACCACAATGGCTGGGCGGCTACGAACCCTTTTCAGGAGAAGTTGCCTGGTAGAAATGTGGCAGAATACTTTGAACAATAGACGGGTACTATTATCAGGTCAATTTCAGACAGAAGACATTGTCAACTGATTCCAACTAAGGAGTGGCATTGTTTTTAGCTTATCTGGTGTTTCTGAGTATCTTTCTCTATATTTCAAGGTCTCCAGCTTTGACAAGTAAAACTTTCAAGTCATTTGATTATTCTTTGTTTACTCAAAAAGGTGCATGAGGTCAACATCTACACTATGTTGTTTATGGCTATGTACGATATCAGACAACAGGGTTGTTTTTCTGGAGGCTGAGGTTATCTATATTTTAGAATCTAGGAAATAAAACTATGAAGGGTTGTGTAACGAAATGTAAAACTAACTCTTAGACCCGTAATTAGTTTGGGAACAATGCAAAATAGAATACTAGCGACGCGATGGGCTGAGGCACTCCACAAAACAGCCCACTTTGAGTGAAGTAGAAAATTCTCTCTTTATGTGCCAAGTCATACAATTGTGATAGGTGCTAATGTAATGTCAAGATAACAACAACCCACTGGCGAGACTCCCAAGGACACCTCACCATTCCACATTCTCGACACCAGCTTCTCATAAACTACAGGAGGGACACAAATTGGACGCCCATGTCACGCCACCTTGGTGGTCTGGAGTGGGAGCCCACATGGAGGGCAGCTGTGGAAAAAGCAGTCTGTGATACGGTGTTGGTAGTGATTTCACTAGCAACGACATAATCGCTAAGTTTGGCAAACCCTCTAGGGATGTGTGCCTCTTTGGAATTGAGTTGCAAGGGATTGGGATTTTGTAGTACAAGGGGGCTTGGACATATGCAACAATGGCCCATTGTTGCGGCTGGGCTAAGGAAAAACAGATTCCAAGAAGAAAATACCAGGAACCAAAAGACCTTCATTGCAAACTAGTTGTATTTGACAGGTTTTAATCGGCCGGATCGTTGGGGAATCGTGCGTAGAATATAGGAAGAAAAGATTGTAAGATCTGGTAAGTCACATGAAGAATATCGTCCCAAGATAATGTCAAGCAATAACCCACTAACAATACTGTTTCAGGTGGATTATGTTCACAAAATCCCTGCTCGGTTTTGAGATAATCTTGAAATGTAGGGACCTATCTACATACTCAACCCCAATATATCCAACATGAGTACAATAATGTGATCAAGACCATGTTTATCAACCGCCGATACCCCATGCCAATACGATTATATATCGTTCACCCACATGGTCACGTAAGAACTTTCACGGGTAACTGCGAGTGTGCGGTGTCCATGTGTGTCCAAATTACAGCCAACAATGCCCCATGCGAATACTGACATGAAACCATAACAGGTGTGAGAAGGCAGGCCATGGATTGGATCAGCGAGCATATCTTAGCAAAAGTCCTACGCCATTCCCACCAAACCCCCGATCACTCATGTCCCTAAGAACAATAGGCAATGAAGTGAGGGGGTGGACGGGGTGGAGGCCAGGACCCAATGGTGAGAGGGCCTACGCAAACGCTGCCGAGGCGTCGGCACGCAACTGAGTAAAATGTATTTCAGGACCTCTTACACTTTCACCATCTTCTTCGCTCTCTCTTTCATAGTTTGGCGTCTGGTCGTCTCTTTCCTTTTTCCAAAGAGTTAGTCAGTGTCGGAGTAAATGTTTCCGTCAGTTGGTGTGTCCAAAAGGATGCAGAAGCCGAGGAAATGATATATATAATTCTATTCTCTTTGCAATTAAAGCACAAGACAATGGTAATGATCCCTGACGGAGAATCACCGCTAGAGACAGTTCATTAGGAGGAAAATCATGCACAACTCCACAACTGCTTCAATCAACAATCATTGCACTAGCTTGGAAAGCTATCCAAGGGCACACAATATTGGCCTGGACAACACACCCGACACCACACGACGTCCCAGTTGAACAAATCAGTGTTCCATTTTCAAGTCAGGACTCATATTTCCAGCAGCTAGGCTCAGGGGTTAGCTCTAATGTTAAGGTATTGTAGAAAGTATGCCAGAGCGCCAGCTCGCGCCTATGGTCTTACGGGGGTGGGTTTCCATGGCCCCTTCCAGGTTGGCCCAGGTGCCCCTTAGGTACAAGTCTAAGTACCCTTAAAGTGCCCCATTGTTAGGGCTCAGGTGCCAAATACTACCTAAACCTGAATGTAAACAATACAACGTCTCCTCCTCGCTATAAGAGGAGTCTGTGTGTACCCTCGCTCAGACAGAACCCACGTTCCCCACTTGCTTTGGAATGTTAAACTTCTAGATATATGAGGTTTTAATGGTCTTTCACAAGCACAACGGGCCCGTAGTTCTTTTGAAGAACCATAATAACAAAAACTAAATTACAAACAGACCGGCGTTGACTGATGCCGTCTACTATAACCGTCATCGCTCCCGGAGATGTTAATTGGCTCCAGTGTGATGTGTTCTTGCAGTGTATCTCACTAAATACGCCACGTAAGTTGCTGAGCAGTGCCACCAGAACATGCCTAAAGTACTTTTTTGCAGGCCTAATGCAAAATATGAATAACTTTAGACCACTGACGTGGCAGAAACCGGACACCCCGCTTCAGCAGGTGTTCGCCAGAGGATTGTCTTCACAATCGCTCTGGTGCTAATGATATCAAGTGTAGAATTTCGGCGATTGCAAGTCCTAATGAAAAGGCCACCATATAGTGATTGGGAGGTGGAATAGGATCGAATGGTACCAGGCCTTTCGTAAAGCTAGATGGATCTTGACACGAGGTAATTGTACCTGTGTGGGACGTTGGCTATAAGTAAACGTTCTCGTGACGGTTGCCAATCGGCATACTGTAAAACATACGTTGAAGGATACAATGCAAAGAGGATCGCACCACAGACTTCACTTTCAGTTTTAATGTACACACATTTATAGTCCAGGATTACCAACACTCATAACAAAGACATATTTCGTGAATGTTTAAGGTTGTATTACTTCTTCCTCCTTATCTCAAGGAAGTTATCTAGGTTTATTTAATTTGGCTTACACCCATCTTTCAAACCTGAAAATGGGGGTACGCCTGATCAAAAGTCACCAAAATAAAAAAAAAAAACCAAGGGTGTAAACTCCACGACTGAAACCTGGCACACACTACACACCTCCCTCATTGGAAATGGTGGCAATAGCACAACAGGCAGTGCTGAAGAGGGTGTAAAAGCAACCTTGTGTGTCAATTGCCAGGTTAGACTTTTTCTTCGGGCAGATGTGTCTATCCTATCAGTATCACACAGCCACTGGAGACGTGTCAGATCCACTGGTTTAAACTTCCAGCAATCTGATCCAACACTCACAGCTGCTCTGTAATGATCGGTTGGATCGATTTTCAGAGACGACCCGCACATGGCGTTAGCAATGGGCCAGCTTTTCAGCTTGCAAAGCCTATGCCACGCAGGTTACTTGGGCAACACCAAACAAGATATTAATAACCTACGTTTGCACAAATGGAGCTCACCAATTCATACGAACCAAGGTACTCTTCATACTATCTGTTGTCTTCAAAGCCCTTGGACACTTCAATGTGTGGGTCTTAGGGTGGCGAGTTATGAATAACCAAATACTTTGCCATTGTAGACATCACTTGTGTCACTCTACTTTGTGTCCACATTTCTTAGTGACCATTCTTCAATACTATTAAGCAATGTACTACGTTTATTATTCAATTTATGTAGGAAATGGAACCTTACCTTTAAGAGTTAATTTCCAACATCAAGTTGTATTGATTTTCAAGGAATTAAATATACATTCAATACAAGGCAGGGATGAGGAGAGGTGTAAGAAAACCCTAACGAAATCAGGTGATGTTTTGGATCAACACCGGTAGGCCCCCCAATGGAACAAAACGTTGACCCTTTCGTGTTCCCCCAAGAAGTACTTAAAGAGGAGACCCTCAGGGACATTCCCAGGAGGCAGGAGAACCATCATCCCACTGACACATACAAAACCTTGTTTGCCCTAGACGCCAAACCTACCAAGGATCAAGTGGACCAATTTAACACAGAGAAGTAGAAACACATTATAGTACAAGCCCATACCCTGGATTACCCAACCTGGGTTGTGTTATGTATTTGGAAACATGAATAATGGTTTAGTCGAAAAATACACTATCATGCGCCAAATCTTTATCCACAGTTTCCTGCAAAGAGTACATGCAAGTCCGGTGAATGAAAGAAACAGGAATTGTTGTACAAGCAGCCCCCCATAAAACGAATAACACTATTCTAATGGTAAATGTTAACAATAAAACGTGACAGGGTTGGTGAATATGTCTGGATGGTGTATGGTGTTAAGGTTTTTAGCCAGGGAGTCTGGTTAACATCAAAAATTTTACCACAAAATCTTTATTACTTGAAGGACACAACCACAAGGGTGCTTTCTTGAAACATCATTTTCTTTTTTTGATGCAGATGTAATTTGTTGGGGCAGTGTATGTATATATTGTATTTACTGTCTTGTTACTTATCTATTGTCAAAGGCCAGGAAAAAGAGGTCATGGCATGTTGGAAATGATGTGCTATGATTCCCCACAAAAAGGGCATTTTTTTTCCCTTTCTGTTGTATTTCTACTGGGAGCAGGGTAAATACAGGAGCCTTATTTAACAGAAGCTTGAAAATATGATCCCGAGAGACTTTCTTAAAATCGGTTTCCTAAAGTGTGAAGTGATATGATGTTCAGGCTATCTTATGGTGATGTAAACTCAGAGTGGATCTGGTGTTGTTGTTGGTTATATTGTTGGTATGTTTAGTAGTGTGGAAAGTTCCTTGTTTCATGTTATGGATGGTTCCCTCAAAACGACCCTGTAACACAGGAAGCCGTTTTTTGGCAGCTGAACGCAGGTTCACCTGCTTTATGTAGGTGACAAAATACATTGTCAGGTAGAGATGTGAAATAAGGGCGGAGATTAGAGATAACCTGGAGAAACAGAGAAGAGAACAGTACAACAGATTTATATATTAAATTATAGATCAAGATACTGAAACTAAAGGTAGCAAACTTCAGACATCAGAAGAGTACAGTGGTGGTGAGATTCTATGAGAAAGAGAGAGAAGCAATCATTGGCTCTTCATTTGATGTTTTAGTAAATTTTATGCTCTATAAAAAAATCATGATAATGTTTTGCCTAAATATCTCATAGATGTTCCAATAGTTTCTACCAGACCATAAAGACGATTAAATTACTTCCTCGATATGAGGGGTGTTAAAAGTGCCATGTATCTATTTGAATTGCACTTAAAACTGGTTTCCAGCCCCTTAGTGTGTCCATTTTCCTGTCATTACCCTATCCCCTAGTATCCTGAGTAATATGTGGGGGGGGAAGAGGGTAAGGGCTGACATGAACCATTTTCACTGAACCACCGGCTAGAAATTTCAGAAAATACTGCTGCATTGCGTTTTAGGATGCAGCCGAAGTCTGGAAAGGGAAAAGAAAAACAGTCTCACAGATGTAGGGTAAAGGCTTTTAGTGGGTGGACAATAGGTATGTAGATCCATCCAAGCAGCAGGCAAACGTGGACAATTAATGGGTTGTACATGTGTTATTGGGGGTTTAGAAACAAGGAGGTTCAAAGAGAAGAATACCTGTATATTTATGCCAGAACTTGTGTGTGCTAGCTGGCTTGAGTGGAGGAGGCTGTTTGGAAACAGATGTTCCAGCAGAGGTGAGAGTTGGAACGAAAACTTGGTTACCGTGGGTGTGAAGAGAAGCGCGCAGTGAAAGGTCCAAGGCTGCAGCTGTGGTCGTGGGCGCGGGGTCGTGGTGTCTGTGTCGCTGGTCTCTCGTGGCTTCCTGTGGACACGATCCTCGCCCGCGGGGCGCGTCATGCACGCGCGTCATTACATGCCCTTGTGGTGGAGATGCAGTTGTACGTGACTGTGGCAGGTGCGGCAGCCGCGCGCGGCGCTGCAGAGAAAGAAAGAACGAGAGCTTCAGAACGGCGTCGAGGGTCGCGCGCAGGCGCAGGATAATCGCACAGGTGAAACCAGAAAAGAAGGATTCGGCAGCTCCGCCGTCCAATGTTGGTCGGGTATTGCATGTTCAGGAAGAGCGCGCTGCCTGCACGGCGAAAGTGGAGGTAATGAGGAAAATTCAGCTGTATGCAGTGGATAAGTTGTGGGGGCGGTACATGTGCTGTGACGATTTTCATGTGTCCTCATGACTTAGCAAGACGGATGTATTCGATCCTTAGGTGCAGAGCGCGGTATACTTGCTAGCAATGTGGTGTACGCTGCTGGAACAATGGAAAGTTGAAACGAATGAATACTCCTGCATTCGCTGAGAGATTTATTGAGCACAACAGTAGGTTCAGGTTTTTGGGGTTGTGTGAAGGCAACTGAAGAAAAGTTTACGACGCCCGGCCCGACAAGCTGTCCGTCGATTGGCTCTGCCCGGTTCTCTGTGTGATTGGCCGTCTCGCGGGTGTTGGGACTCGCATTTCTGCTAGGCACACGGTCTGGTAGCGTTGCCGCAGGGTAAATATCGAGAGGTTTCATTTAGCGCTACATTACGTGTTGCGAATTCGGGTTTCGGATGTGCACGGGTGCGTTCGTGTGTGGTCCGCAGAAGTGTTTTTTCTATAAGCTTGTACAGTGGTTACATGCTTTATTGGTCTACCATTGCTTGCACAACCAAGTCAGAATCCAAAAACAATGGGAGCCAGGGTAACACTTAAATTAGGCAAGGAAAGACTACTGCGTGAAGTGTCGGTGGCGCCGGTCTGGTTAGCTCTCAGTCGTCCGCCCGGTAGAGTGTGGCGGACCCATGACTTATACGGGAGTTGCTGCAGCGGCTTGGAGTGTCGCGAGGATGCCGCACTTTGGCGGCCCGTTCTGTTGCGGTGTCATTGTTTGTATCCCCACAGCTGTCGTCTATCAATAACAAGCGCCATCAAAGGCCAAAAAAAAATTCCTTAAAAAAGGCAAACAGAAAATAATTTGGGGCGTCCCCCCACCTTGAAATCAAAAATTTCGTTCTTGCAATGTGTCATTACCTACTTCCGCTGTTTGGCCACTATGCACATCACACCGGTTCACTTAATCCTTAAATAAAGCGGTGATACAGCCATCTAATACAAGCAAGAAAAGCAAAATGCTGTGTCTAATCCATCCATCTGAGTGGTGGGATGAGGGATCCTGCTTGCTGCATTCCCGTGACGAGACAGGCTGAGACATGTCTGCAGCAGGAAGAGGACAAGCTGGAGACATGCTGGAGCCAGGAAGAGGACAGTCCTGACCACTGCAGCCAAAAATTGCGTGTTCATACAACGACACATGGCTATACAACCACAAGAAAAGAACGCCCAGCATATGTGATTCTGGGGTGCAGTGTGATTGAATACCACCACACACACCACCACACAACACTAATCTGCACACTTCCACCACCACACTACCTGCTTAACCAGCTGAACAACAGAATAGCAGCAGCAGTAGTGTTGAATCGCCAGTGGTCTCCTTGTTTGGTTTGTTTTTGTTTTCTTTCCCTGTATCACAGTCTTTTTCTTTCTCTTCCTGTTGTTCACGCTCGCTGCTCTATTCTTCATCCTTTCTGACTTTACCTCGTCTCTTCACCAGCTTCCTTTACCTGTGGTGCTTCCAGCACTGGAATGTGACTTATGTTAAGTTGAGGTTCAAGCCAGACACTCTAACATGGATTACAGTGACACAGTGGACGAGGCATTATTTGCAGACTTGTTTGTAGCATGCTGTGGAGTTTCTGGCACAGTTTAGGAGGGCGTTTATAGAGTATAAGAGTTTGGTAGTGAGGCTGCTTGCTAGAATGAATATGGAGTGGTGTGGTCAAAGGATGAAAGGTAAAATTAACATTTAGAACTGTAAGTTGTAGTTTAACTTTAGTATTAAAGTTATCAAACCTGGTGGCCAGATGAACAGTACGTATACTGTGTGGGGTTGGGAAACAAAGCAGAAAAGAATATTTATGAAAGAGTTTTGTGTTTATGGATACAATTTGGTTCTACAGTCTATTGTCTAGATACGCTTATAAGTTTTACACAGGCCACTGTGGCCTTTGAGCTAAATGGCTAAAAGTCCAGAATGGATTTGAGCAGTCGATGCTGGAGGTTTAGCCGGCACACGTTCTTCCTGGAAACAATAAGGTAAACGAATTAATTTGAATGACTTTTTCCCCCCCACACTGGTGTTCAAAGGTGATTTTTTGTGGGCTCATTCAAAAACCACGAGGTTGACAGTTTTTATTATAATTTCTGAGGAGACAATAATCTTCTTAAGAGGAAATGAGAACCAGATCTGTGACCACTTGAAAACTGAGAGTAATTAAAACAAAGGGTTTTGTTACTGTAAAGCAATAATGGCCCCTTTTGAGTGCAGATTATGTCGGTAGTGGCAATGAACAACAAACCTTGTTGCAACAGCTTCCCAAAAATGAAATGCGCCTTATATAAGAAGACACGTTATGGCTACAAGTTTGCTCTTGTTGATCTAGGAGGATGCCATATTTGTTGTTGGCCGAACCTGGAAGTACAGCGCGCTGTGTGTGTAGCTTGGTTTGCGGCGGTTAGTAGGACAGGTGAGCCGCCGTCTGAGTGTGGGAAGAGGAAAAAGATGTCTTGCGCGATTCGCCAGAAGGTAATCAAGAGATACCTAGAGCTTGGAAAGCGTTTGAGACAGTTTGGCAAAAAGCGAAATATAAAAAGAAGAGCAAGGCTGGTAGAAAGGTGTGCATAATGCCGCTTTCCTGGGCTTATCCATCGTACTGCCAGCTCTGCACGTACTTTTCCTAGATCGATGCCTGCCCTCAATCAGTGGCAAACCACTCACCTGTGGTTCCCTCACCCTGATTTAAACCCGACTCTTTCCTCTCAGTTCTCTGGCCAGAGTATGTTATTCGCCAGCATGCGAAAGCGGTCATCTTGAGTGTTTTCTTCGCCCCGGATTGCGCGGTTGTTCCCATTTGGTTGGTCGACGGCGTGCTTGTCCCTGACCGGGTCCTCGTCGTCCCCCTGCCCAGAGGCGGTAACCTGAGACTGAGCTTCTGTCCCTAACTCCTCTGCCTGCGTCGCGCCCGTTGTCGTGTCTCCAGTTTGTTTGACAACTGACACTGGTGAACTGTTCCAACGCTGGTCTCAGTCTGTGCTGTACTTGGGTCCAGCCTCACACCCCATTACAAAAGGTGGATAAGTCTCCGTGTTTGGCAGGCTTTTGTAGTCTCACTTAGCCAGTTGTTAGCATCTGCCTCTTTTAATACATGTTAACACGTATTTACAGACGTATTCTATGTTGTACAAGAAAATGTAAACAATTTAAGGATAATTAAATTATAAAACCCATAGACTTCGAGCTGAGGAAACCAGAAGTGCAAAGATGCTAGCTTAGTTCTGGCTTTTAGAGCTCATTACTGCAGCACTCTATATGTGCTGAATATCAGCACAAGAAATGAACAACTAGGAAATGGATGTATTTCCTACATCTGAACATAGGATAATGTGATGCAGCAGTTAACTGGCTCCACAACACATTATTCAGACAAGCTTAAAGATACAGCAGAGAGAAAGCTGAAGCTCTGCCAACAGTATCACCACAGCAAATTGTTGCTTCACATGAGCCCACTTACTTACTGAACTGCTACAAATCACTGCAGCTTCTTCTGTTAAATTATCAAAACATAAATCACTCAGAACTTTCAAGCCTTTGTTCAAGCCTTTACCTGAGATAAATAGCTTTAAAAACGGGTATCCTACTGTCAATGCCAAGATAAAAGGCTTTACAGAGATCCGTACAGAGTAAAGATATTAAAAAGAACCAAAGCAGCATCAAATGACTTTCACTTGTAAATGTTTCCGGAAAGTCCAAGAAGTAACCGGTGGGTGCTGATAATTTAGGACTATGTGTTGCAAGTACATCATGTTGGAAACATGTAAACTACATTGACTGTACAGATTAAAAGAAAACATATAGTCTATGATAGTATTTTATGATTACATATAAACAATATGAATGTTCCAGGATCCAATAACTTAAATACTGGATGATTGAATTTGAAGGTCTGAAAATGCACCAGAACACCAATGACTTTATGCAACATACTGTGAGTGAAGATGGGCAAAATCGGTCTTGGTTTACATAGTTAACTCAATGGGTTCTGTTTGATTTCTTGAGAAGTCCCTTGATCTTTAACTCTGAAATGTTACACCTATATCCGTGCCCTTTGAGCTTCTGAGGAGGTTTGAAGGGATTGATCGTAATGCACATGACCTGACTGTCATTAAGACGATGACATAACATTCTCATCTATTACAGATCTTCTCGTGTCTTAGCCGGGTCACGTCCAGCTGTATAAACCTAATACATGTCACATTTGGGCAGCTGCAGACAGGTTCTTGAGACACACTAGAAAACACACCACACCATTAACTTACTCCCACAGGTCAGTGTTTTACAGCCCGGTTTAGAGCTTAACCTCCTCCGTCATCCACTAACTGCCTCCCCCAGAAATCTCCTGCTTCACACCGATTGGCCAGGAAAGGATCACCCGGATCTGAGCAATGACATCACAGAAAGTACAAGCTCACACACATATGGAGGTTGTCTACTTGCAGCTCTGAATAAAAGGAAGGGTAACCTAACACCCTCATGTGTCGCTCAAGTTGTCCTAGTGAGCCCAAAAGTGCAAAGCTTTAATGAGTTTTTGCTATTTTAAGAGGTTTTGCATGTTGGCCCATACGAAAACGATATAAAAATGTCAAAGTAGCAATTGGACATTGAACACCTGCACAACTTTTACGCCCCTTGGTTAACCTGTACTTCTCCTGTAATTACCTTTATTTTGAAGTGTGGAAAGGTTACTGTAGGATGTTGACTTTAGACAGCGAGGTGGCTGAAACACAAGCTTTTTCTCATGAAACGTGATCTGATCTCACCTTTTCATATCACGCTCAAAGTTCTATTGAAATTTATGATTATTTCCCAAGTATATCCTAAATTCTTGGATCTCAATTCTTGATACACGAATGGCAAACTCTTACTTGCATGCCAGCAAAAAAAAATATTATTATACTTAGGCCACCTCTACTGTAACTGATCCTGTCAGTTCTGGGAACTCCACATATAGATTCTCTGCTCTGCATTCAACGTTCATGCTTTTGGGTTTTGCAGGATGTGAAGTTCTCATGAGATTTGCTCACTGCTTGACTGAAATGTTTTTGTGGGGGTTTGTGGTTGCTGTTAAGGCGAATTCAAACCAACACTACACATTACATCCAATCTGACCCTACAAATGTCTGGTGTTTACTGCCCGACAAAGGACCATGGGATAATTGGAGCGACTGCAGGTCCTTAACAGGTTTCTTTGGTTCTGCTAGGGTTCATAGGCTATGGGAATTATCAAATCACATCATTCTGCTTACATAAGCAACTGTTAACCCCTCAACAGACCTGACCCACTTCACAAAGGGCCACGGCCTTCCCTTTCTTCATGCCCAGGCACCGCACAATATCCAGTCTGTGTCACACTCTATAATGAGTGCATTGTATTCCTGGCGATGACATAGATCTTAGATGAGCAGACACTCAGAAGTCTGACTATGTGTTTTTCCATCATGCTAATCAATAGTTTCAAATGAAATACTTTGAATTTTTACACTTAATACAATTAGCATGAAAGAATACTACTCTTGAAACGCACACTGTCAGAATACTTCAACATGGCTCCACATTGTAATTCCAAAAATAAACCAAATGTTGATTAAATTAAAATGTTAAACATTATTGTAAAATGTGATCATGTATGATTGTGTATGTTCAAAAGTCTGTTTTTTCCAAAGTTGGAAGAACATGATGGTTTGCTGTAGCTAAAAAATAAGATTTTGAAGTAATTTGAAGGCAGGTTTATTATATTTGTTCCAGTAAACCTCACACAGGTGCGTTCTCTCAGTTCAGGGGAAGACAGTAAGCCAGCTGAAGTGTCAGTTTTACTGGAAGTCAGTCCACTTGCAATGCAATGCTTCCCCCTAGAGAAAGCTTTTAAAAATGAAACATTAATGACCATTGAGCTGCTTGGATAATTTATTCATATGCAATTTTATTTCCTTGTTTTGTTGCTGTTTTTGTGTTTTGTAAAGGATGGTAACATAAGTGGTTGAAGTCAGAACAAATAGAAAAACAGTCACAATCAATGATGAAATAGACAGTACACCTACTATTGAGTGCAAATATCTGCCTGTAGGAATGTTTGTTCATTTCGTAAGACCTTTCAAATGCTGCACACAGCACTACCTCAAATCTCTCACCAGACTGATAAAACTCACAGAAGATTTCAAAAACCTTGCTCACAGCCCCATCCTGCATAAATACACACATTTTGCTTTTAAACAGATTAAGTGAATGCCATGTAAGATATGTCTCACTGTCATATGATATCAGTTTATACACAGAATAGTAGTAGTAATAATATTGACATATGTGTACTACTTTGGTTTATTTGTGTGTTTACAAATGTAGAAAACTGTTTGCCATTATGCAATGATACATCATGTCTTCCTGATCTAGCACAAAAGGCTGTTCAGTGTCAATGATACTTTGATCAGTAAACTAACGCAACAGTCACAGGAGCTTTCTTTGATGCTGGCCGTTGATCGGAGCCATGTTGTTTTTACTGCATACTGCCACTGCAGTGTGAACCATAATAATATAGCGATTTTTGTTTGATTTTTGGATAATTATAAAAAAATGAGGCAAAAAAGGTCCCTCAGAATTCATGGGGTTTAGTTGGATTTGCGTTAATTGTTGCAATCGCAATTTCCTGGAAGGACTGTGTAGTGTAATTTTCTACACAGAGATGTATTTGATGAAAAAGCTAAATTTTAACAGTTGTAATCCCAGTTTAAGGGGCTGCTCTGCTCTACAGCAACATTTCAGTCAGGTGTGACTGGTGTTACTAATAATGTTAATAATTAAAATAATGATTAATAATGATGGCTCTGTTCTATTCAAGTGTTCCAGTAAATCATTGCAATGAGCCAGCATGCACAGTACCAGGACCCTGAATTTAGCCATTTAGAAAGAATGTAAATGATTAATACATTTTTAATTCCAATTACTTCTGCTTTTTGTGTTAATTGCAATAGAGTGAATGATTTATGCAAAACTGTAAATAATTGTTCAATATTAGACCATTACAGAAATATAAACCAGATGGCTAAAGACTGAGATATTTGTGTGGGGTTCTGTGTGGTGACTTTGGTTTTAAGTGGATACATTTTAAATATACTGTATTTGTTCTGTATTCCTTCACTTCCACCTTCCTTCTGCTCCACCTCCTGACAGTTGTGATACTCTATAAGCCCAGAAGAGGGAGCCTCTCACACACTTTTATAAAATTGACTGCATTTTGTGAGCAAGAAGTGAGGAAAGGAGGGGGAAAGGGACACCCCTACTAATGGAAACCAGCAGTATTTTCTACCAGGGACAGAGGGAGAATGGGTGCGACTCAGCAAAACTAGAAAAAATACGCTGACACAAAATAAACTGATTTTGAAACAGTTTGGGATGCTCTGGAGTCAAATGAATGGCAAAACAGAGGATATATTGTAACAGCCAATATAACATAACACACGTCTCACCCACACATACATTTCTAAAAAGATCAGACCTGCGTGTGTGCATGAGTCTGTCCTCGTTTATTTATACTGATGATGACAAATGACCCCCTTCCATTAGTCTCTAAATGAAGCCATATGTTAGACAGTATGTGGGTGAGGCGAAAGGACACAGACCTGTTCTTACACACACGCACACACACACACACACTAACACACTCACACACTATGGTCAGCAGCACCACCCAACATATTATTCTATATGTCAGTGCTTTCATGTCATTTATTTGCTCATTTAAAGTGTTGGTATTTAGCTTAATGCTGATGTCCAGTTGAACTGCTTCCAGTTCTACAGTGAGTAAGATCACAGATATTTCTGTGACTTTGGTATGTGACACAGAGTTACTAAATAAGTGAAAAATGAACACATGATTATGATAATTAGTCGAGGAGGAAGGAATGTTAAGTGTGATTTTACAGAAAGATAGTGGTGCAGTCGAGAGAGGAACGAGCTTTAAGTTAGCAAATGTAGTTAGGGGTGACCGCTGTGTCTTGATGTTGGTGGGAAGTTCCGTCCCACATTGGGGAACCAGGAGGGAGAACATTTCAGGCCATCATGGTGGTGCAGGAAGAGCCTGCAGCCAGCAGTCACAAATAGAGCCCATGCAGCGCTGCAGAGGAGGGCTGACCTGGTCTGCATGTTTGGGGGAGTTCCTTTAGTATCAGAATTTTAATGTGAGCAGCCAGTGGAGGGAGCACGGGAGGGGGGTGAGAACAGATAATTTTGGGGATGTTAAAGTCTAGGCAGGCCGGCAGCACTGTCTTCGATGAGGTGCTGGGTTTGGAGAGAGTGAAGTTCAGCCAAGAGGGACTTACAGTAAGACTAGAATCTGGTTAAGGAGCTTGACTCAAAATGTAAATGTGAAACAGCTGTTTGATTTGATCCATTTTACGTGAGATTTAGCAGCAGCATTCAGCAGATTCTCACACAGTCTTCATATGGTCTCCTCGCTACCTCGTTTCCCTTTTTGTTCATTTCTAATCCAGGAAAAGTGTTAATAAGTCAAACAGTGACCTTTGACCTCTAATGACTATTTTGGCAGCGACAGTACCTACAGTAAGGGTTCAGATGCTGGCAGCTATCTGCAGCCTATCAGCAGAATGGCTGCAGGATAACGTAATACATTCTTTCTGCATGGGCTCTTAAGTGTGGCACCCAGATAACCTCTACAATATGACTTTGTTAAAATGCTAACAGCTTTGTCCTTGGATACTCACCTCTTACAAAGACATGAGGTCTATTTTAATACCATGTACATAAATGTGTCCATACAAAGAAGGAAAGCACATTCTGAGAAGCATATTTATAAATTAACGAACAACGACTGTGACGTGTGAAAGGTGTTGATTGCACTGACAAACCGCAAATATTTATTACTCAACTCTGCAGTTCTGCACAGCTTTATAACTTTATGGTCTGTTTTAGCTAATTGTTTTGGTTTTATGGACCGAAACTTTAGTGTTTGGTTCACTCTCACCACTCGCATCAATGTTGTTTTCCAGCTGCAGCAGGCAGTTGTTTTCAGTTCTGATAAACTCCCTGTATGCAAACTAACACAATAACCATATCATCTTTACAAGGCCGTGATATGTCAAATGTGCAGCTCCATATTGCACCCGACTACCAGTTTGATAAAAACTGATTCATATTTCTATGAACAGGTGTTCTGCTGATCAAATGCATGGATCTGAAATGTTTATGTAACTGGACCTCAGCTTATTTGATGGCATATTAATGTAAGAAGTAAGTTAATAGTCATTTATTGATGAGTCATGAACATTAACTAATCATATAAACTCATAGTGCTCTGATCGTTTCTTTATGGTGAATCTATACAGTACATCCTGCATTAACTCAGTTAACTTAATGCAGTATATCATCATAACTGCATCATGATGTATTAGTTACTCATTACTTAAACATATTTGTTGTACACTTATATAAACTTTTTACCAAAAAAGTAATAAATGAACGCAGCTTTAAACAACCAGCAGAAGATAAAGCTTTAGAGAAGCGTTGCTGCGTTATAACAGACAAGGAATAAAACAAAAGTTTTATTCACTTTTCTCTCGTTCTCTCTCCTTTCTGTCCTCTGCCACCAGAAACGCTCTATATTTCCCCTCCTCTCATTCATCTCTCCCTGTCAGCCCCTCTTTCATTAATGAGTGTGATGAGGTGATAAAACACTCTGAATAACTGGTGTAGGACAGGCTCTCATTACAGCCATTCAACCACAGGGATCTTTATTTACACATCGTCTGTGAGCAATGTCAAAGAGGCAAATGTTAAGCCAGATAACAGAGGGCATGATGAGGCAGTGCCAAAGGGGACACACACACACAGTATTTGGTGATGGTAAAGGCAATAAAAGGGAACCAAGGGTTGAGTTAACATGTTATCACGTCCTCGTCGGGGCAGCGCCGGGAGCTGGAGTAACACAATATAAAGTCTGTCATGGGAAGACACACACACACACACGACACTACACACACGACACAACACACACACACACACGCACGCAACAGACACACACCACAACACACACACACACAGCACACACACACGACACACAGCGAGCACACCACACACAGACCAAGACACATTTTGAATGCTGTCTTGCTCTTTTATATATCACCCCACCAGTAACCTGCTAACAGTCAGTTTGTGAATGGCTTACAAACATCTGTATCACTCATTTACATAAATATCCTCGCTGCAGCCTGTGACTGGTATCTATCAGAGAAGGCTTCATCCATAACAAGACTAATCGGGCATTCAGGCCAAAATCAGCTCTGTGTTAAAACAATAAAAGGGCTGCAGTGGGGGTGTGTTGCTTCAGGCACCATCAGGTGAGACTGGAAATCTAATCCAGGAGGTCCAGTTTGAATTACAGATCTGTGAATTTAAAGGCTTCTAAGATGCCAAAACACTGCACAGCGGTTTAAAATGCTCTGACAAAGGATTTTACAACTCTGGAAAGCTATCACAGTGGGAATTATTACTTTCTATCTCTTTGTTGTGAAGATCACAAGGTAAATAGGGTGTGTTTAAGCACTTCAGTGCTTTGAGCTAAATGCTAACAAAACATGCTCATGGCAATGCTAAACATTACAATTCATCATGTGGGGAACATGAATGTCAAATTTAATGACAGTCTGTCTACCAGTTGTTGAGATATTTCAGTCTGGTAGACAGACCGACGTTGCCATGCCTACAGCCATGACACTAGTCTGGCAAAAGACATTTTTAGAGTTTAAACTTTTCTTTGGCCTTTGTCTACAAAAACAACAGGAGTCTTACAGATGTCACAAAACAGGTCATAAACCATCCTGGCATCACACGAATGCTTGTACAGAATTCAAATTCATAAACAATAATCTCTGACAGCAAATAAATCAACAATACAACAACACACACTCACATGCACACACACGAGGCTAACACTGATGATGTCGAGTGAAAATATTTTGTTGTAATGAACCAATAAAGATATAAACCAAAGTTAGGAACTTGTGTAATTCTCTTGACGATACACAACAATTTCCCATAATGGTTTCGTTTGTGGATGCATGTTTTGTTTACAGTGCCTTTAAATTGCAGACAATTTTCCCACGTGGAAGAAATGCATGGGGTCTATTTCCCACAGTCCTTTTCCACTTAATATGACTCAGCCAGACGACGGGAATATTTCTCATCTCAGTGCTGCAGGTCACCAGCTTTGCCATAAAGATACAGGCATGAGCAGAGCTAATGTATGCCCTCAGTCATAAATGCTCTGATAGTGAAATGTTATGAAAATGTGAGTTATAACACACATTGGACGATGAGAATGGCTGCACTCTTGATGCATTATTCATTTACAAAGAGAGGGAAATTCACAGGGAGACTTTCCTCTTTTCCAGTTTGGTCTCTGATTAAAAGTATTTAAGTTTTGTTCTGTTTTAACTTTTCATAAAGTATTTCCACACTCAGGATTTCCACCCTGCTTTTTCCTGCTCTGTCTGTAGCTTTAAGTGTGACTATATCTTAGCTCTATTCCCTAGTGTGAAGAGTTTTGGGGAGTTTTTTACCTTAAAAGGCCATGTGGAGCGGAGCGCTAGTTTCCTGTGGGAGGGCTTTCCTCTCTCTGACTCTGGAGCTAGAGGCCGGGCCCATCCTCATCCTCTCTCACACTGACTGCTTCAGTCCCTCCCACTCGCAGACACACACACACACACACACACACACACACACACACATGCCTTCCTTTTTACACTCCCTGCAAAGTGGTGAAATCCAGCTACAGCCAGATGTGTGTGTATGACTGTGTGCTCTAGTGTTTGTGTGTGATCCACGCTGACCTCGTTACTTAACCAGAGGTGAACACACGGTCATACAGGAAAACAAGGTCATGAGAGAGACAAAAAAGGCAAGGACAAGGAAAAGGTGTCAGGAATTAAAGTGTTAGATGAGATGAAGAAACTGGGAAGAAGTGTGGAGTGGTGATTGTGAACGCAACTTTATAGGACTGCAGATCATTTGAGGTTGAAGCTACTGAACGCCTCAGCTCCCTGCATCCTCTCCCTCAGCAGTCGGCTTGTCAGTCAGTCAGATAATAAATGAGTAAGAGGGATGTTGCCCTTATAAGGTCAGTGCTGAAGACCAGGCAGCACTGTTGAACTGTAGGCTACCACAGCTGGTGTGTCACCACCATGTTAGTATGATGTCATAACTATCACATACTGTGGCCATTCTGACTTTCTCTATCTCTTTCCTGTTGTTTGTGCCTATGAAACCAGCTTCCTTTTTATAGGAGGTAGTCTGCTATCATTAAGTCTCTGTGTCAGTCTGTCTGAATTTAATGAAGTTAATTTCAGGGCCCTAGCAGGACACCAAGATCATGTGCTCAGTAATATTTCTGGGAATTTGAAGGTTTAAATGACACGAAGGAGTTTACATTATATAATTACACATACATACACACTGGATTTGTTTTATGCTGACATTACATTTTTATTTTTATTATTCTTATTTATCTGTTTGAGCCCCTTTTTCTGTTGATAGATTTTATTCCCTTTTCTTTTTATTACTCTGTTTACTTTGTGTGTATGAAAAGGGCTATACAAATAAAGTCTGATTGATTGACTGATTGATAGATGTAGAGAAGACTTTGAAAGGGAGATTTGAAGAAAATCGAATTGAGCAAAAGTAAAAAAATATATATTTTACGGTACAATTTTAAACAAACATTTTGTTGGTGTCTGGTCAAAATTCCCGGCTATGGCCCCAGTTAAACTGACACAGCAATGCCAGCTGTGGCAGTCCACTTACTTGTTTCTTGCTTGTTCTGGAGCTTTTGACCATATCACATGGTCTTCATCAGCTAAGACCAGGTGTGAGAGTTTCTGGAAAGAGTAGTTGATAAAATAAAATAAGCTTTGAACCATACAACAACAGTCTTTATCAGCACATTGAACTGTGTTGAATTGAATCAGTCTGCTGCATACGGTCAAAAGCTCCAGAACAAGCAAGCAAGTGGACCTTGAGTTGAGATTTTTTTGTCAACAGCTGTTTCCAAGATCATGAAATGAACTGTTGAGCTCTACCTGGAAATAAACTGATCTACAGGCTCTCAAATAGAAACTGAAATCTGGATACCAGTGAACCTGTGCAAACTGTTACTACTACTAGATATGTTTTAATGGGTATATTCTTTGTTTTTAACACCTGTAGTAGTTTTGAGTTCATTATTATTATTATTATTATTATTATTATTAATTATTATTGTAAAATAACTGTAGAATACAGAAAATGAAGCCAATGGTTTCAAGCATTTTTCAAGCAGAACGTAATTTGATGATTAATGTGAGCAACAAATTACGAATGCAAATGAAAAAGTGTGTCCTTATTGTCTATGTATCATCTGTTTTCTCTGCCTGTCTCTGTCTGTTCTGAACAGGTTTTGAATGTGTCATCCATGAATGAGTCTGGAATGTTTTAACACAGAGGAAGTTGTTGCATAATCAGAAATTCACAGATAATGGGGTCATACTGTGTTGCGTAAAAACACTTTCCTTTATCAAAATTATTGGACTAAGACTAAAACTACACTAGACCGTATATTTTGTCTCCCCACATAAAGTTTCAGACTTATTAAAATAATACTTTGACAATTTTGCTGCGACCTGGTTTAGAGTGTATATGTCAGACTGTTAGACTGTTAGAGATGTGACATATAGCAAATTACATGACACTCCCTGATCTCATCACTTCACATGAACCTGAAGTGCAGGTTTCTCTTTCCAGGTGGCCTGACAACAATTCTTCTTCTGCACACTGACTTATTGTGTACTGATTATAGACTTATTGAGCTGTGGAAGTATTTTGTAGAAGTGGTGGAAATAATTGGGACCAATCAAAAACCTGACAGACTTGACTGAGATTCATTACATTCAAAATGTGCAACAACACATTCATCAGGTCATTTGGTTCACTGCAACTGCACAGATGCACATTTTCTGATGCTATGATGTTGAGATGAATGTGAAATCGTGAAACAGCCAAATGTGCGTCATTTCCATCTGACGTCACATTGTTCAACTGTATTTGCATGCTTGTAATTTAACCTTCCACAGAACTACCAATAATGACGAGCTACACTTGCCCCAAAGCTAAGTGAAGTTCAGACATGCAGACTCACTTCTGATTGGTTCACTATGATCTGTGAAATGCCTGGAAAGGAGGTGAGTGAGCAGGTGGTCATGACGTCATTGCAGGCAGCACCGAAGCTCATCATCATACAGGAAGCATGTGCTTCTGCTTGTACAGACAAAACGTTACAGAAAGAGATGCAACTCACTGTCTCTGTGTGTGTGTGAGTGTGAAATTGTGAGTGTGTGTCACCAGAGTCCAGGTGGTGTCCTGTCTAGGTGAGTCATGAGGTATGTTTCCCGAGGCCGTAGGAGTTCACACATGCACGCAGAGGCCTTTCTGTTTAGCTTATTCAGGACACCAGGCCGGAGAGCCTCCCCCTCTCTGCTCTTCCCTCGTCCTCTCCATTATGCCTTGTTCTCCATTGTAAATCCAAAACACACTTTCATTGGCTACTCAACTTGCATTTGCAAAATACAGTATCTTTATGTTTAGTCTGGGCCTGTCCGCAGAATTTCTGTGGCTGAGCAGCAGTAAGAGAAAGCATACTTGGGACATTGGGAGAGGATATTGAAAACACTAAATTACACTCTTGAATAACTCACTGAGAGGCTGGGTGGAACATAACATTCATACAGGCTGGGCAGGAGACTTAAGAGCTGCAGTCTGACAAATCAGAAAAGAAGACTACTACTGGTGTTCACATTTAGGACAGAGGGGATTCTCTCAGTGTCAGCAAATTCTTATTGGAAAATACTATAGAAACAGGATATATGAGAAAACCATCAATGCAATAAAATATATGTCACTTCACTTGTGTTTGTGTTATAATGCCATTGTCCCTTTAAGATGAAGAATTTAAAAGTTCACTTATGTTAAACCCAGACAGTGTTTTGGTTGGAGTCTTTAGCCACATAGCTAGCATGGCTCTCAGGTGGCAATGTTGGTCTTATGGTCGGTCGCTCCACCATTTTGCTCCAGACAGAAATCTCTCAACAACTATTTAATGGATCTCTTTGAAATTTTGCTACAGATATTTAAGGTTAGTTATATTTAAGATGAATGCTAATGGCTTGGGTTGTTCCTTAACTTTCAATCCAGCACCATCATCAAGTATTATTTTTTTTATTTGCCCAACACTTTGGTTTATGATGTAATACCTGGAAATATAATGACACTCCCATCAGCATCAGCTGTGGTTAATGTTTCATGCTAATAAGAAAATTAAGATTGCAATGCTAACATGTTAAACTAAGATAGTGAAGCATTTGCACTGTCACTGTGAGCATGTTACTAGACTAGATTCATGGTCGTCCGTCCAGACTGCAGCACAAATCCCATCACAGGCAGCAACGAGTCTGGCATAAAGATGCTTCAGCTGGCTTTATCCAAACCCATTAATCTGATTTATTACTTGTTCTGCAACCTAACCCAATGTCAAGAAAAACGAAACAATCCACACAGCTGTTTAGTTCATTCATACTGCACCCAAGCTTCTCAACATAAAGCTTCAGGGATCACACAAAAGTTACTAGTCTAGATTAATCATTCCAAAATTGTATATAACTCTTTATTATGGCTGTAGATCACATCACCTTGGAGACGTTGCTCCTGTTTGCATTGTGGAACATGTCAAAGCCACAACAGCTTCCAACAGTCAAGCAACAACAATATAAAGTTTCTCACTGGTGTCATTTCAAGGTGATTGTGGACCAAGTTGTTCGGTACAGATCACCTCCCTTACCAGAAAAGTGTACCTTGATGGATGATTATGTGATATTTTTCTCTTCACCCATTTTCCCCCTCCTGGCCATCTCAGCAGAAGGAAGGACAATCTGGTTGTGGATCAGTTTTGCAACTCCTCTACATCGACACCGCAGATAAACAGCAGAAGGGCCAAGTGGGTTTTTCTTTGCACTGTCGACACATTTCTCCTAATAAAACCCAACTGAGGGATGTCTTTGGGATATTGGCCATTTGCTTTATGTTGGTTTTTGTTTCTGAGTGCTTTGATGGCTAAGAGAGCATATGCTTCGAATCAAGACTGATGTTTTATGATGGATCGAACCAGGGAGGTGGAGTGGTCAAAAAAACCTGCATTCCACTGCTCATAACTGATCTTTGTAAATAACGCTATGTTATGTAACATGGTCTTTAGATCTGTAGCAGTAAAGCCTGTAATCTTCTCTGTCATAGAATGCCAACAATATGGATTTATTCTAAGTGTTTAATAACATAATACACTGTCCTTTTTTATACCTAACAGTGGATTCCTGACTGCAATTATGGTTATGTAACAGGTAGAAGCTGCAGCTGAATTTGTACAGGAGCTCTGAAATATTATGACCTGCATTATACATAATTACAAACGCAAAAGAAGAACAAAGAGAACAAAGAATAACTGGTTGCCATGAGTGAGCAGAGCAACAAATAAAAGTCATGTTTGGTCAGGTGTAACGGGAGCTGTCCTTGGATGAAACTACATGTTGTATAAATCAGCAGTATTTGCTAAAGCTACTGGGTATTGTTACATTTCTCTAAATTCAGCAAACAGACTGTTGCTTTACTAGCTATCTTAGCAATGTTCTTTAACTTGGTTAGACTGGTGAAGTGCATTTTTATGACCTTTTACTTGATCAAAATGTCCAATAATTATACAGTAAACTAGAAAGATTTTAAATTACATCTCACAAAAATACACAATATACAAATTACAAAACATTATGCTAATAAAGTTTAACACTAAATGACTATTGGTCAGGTCATAATAATCAAACTCATTTTAAATAAATTCTAATACTACTAACACTCCCAAATACACATTTTCACCACATTTGCATATATAAATTCTAAAAACTATAAAACTATACCTAAATTAGTTTTATATATTGCTTTTAGTCCCCCTCCCCCCAAAAAAAAAAAGTGCTACAGCATGTGAAGCTATAGTGACTTTATTATTTACAATTGATTGCTTTTGATTAGATAAAGCTACAGATGTTTACTAGCAACTCATTTATAAAGGCCTTACTAATTTAGAAAATCCCTAGTTTGAAGTCACTAAGTCGTTAGTTACCAGTAAGCTATGTGTAAAGTGATGAGTTTACAGGCTGGTCCAACCCAGTCCTGGGGATAACATTTGGCCTTCTGTTATCTGTGTGTGTGTGTGTGTGTGTGTGTGTGTGTGTGTGTGTGTGTGCATGCCAATGCTCACATGTGTGTTTGTCTTTGTGTGCCTACATTCATATCCATGGATCCCCTCCTTTAAGGTCCTTCCATCTTTCTACATCTCCCTCTCTCTGTGAGCGGCCGTGGACACTGGTCTCCATTGTTCACTGATTCTCAGTCTGGCTTCATCCCTCACTCAACAAACTCAAATATCAGTTGCACAGAACTCAGAGCTCGTATTTCGGACGGTGTTTCATAAGTTCTCACAACTTCTGACGCATTTTTTTCTTCCCTCTCTGATAATGACATTTGAAATTAACCATACAGGCGACGTCTAAATTACATCACATAGTCATAAAACCAAAACAGCTCAGTGATACCATGATAGAGGCACACATTTGCAGAATGTGAAAGTATGTAGGCTGCCATCACACTACCTCACATAGTATTACAGCTGATACACACTAATCCCTGACAAAATATTACTAAATTCATCAAAACAGGTTTTCTGTTTTTCTTTCTGTTTTAAATCTGATTGACATAACAAAAGACTTAGGCAGGGCAACACCTTTAGCTTAATGCCCACATATTATGACAGTGTGATTACAGCATGGGAACTCTTTCTCTCTCTTTCTCTATCCTTCTTCATCTCTCAAACTCTTCCTCCCTTTTATGTTGCATTTTACTCCCATCCTTTAATAAACACACTCATAAAGGCCTCAAGCGTGCGACTCTTTGTCCATTGACAGGAGGTTAAATGTGGAAACAGGACCTTCTCTTCTCTCTCTCCTGTCCGATCTCCAGCTCTCTCTGAAAACACAACAACCCAAATAAGGAGATCGGCCACGTTTGAAGAGCCAGCGAGTGCGTGGAGAAGCCAGACCTTGGATGGGTGGCTAGATAGGGTGGAGTATGTGTCTGAGAGAGTGATAGTCAGGGAGTCAGGATGGAGTGGACGCAGAGTGGTGAGTGAAGGAGCAATGGATGGAGAGGGAGAGGATGGAGTGAAAGGATGAAAAGAGGGAGGGAGGGGTGAGAACATGGAAGAAGGAGGAGGAGGGGGTGATCAGAGAGTGGAGGCAGGTTCTGTTGCAGTTTAAATAACTACCCATATAGGGCTCAACTCTCCATCTCTGTTCACAACTTTCTGTCTCCTTCCTACTTTCTCTCCCCTTCTGTCTCTCCCTCTCTTTCTCTGTTTCTCTGCAGCTTTGCTGGACTCCTGCTCTCTGCAGAACAGTACTGTAAGACTGAATCTCCTACATCTCAGCACAACGGGAGACAGAGACTCACACTTTTGAAGCTGCATTTTCACATCTCAGAGAGGGGAAATCAACCAAGCAGCCACCATGGAGGCCATCAAGAAGAAGATGCAGATGCTGAAACTGGACAAGGAGAACGCCATCGACCGGGCCGAGCAGGCAGAGACAGACAAGAAGGCAGCAGAGGACAAATGCAAGCAGGTGGGATTGAAAGAGGAGAAAAGAAAGAGATGGTGATGACAAAGACAGTGTTAAGAGTAAAATCAGAAAGTCAGAAATTCTGTTATTTAATTATGAAAAAGGCAATTAAAAGAGTGACATTTAAGTTATGGATTTAGCTAAATGGCAAACAAAACAGCAAAGGAACAATTTGGTACTTACAGGAAGTGATCAATATTGAGCTGATTAGTTTTAATTGGAGGACATTCCTATCTGTAAAATAAAAAGTGCTGTAGAAAGAAACCCAGACCCAGCATAAGGCATACTTGAGGTTTTCCTTTAAGACTTTTCTCTTTATCCAGCTCTTAAGCTAATCACAACATTGATACATACCAGACATACCTTTAAGGAAACAGTCTGTAAACACGTTTCACATTTATTTATACAACAGCGCTAACAGATAATCTTGTTTTACTTTAGAAAATCTATCTCGAAAGTACTTGAAGGTTTTTTTGTTTTTTTTTGCCATCGCTCAGAGACTGGATGGTAAATTCAACAAATGTTTGTGACATTATATGAAGCACAAACACCCACCGCTCCTTACAAGGCCAGGCAACACTCTCAGGATAAACTCTCGAAACGACATAGTCTCCAATTCGTGTTAAATAATCATGTAATTACTTCAGTTCCAGCTAACAGGAACAAACGGCATGTAAATACCAACTTCTTATTAACATGGTAGATTTTTAATGGGGAAAAAACAGATAAGCCACCACCTGGGTCACCACAAACATCTGAAAGAAACCGGTCAAAGCTAAATGTCGTTTTTTGGCCACTTCAGGTGATGAGACCACCCAAGATCAGGATTTGGTCTTTGGGGAGGAAAAAGTGGCTACGTCCCTCCCTCCAGGACCAATTTAAACTGAGTTAATGGAACATCTGTGTGTCAAAAAGCTTATTTGACAGGTGTATCCAACATAAGAGACAGCACACACACATAATAAGCATGCAAATAGATACATAAATGGGAGACTGAACACACACACACACACACACACATACACACACTAGGCCCATGGTTCCAGGCCTCTGTGTGTTCCTACTGATAACAGCTGTATTTTTAGACACCAGGAGAGAATGACTGTGGAATTCAGAAGGATTATCAGAAGCACTTCATGTGTTCAGAGGGGAACACTGATTAGGGGGAACACTTAACCCTGTGTGACTGTGTGCATGTGTGTG
>NW_023339674.1:15697448-15723912 GCF_004916995.1 Morone saxatilis | reverse complement strand
AGAGAGAGAGAGAGAGAGGATTAGTCTCTGAATACCAGAGTTCATGTCATGAGAGACTGATAGTAAAACATTACCATTTAAATGTTCCCAAACATCATAAACACAATTAGACTCCCAAATCAGCCACTGCTGCTTTATCACTGGTTTGAATTCAGACACCTTGGCTTTAACAGCGTCCCATCAGAATGAATCATTATCTAAGCCAAATGCAAACACACTAAAAGTAATCGATTTCATCCGTCATTTTGCTCACATGAACAGTTTTTTTTAAGTTGCTGAAAGTTTTGAGGGAAAAACTAATCCAGTTTTTTGAGTGCATCGATTTAACCTTTGTTAGACATTTGTTTATTCAGGAGGGATTTTCAAAAAACATTGTCTCAGCATGCTGACAAAAGAAAATGTAACTTAAAACTATCAATACAGTGCAGGTGAAGAGAGAGCAAACAAATAGAATAGAACAGAGCAGAATATGATTTGAATATAATGAAAAATATTATGAAACTGAACAGAATATAAAAGAATAGATTTCTACCTCCTCAGGCCAACAGTGGAGCTAGCAGGAAATCTTCTGGGGGGAAAAGTGGGTAAATGTTTGGGTAAAAACATTAGAACGTAACAGGATTTGGATGAAAAGACACTGGGCAGAGACAGTAGAGTGAACTGGACTAACAGTCTCTCCTGTTGTAGCTGGAGGAGGAGCTGGTGGACCTCCAGAAGAAGATGAAGCAGACAGAGGACGAACTGGACAAATTCTCTGAGGGCCTGAAAGACGCTCAGGAGAAACTGGAACTGTCTGAGAAGAAAGCTGCAGACGTGAGTGAAGGGTCACACACTGTGTGTACTTACTGTACATACGCTCACACAGGGGGGGGGGGTCAACTGAGTTTCACTTCACTTCACAAATTTGAACTGAAACCAGCTTCTTATACAGTAATAATGATGCAGCACTGTTTTGCATTGAATCCTTAGCAAGAATATTGACAAGAAGCTCCTGCTCTTGCCGTTAATTACTTTTTCCGACTGTGATTCAAACTTATGTCACCATGGCACTATTGAAAACTAGAGCCCATTACTCCACAGCTGGACTGTTTCTAAGCCAGCACCAGCTGTGGTTTTACTTTGATCCACAGAGAAATGGTTTGGAGCACTTCAGAGACTGTTACATTCCAGTGCAGCCACTCCTGAAAGATGAACACACGGATAGACTGTAACCCCCTCAACCACACACACACACACACGCACATTCACTCAGGTCCTCCAAACCAGTAAAGATTACCAGACAAACTGCTACACAGTTGTTCATATAAATACAAAATGAATGTATTGTTTTGCTTTTTATGTTTGTCCTGTGATATTACCATAGACACACTTTCCATCTCAAATGCTGTACTTCATAAGTACAATTTTGTAAATTATTTGCATTTTAATGTTAAATTTTATGTATTGTTATATATTAAACTACCCAACAGTATATACATTCAGTTCTACTCCAACTTCATCAGCTACAACTGTAAAATTCTACTTATACGTTAATCTAACAGTAATATAACAATCATAGGGGGCATTGTTATGCCTCACTAGAACATTTACTTTTGGAACTTTTAGTGTATGCAGCTTATAATACTTAAAGAGTACTCTACTGAGTACTTTGACATTGTACTCCTATAACATCGTCACACTAATGATTTTCACAAAGGATTAAAATTTATGTTTTACAACCAGAGGTATAGTCTATTGTTTCCCATGTATTATGTTTCCTTGTCATAACCTGGCAGCAGTTTGGTCACAGATTCAGGTGTGTTAGCCTAGCGGTGGCTAATATAGCCTCAGGCACAGATAAGGAGTGGGCTAAAGAGGTCCTGTTAACTCACTTATTTTTAACTCCAGATTTTATTCTTCCTCACACTTGTAGTCTTCAGACCAACCGACAAGGACTCAAATGACATTAATGACATTTATCAGATTTCACACAGAAGGTTTTATACCACTTTTTTCACATATGCAGTAGTACTCCCCAAGACCTGTAAACATAGCATAGCCCCATGTGTTAAAGTTTGCTTTCAATAGAGTATTTTTACACTGTAGTATGGCTGCTATTACTTAAGTAAAAGATCTGAATACTTCTTCCACCACAGAGGAATACAATATAAATTTTAGATAGGATCATCCTTCTACATCAGCCCCAAACTAACTTTCAAGTCTCTGAGAAAATCTGTGTATACACAAATAACTAATTTCAGTAAATGTAGCGGAACATTCAGAAAGTTAGTTGTCCTGTGGCTAATCAGCTGCAATCTGGGGAAAATAGATCACATTCAAGATTGTTGGCAACACCGCAAACCACAGCACTGTATATCTGTCAGTGGTGGTTCCTCCAGAATTTTAGTGCATGCGTGCACAGGCGTGTAGTCATGTAAGGGAGAGAAGGAGAGCGGAACTCAAATCTAAACAAAGTCCTTATTAGGGAGTCAATTATGTCCAAGATAAAGCTAAAATACTGATCATACCAGTTTAATAACAACATAAAAATCCACTAAGTCATTCCAATAAGATTACTGAGCAAACCGTGCAGAGAGAAGCGTCATGAAAACAAAACCTCCCAGCTTCCACCAAGATGTGGCATTGTTTGAGCCTTGTGGAGGATATCCCAAGGAAATGCAGTGTTGTACTACACACAAAGGGAAGGGAAGTGTCTGACATACAGACACAGAGACTGAGGTTGAGACACACTGGATTATCCTCACGCAGTGATTAAATAAACTCTGAGAACAGTTCTGAGAAGCCTCACATGTAAAGTGGGTCAAGTGGGCCCCTGGAAAAAACAGTGGTTGAAGTTGTGGTTTGAGTCTGACTAGGTACAGCTCCACTCCTTTGTGTGCAGCAGTTTGTGAAAAGAGAGTTTTCTTAAAAATAGATTTTGTTTACAGTGTAGTCCCGATGTCAACATTTCTAGCCTGTAAAGCAGCTCTACTCCACTTCCATAAATTCCCCTCCACATGTCACTTATTAGAGGCCACAGTCAAGTCATTACACATCTGAATTCACACAGAGAGCACGACCAGATTGGAAACCTGGAGGGGGCTGGGAAAAGCAGAACAGTGAGCCAAAGACCCCAACAGGCGAGCAGTTGTGATTCGTGAAAAATAGTCCCTGAAGCAGCGACTAGTAGAGGTGATATTTAGGTCATCCCAGCTTCACTGTTAGTTCATGCCACCAGACAGAGAGTCTGATGCAGAAAGCCAAAGGTGGTGAGAGTCAAAGAGGGTGGCAGCATGTAGTGTTGTTGATACAGGTATTGATAACACTGTTCACTCCAGCAACAGTTACTGTTTTAGGGGGAAAGCTGGACTGTGGGGGTGGCCGGGCAGAGAAAGCAGAGAGCAGGCATTGGGGCTCTGGTATGCCAGGAATGCAGCTAAGGCAAACAGAAAACCCCACACTCCTGTGTCTAATGAAATCAATGCTTCCAGCTTTTCCGGTGCAAGGGGCAAATCAGACAGAGAGGCTCAATCAACAGATGAGATTGATTGTGAGCGACTTTTCTTTTCTTCACGGTGAGTTTCGAGCCGAACTTGAACCGAGCTGAGATCTGCTGGACGGCTTGCTCGTGCAGCCAACATATTTGCTCACAGGCCGAGCGTGTGAATAGGAAACGGGGAAGGTAAACACAGGCAGGGCTGGCAGAGAAACATGAAAGATGCAGCATAAATGTGATTTACACCCACACTATGAGCATCAGCTACAAGCAGGCAGGTGGTGGATGATGTTTGCTTACTCCTTTAAGACAAACACTCACACAGTTCCCCAAAAATAGAAAGATTTATGATGCATATCTTGTTAAAAGTTCACTAAACAGATTTCCTGAGAGGTAAGAGGTTCATAAATAGCAGGATAAAAAAAATCCCTAGAAGTAATATGTCATCATCAACTAGGGATATATTTGTCATATATACATGTATATATAGTATATATGTAGTTTCTTCTACTAATTTGAGTTCAAGAGGAAATACAGACAATATTTTGATCAATGTAATTATGTTTTAATAGTCTGTGCAGCTGGCAGCCTCTTCAGCCCTCCCCTCCTCATAATAGCTGCACACTATTTGTAACTTTATTTTGAAATGTAGTCTGCAATATAGTCTATAGTTTTTGAACTGTAAAATTATGCACACAGTATCTAGAATAATGTAATATTTCACTGAATAAGCACAAAATGATATATCCAATGATATTATAGCCTGACTGATGCTGGATTTTTGCAGTCGGTATCAATATTAATATTTGAGCCAGTAATTATATAATATAATAATATAAACACATAAACATTTTCTACAAGGATTCCTTGCATTAAGACACATACAAGTTTCTACATCACACTTGTTTAAGTTGCATACTGGATAAACTATTTGTGATGTCACAAATCATAGTGGTAGGCCCCGCCCCTTAAACATCAGATTTTCAGTGAGCACAGACAAACTTTCCACTTTCAGAAGAGTGAAAACATCCTTCTAGTGTCAAAATCTGCATCATACTCATTCTGCACAGTGAGCTCAAACAGCGACTTAAGGAACAAGAAGAAAAACACATTTTTGAGTGGAGGGTGACTATTGGTGACTAATGTTTGGCTTTCTGTACAGCAATTTCTTGCTACTTATCAACCAATGACACCATTACTGATCTATCTGTTGAGTCTTTATAGCCAAAATGATCCTTAATTTTGACCTTTTACCCCAGTTGTGTATATATGTGAGCAGTTTAACCATGAATTTCCCTTTTCCTTTCTGACGTTGTTTAATGTTAATGTATTTTTGAGTCTGTAATCTCCAGTATTTCCCAAGAAAGAAGTGAATACTTGAAAAAAGTGATGATCCAGTACCAGTGTTACACTTCACTGCATAGAACTTATTATTTATTAATTATAAATACTACAGTTTGCCATGACTGAATGAATGTAACAGTTAGAGGAATAATTCAGTTTTAAAATGAAATTGTCAAAGAAACTGTACTTATTGGTCATGGGCAATTTGCTACCTGCTTCATAAGGTCAGTATTGGAGCTGTTATTGATCCAGTGTTTTGGGGCTTTCATTGATTAACTTTAAAAGAAATGCTGGAAGTTGTTTCCACAATCAAATACACACTATGTATTATATTCCCAGTGCACAATGCAAATTCAAACCTCAAACTTAAATCTATAAAGGGACATTTCACTGTCAAATCAAGTTTAAAGTTGAAATTCGTGTTTGTGACTTCTAAACAAACACTGGACACTGTGCCTTTACAATAACTGAAAGTAATTCATCCTGGCTTTTCCTTTTTCTTCTCAAAGTCTCGTAGCAGTGATCGCATCAGTCACAGGGATCATGGATCGCTTACACACACACACACACACATTATAGGGACACACGCCCCGCCCTCTCTGACCTCATCGTCCCAATCATCTCTCTCCTCCTCCGCCACAGTCTGGCGCTCTCCGCTCTCCTCACCGCGCAGCTTTTCTACTCCTCTTCCTCAAACCCAAAGTGTCCGGACCAAAACTGCCACATTCCTGAGGACAACTTTCTCCACAGCTCATGAACCTATCATTCCTACAGACCAGAAGAAACATTTGGAGAACACCTGGACACTGTTCTTTTCTGGTTATATAACTTTTGTTGCACTTGAACGACTCCTTTACATTCCGAAGACTTTGGCCCCGGACGGACATTGATTGTTTTTCTTTTTAAATCAACGATCAAAGTCATTTTTTTCTTATTATAATATTATTCTGAATAGACCAAACAAGCAGGAGGCACTAGCCTACTTTTCTTTCTTTTTTTGCACAACCCAGAAATAGTCTTAACAGTTTTTTTCCTTTACGCGTAGTCTTAAATTAAGTAAGTAAACAGTCTAAAATGGCAGGTATGAACTCTCTGGATGCTGTGAAGAGGAAGATTCAGTGTTTGCAGCAGCAGGCCGACGACGCGGAGGATCGGGCTCAGGTCCTACAGAGAGAGCTGGACAGTGAACGGGAGCTCCGAGAGAAAGTGAGACAATCAAATCCTCTCATTTTTAGGTCTTTTCTGTCCCTCATAACCCCGCTCTTTTCCCGCTCCGCTCTGCTATCACACTGTCAGACACATGAAGTGATGTTAAATTCTTCGCATTCAACCTCTCGGGCTCTAAAAAAAGGTCTGATTAGTTCATGTCATTGATTCATTCGCGGGGCGTGATGGTGCCACAATGCAAGGCGTTGGTCCTCAATGAAAAAAGTTTGGATTCCTGCAGGTCTGTGCGCATGCTCAGTGCGGTCTGAGTTACAGGCCGCTGCAAAACTACAGTGAATAATGAAGACCACGTAGACACCGACCACTGAGCTTATTGTGTTAAAATTTAATATATTTATGAGACTGATAAACTTATTTCTTATTAATATGAACCATGTAAATACTCAGTTCATTATCTTATAATTGTGACCGCTTTTTAATTAGGTGGTATCAGCTGCCAGCATTTAGATGATGATGATTATGATGATGATGATGATGTGACTCTGGGGAAATTCACTTATCACACTCTTAATGTCTTTCTCAGTGACACTCAGCAGGGTGGATGTGTGCCAGCAGCAGCTGTCTGGGTGTATGCCTAACCACCATACCACCCGGCCTCCACTGATGATAGGAAAATAAAGGGCATTGACTCAGAAGTATGCCTACTCTGTTATTAGGGATTCAAAGGAATAGTCGGAAAAATGTGCCATTTTTAGCTAGAGCTGGAGCTGTTATCGCTTAATCGATTAGTCGATCCACATTGAATTCATCAGCAGCAATTTTGATCCTTAGTTAATCTTTAAAAGCTTCATATGTGTGAATATGTTCTGCTATCTTCTATCTTTGAGGTTTAGACTGTTGGTCTGATAAAAGAAGTACTTTAAAGATGTCACTTTGTGCTCTGGGAACTTGGTTTTTTTTTTGCTATTTGCTGATATTCTATAGATAAAACTGTTAATCAGTAGATTCGTCAGTACTGAGAATAATTGTTAGTTGCAGCCTTATTTTCAACACTTTCACGTGTTTACATATCAACATAGAGAATCAGCAGCAGTTGCACAACAACCCGCTGCAACCAGCACAAGTCATCATTGAAATGTGTGGTTTCTCAAACTAGACGCAAAGATGTGTTGAAAGTCACTCATCTGATTGTAAGCCCAGGTCTGTCACCTGCCTGTCTCTTGACTCTGCCCACATCCGAGTTTTGTAGTAGAGATTGGAGAGAAAAAAAATGCTTAGCAGCACAATTAAGTAACAGTCCTGACTTGTTTCACATGCTGCTTTATGGCATATGGTGTCATATCCTTTGCATATAGGAGCTGGTTAATGACAGGACAAGTAGAAAGATTGAAGGAGAGTGGGAGGGGAAGGTGTGGCTGTAAAGATATGGGTGCTGAGATGATGAAAGGAGCTGGCCTGCTGTAGGACTTACCCCTTTGTTACAGACTGCCTATTAGGTAACAGGGCACCTTTTTAATTTGACAATTGGGCGTTTGCTCAGCTTGTGGGTAATTGTTCTGATATGAACTTGTATACTGACGTCAGTGACATTAGTAATAATTCCTCATAGTTGTCTGTCTGTTACTACATAACTGGGACTTATAGAGTACCTTGTGTGTTTGTTTGTTCAGTGAAATATTAATGTCCAACCTGTAGGACTACATAATTCCAAAGAATTTGGTTTAATCAATGGATGGATGAATTGTGTAAGATTTCTGGTAGTACTTATTAATGTTTTATCTTTTAGGACACACCTCCTGCTAATTTCTGATGTTAAATGAGGCTACTGTGTGTTTTCCGTCACATGTACAGGGATGGGTGTGAGTACAGTAACTGCTCAGGAGCCAAAAGTAGTAGTAGTAGTAGTGGAGTAGTACAGTTGTAGTCAAACATTAACTTTTTTTAAGGATAACATGCACTGTCAGAACTTGGCTGACAAATTGAAATTTGTATTTTATAGACACTGAACACTTTACTTTAATGCCCCCTATTTATCATTTATGAGTAGTACATAAACAAACCAGAAATTGTACATATATATATTTAACACATTATAAAGTAGATACCAGAACCAGAGGAGTTGAAGGTGTTGACAAATAGATCAATAAACTTAAAAACACCCTATATATGCTTATAGTTACATTATAATGTGTGTAAACAATGTACGAAATGTGTTTGTACTGTTTACAAATGATAAATAGGAGGATTACAATTGTCCTTTATCTGCCTACCAGCCCTAGTGGATATGTTACATCTCGGCTAACCTTGATCAAACAGAGCAGTGTATTTGTGTGGCGGGGTTGGTGTGGTCCCACATGTGAATAATTAGGGCAACCTGGAGTTATTACTTCGGCACAAAAACTCTTTCATCGGAGCATGGGGAGATCAAAACAGGAACCTTGCTGAGTGCGTTAGGGTAATGAATCATTGTTTGAAAATGTAGAGGCATCAGAAAAACACTTGGCCACATCTCTCACTAAAAAATAAAAGTAATTGCTTTGTGTTATTCCTAATGCGGTTTTTTGCCTCTGGAGACGTTACTCAACCGCTCAATAATGCCCTTAAGGCTCTGTCAGATTACAGAGACATGACATAGTCTTCAAACGCTCATTTGACCTGCTTAGATGCGTTTTATGTATGGCCTTTATTCTCAATGAGCTATTCATTTTTCATTGTGTTTCACCGCAGTTACACTTGTTTGCTGGTTGAAGATTCAGGGTCAGTCAGGCCAAAGATGATTGTTTTTACTTAATTCATGACCCTGAAAGCTGTGTGAGCAACAGATGAACCATTTGTGATACAACTTTCCCCTCTGTGATCGACATTTTTTATATTTGTGAGAGTAAATAATGACATCATGATCAGAAATGACAACAAAGGACATTAAAGGCGTAGAATTAAAAGCTTAGTAAAGTATCTCTTCCCTTTTTTGAAGTAGAAGTTTTTGTATGCTGAGCACACGCATGTTTTCACCAGACAACATACAGTTGCCATGGTGATAATTGGTGTTTTACCGCAAAGCGTGCAAACGTGCAGTTTGTGGCATACTGATCCATATCTAAAGCCAGATTAAATGGGAAGTGGGACTCAAACCCCCACTGAGGTATCAGTTTTGGGAAGAAGGTCATCCCCACACACCTCCATTCCCCTCGGCTGCCCCTCCCAGGATGTCGTCTGCCGACTCTGGTCCAGCGCTTCCTGTGCTTCTACTCCCAGCACTTCCTGTCCCTGAGCTCCAGCACTGATCAACAGGAAGATTAGTGTTTGTGGTGGACTGTGGTGGTTTCTACACGGGTTAAAGCAGATTCTTGTCAGTGGTGTACAACTTTAGGGAAAGTTCAATACTTTAAAATAAAAACAAATGTTAAATGTCCACATCAGCTCCTTTCAGTTCACTTGAAGTTAGTTTTCTTATGACAATGGGGGTCAACTGATCTGTCTCTATACACTGGATTTGGGAGACACACTGAAGTTACAGCCGTGTGCATTTTACTCCACTTAGATCTCATATTGAAAACTAACTGCAGGAAGTAATTTAGAAATAATGCTTATCTTAAACACAACTTCCTTCAGCTCATCAGTTTGTCAGAATGAATCATAAGTAGCATCTGTTTGCTGCTTGGTGTGGGCAGTGGGTTCGAAGGTTTTCTTCTGGGCCGCTAGCAGTCCTCAGCAGATTCTGTGGAAAGAAATACTTCCTGGTTTCACTGTTTTCTTTGGACTTTCTCCCTGGGAATAGCTCAACTTTCCAAATATAACTGCCACATGTTGATACGTTTTGACAGTGTTGGCATTCTGGGGAAAACTCCCATGTTAGTGGCTTGTGGCTTAGCTGATTATGTAGGCCAAGGTTGCGGGTTCTAGTCCAAGCAAAGAGTAGAATATATTTGTACAGTCTGTGCTAGTGAAGATAAATTTGCTGTAATGTCATTAAGTAGCATTTAGAGAGTGGGAATTATAGTATTCTATGTAGCATTTATAGCATATAGTAGTGTTTAAATCATTTGAAATCCAACACACTGAGCCAGTCTTTTACTTTGTGGATGCATGCAAAGTTCAGTGCTATACTTGTGTTGATGGTTTTGTCATTTGGATCTCTGCATCTGTTAGCATGTCAGTGCTTGTACTGCAGAGTGGAAATGGTATTGATTTAGCCTGAAAGAACTGCATAAACTGTTTTATTGCTTGGGTAAACTGCTGCTACGATTGTTAGTAGTTAAATCGTCTGCTCTCTATTTGCTCAGAGACCACACAATTAAAGACCAATGCTGTTTTCTAAAAAATGCCACTAATGTAAATTCCATTAAACCAAGAAAGACAGCTGTCTGAATCCTGTAAAGTCCCCTGAATAGTTTTCTTCCCAGTACATTTCGTGGATTCCTGAAGGGCCTCTTGTCACAATTAGACAGTTGAGTATTATGCGGCAGAGCCTGAAACGAAAGCCTCAAACCAGCTCAAGAGCTGCGTGAAAGTCTGAATACATACTGTAGAAAAATGGCGACAAATTACATTTTGCACAGAGGGAACTCATAGTGATGCTTGTCTGGAAGTTTAATAACCTTCTTTTACATATCATACCTTATGACAGGCTGGCTTATACTGTATGTAGCTGTCTTTGCATGCCAGATCTTTATGGGAAAAAAGATTACACACTCACAGACACACATTCACATAGAGAGTAGTGAGCAGTAGAGTCAGGAATAACTTCCCCTAAAACCCAACAGCATTGTGCAGCTCATTAGCCCACTGCCCTGGAATCAGCCAATAATTAGATTCCTCTTTAACTTGTCCTTGATCCTGTCTCTAATACATTTAATACACTCAGGTATTTTTTAAGTCATTCCCAGTAGAACTGTGCTGTATCTTCATGTCAGCCTGCAGACTGTTTATTAAATAGAGGCCAATAGACAATATATAGTCAACCAGTGACAGAGAGGTGAATGGAAAAGCACATTAGAGCCCTGCATTCCTACATATTGTAGTTTGTGTCACTTATTGATGCTCCTGAGAATAGCCTGGAAGCCTCAACATCTGTATATGGTCGTTAGCTTAGCATAAAGACTGGAAATGGCAGTAAAGAGCTAGCCTGGCTTTGTACAAAAGTAACATAACATGCCAGCCAGCGCCTCTAAAGCTCACTGATTAACACTTTATATCTTGTTTGTTTAATCCGTACAAAAACGGAGTGTAAAACAGGCACAATGTGGTTTTACGGGGGCTTGTCACCACCGTTCAGTAGCCAGACTCTGGGAAGTGACTGCGCCCAGCCGAGAAATAATCCGGCACACAACCCCCTTTAAAACTACAATGTGTGTGGATTAAATAAACAAGGTATAGCAGGTTCATTAGTGAGCTTTAGAGGTGATGATAAGCAGATTTTGTTATCTTTGGGCGAAAGCTAACAGGCTGCTGGCTGTAGGTTCACATACTGTACAGACATAAGAGTGGTCTGCTTCCTCTCATTTAACTCTGACCGAACTATTCCTTTAAGACTCTTAAAGCCACCAAGGCTGAATGGCTTTTAGCGAGGCACTAACAGGTCCAGGGAAGCTGTGAAGTAGCCAGCAGTCATAGGAATGCCATTCACCTTTAAGAAAGAACTGGTGTTACATATTAAACAAGCTTGATAACAGGGCAGTTACTTGTCATCCAGTATCTTTTACATATGTGTGTGTGTGTGTGTGTGTGCTCGCTGCCACAATCTTCCTGATACTCCACCACAAACACTCTCCATACAGTAGTTTGTTTTACCATATAAGGCGGTGTGCGTCCCTGGCAGTCAAAGAATGCAAAGTGGGTGCTAAAGGAAGAGGCAAGGCCCAGAGACAGAGAATACCAGCCCTGAAAGAAAGAACAATCAAAGGGAGGAAATGAAAGGATGTTGGGCAGCTGACTTCCTGTCACTCTTTTCTAGATCCTTATTTGTAAAGTGACGTTAGTATCTATTCTTAAAGAAAAAGCTTCATTCACTCGACTTGGTATTTCCCAGCTCTTGTGACCTTTACCTTAACATTGAAGTCACATTTGTTAGTTTTGTGCAGAAGCTCTGAATGCTTTTCGAAGAGCTTGTGTTGCTGTCCTTTACGCATTGGTTAAATTGTTTTCTAAAGCTGCAGTTGAAGTATAGTCAACAGTACCTTCAGGATTTACAGGAAAAGCTCTTCTTTACTCTGGTCATGGCTGAGTGAATTAGAGGCATGAGAGTATGTGCTGTACACATATAAGATTATTTTTATCTGACACAAGACTGTCTCTGTCCATTAGGGGATCCCCCCCCCCCCCCCGTGTTTGTGAAAAGCTGATGACAGATAAAACACCAGGTTGCACAAATTTGATTGAGAGCGTAGATATACCACTACCATAGTGGTTATTAGCTAAGACTTTTTGTGTTTGTGTGTTGCCTGACAACAAACATTTAACTGGGCAGGAAGCTGGCTGGTTGCTAGCTGGAAATTATGTTTGCTTGAGAAAGGCATGGATTGACAGAATGAGAGTTACTGTTTGCATGTTTGTTGAGTGAATGTGTGTGTCTGGAAGTGCATTACAGCATCTGATGTGCCAGTGTAGCTGACCTGAAGCTCATGAATAGCATGTTTGTTTATGTGCAGACGGTATTCTTCACAGCACATTGCTCCACTCAGGACTTGGGACTCAGGAAGTGACAATGTCTGTTATTTCAGGCTCCAGTTTAATCCTGTTCAATGTTTCTGACCAGCCACATGTAGTGTTGACAGATGCAGACCAGCATAGAGGACATTGCTGATGAGATTTCAAGATGTTCTAGCCGATTTATAACTTTTCATTCATTCTATGTTGGGTTGGGTTTTCCTCTATCAACTGTTGGCTGTTTTAAGACATGTCAACGCTAGTTCGGCAGACATTTCCTGTCTCATATCAACGCTGCCTCCCCTGGCAGCTCTGGGTGCAGTAGGGCAGGACCTGGGAGAGAACAAAAAAGAACCAAGGGAGGGAGCGAGAGAGAGAAAAAGAGAGGTGGAAAGACTGACTGGCTAGTCAGCAGTCTTAGATGACATGGAGACGAGAGAGAGAAAATGTTAAAAATTAAAAACGAGGCCTGTGCCAGCAGGAAACCATGCTTTCATTTCCTGAAATATTGAGTCTATGACAGAATGGAAGAATAGACTGGATGGAGGTCTATTTATTCTCAGCACAAACAGACTTTTAATAACTCTTTTCCATTGAGCTTTCTGAGCTCCCTCTTCTCTCTCTGCAGTGATACCTTTTCTCCTCATTGCCAGTCCTTTCTCTTTTGTCTCTCTTAATGACTTTATCTCACCAAATGTGTAGCGGAATGACTCACCTACCTGTAAAATGAATTGCAGACACTTTGACTATTGATCTGACTGGCAGACTGACTTCTGGACTGAATGACTAGCTAATGAGTCATTGACCTACAAACTGCTGCCCTGCAACCGAACACAGAATAATGTCTGTTTGTCAAAGAAATCCCCAGCTGCTTCGTTTTAAGAACAGGGAGTGTGAGTACGCTGGTTTTGAATGAATAGTTCAGCGTTGTCAAGTTATGTTATGCTGTTTGAGCTGTCTGGTTGTAAACTTACATTTTAACAGTAGGCAGTTTCTTTAAGGTAACTTTTGTATGAAAGCTGGCTGGTTTTCAGTTTGCAAGCGTCTCCCTAGGAGGTTGTGGTTGGATACACTCCCAGGCCAACAGAGAGGAAATGCCTGTATAGTTGTCTGTTTGCTTTCTTTTTCCTCTCTCAGCCTTTGTTTACCAAGGGCAGATGAGAAGAAGCCCATTAGTCCAACCTACTTGCCCCAGTTCTGCATTCACAGTCACCGGAAATTGAGTTTTTGTCAACGTTTCATTCAGTTGTCCCATCAAAGTCCCACGATTTTCAGATATTACAAAGGATCAGCTCTTCCAGCCAGACTCAGCAGTTAGTTAGTTGTGTTTCGTCAGAGACTATTTATTACAGGTAGGCCCTGTTTTTGTACAAGATCCTCCAAGGACCTCCAGCTGTCTCCATTTCACTTATTATTCATCAGCTGGACTCTACTATTGATTTGTGAAACATGAGTGGCCCCAGAGAGCAAGAAGAACAGATTACATCTCACTTACTCATAGTACAGATGGAATTGAATGTATTTTAGTTCGTGTGTGGATTGAGGAGACTGCATGAGCTTCATGAGTGTAAAGAACAGGCAAAATATTTCCCTATAGTCATGATACCAGGTTATATATAGCTGCTTTTATTTAAACATATTTATCCGAGGTATATTTCAGAACAAGAGTCCTATAAAGGCACGGCACTGAATGTTTGTGTAGCTGCCTCTCCCCCAACATGGCTGCCTCGATACACCGGTGGACAGTTTCTTTGCAGTGGTAAAAAGTGTTCAACACTGGCAAACACTAAAGTTACTGTTTCCCAATACAATAATAACACTTATGTTTAGTTTTTACATATGAATTTAAAAAAAACACATAGAAACTGTCACAATGGGGGTAAGTGAAAGTGAAAAGTCTCTATTATACAAAGATTCTTATAACTTAGGGGGAGAATTAGCTTAGGTCATCTTAACAAACCTCCAGACAGTGGTCAGGGAAAATAGGGGGCAGGAGGACACACCAGATTCCTAGAAAGTACCCTTTCATCCCTGTCTTATTTTTCTCTTATTCCATTTTCAACATAGCCTCACAAAGAGTTTTACAAGCCACAAAACAATAACACTAAATACGAAAAGCAGGCAGTTCGAAGAAAGGTACAGGTTGCCGTCCACCTTTTTCTCTCTCCTCACTGCCCCACTTTGTGCCTTTTCTTCTCTTCCTGTTTTACGATGGGAACAGGGGGGAGGGGAAACCAGCTTGGATGATTTAAAGTTGAATGAATGAATGACAAAATTTCTCTCTCTCCCCCTTTTTTCCTTCTCAGGCGGAGGGTGATGTAGCAGGTCTGAACCGTAGGATTCAGCTGGTGGAGGAGGAGTTGGACCGAGCCCAGGAGAGGCTGGCCACAGCACTGCAGAAACTGGAGGAGGCAGAGAAGGCCGCAGATGAGAGCGAGAGGTCAGATTAAATTATATTAAGCAAGATTCAACCATGATATTCCTTAGATGTCATTGCCTGTGTGTGAAACCCATTTCATTGCAACACCTGGCTTTCATAACATGATTTAAAGGCTTATTTATCCTTACACACTGTGTCGTGTCCGAACAGAGGGATGAAGGTGATTGAGAACCGAGCGATGAAGGACGAGGAGAAGATGGAGATTCAGGAGATGCAGCTGAAGGAGGCTAAACACATTGCAGAAGAGGCCGACCGTAAATACGAGGAGGTGAGACTTTGACAGCAGGAGTCAAGACCGACATCCTTAGTCAGGATCCACTCTGCTGTCCAGGCTCTTGTCTTTTGGATCCTGTTGTGCTTTGAGTCCCTAAATTTCCCCCCTGAGTTTGAATGTTTTTCGTCCTAGGTGGCCCGTAAGCTGGTGATCCTGGAGGGAGAGCTGGAGAGAGCTGAGGAGAGGGCCGAGCTCTCAGAATGGTAAAACCAGCAAACACACAAACATGAGCATGAAGACGCACATGTCCACACTTGAACACTTTTGCATTAAAACAATATGCCGGCCTCTCTTCACAGTAAAGCCAGTGACCTGGAGGAGGAGCTGAAAAATGTGACCAACAACCTGAAGTCCTTAGAAGCCCAGTCTGAGAAGGTGAGAGTGACATTTGAGTACATTTACATATTTATATAAATAAAAAATGCAGCTGCCTGTAGCAGACCTTGGTTTTTTTTTATCCAGCAATGTTCAAAACAAGCATTGTGTCAGGATTATGTGTAAGGCTAGCCAAAAACTGTGAGTAAAAACCACTTGTTTTCCATGCCAGGATGCATTCACTGAGTCTGACAATGTTTTGGCCTGCCGAAGACAAACATATCTGTTCAAAAAGCATTGGTGGTAAAATGTAATTTCCTAACCATATTGCTTTATATTATGGCAGAGAGTTGCTTTCGTTCTCTTTCACAGACACACAACCTAAATATATACAACAGTATATACTGGACACCAGGTCTGGCAGCCCGCACATACTCATCTCCACTTCGCTGTATCCTATCATTTGGGCTGTTCTCATGGCTCAGGGGACAGTAATTTGAGTGTGTAGGGAGGGATACCACATCAACAAAGTATTGTTTCATACTACCTCCATTATAATTGTGTATCATCAGGCCCTACTTACAACACAACCATTTATTTTGCCCTCAGGTTATCTAAATGAAGACCTGAACATATCAAGAGTATAAGACCTGAACTCCTTTGACACAGAGATGTTTAAATATATGTTTGCACAATAACTTATCAACCACACGACAAATTAGCCTCTGAGGCTGCTTTTTTATCATGCGGGGGTTAATAGTGTTTCACTATACACGAACCAGCAGCCAGTAGAGACCTGCAGTACATTCTTCCTGTTTGCAAGATTACATTCCTCCCCAGGCACAGACAGGCAGTATGACGGCATGCCAGGCTTACCACATGACCGCTCTCCTTCAGCAACACATGCCTTTGCTTTGTTCAGTCAGGTCTGCCATGGTTGGCATCACAGCGAAACCTGTTCCCTGGCCAACACCTCGTGTCTTTTCGTGCCACTACCTTATATTTCTCTCCTTTAAAGGAGTGGTGCAGCTATAATTTTAATATATCTTGAATGTCAGAATGTATTCACACTGTTAGGTGAAAGCATGTGCGTATTTTTGCCACTTACTTGGTAACGTCATTTCTGTGTCTCTGTCAACAGTACTCAGAAAAAGAAGACAAGTACGAAGAGGAGATCAAAGTCCTGACTGACAAACTGAAGGAGGTGAGATCCTGATTCTAGTGATTCCACAACAAAAGGAAAAGCCACAAAAAAAAAAGCTGCCTCTGATGACATTAGTGTATACGGGATTCGTTTAGAGGGAAGCACTTTTGTCATACTTGGGATGGGCAACACAATTGGGTGGTGGTATACTACACATGTATGTATGTATGATGTAACTACAGCGTCTCTGGGTCAAATTTGGCTGAGGACCTTTGATGCATGTCATCCTCCATCCTCTCTTCCTACATTTCTCTCCTAGTTTTATTCACACACTTAAGATTGGTTATTTTTATTACTAAATTGATTATTTAGCTGGTTGAGCTTATTCTTTTTATCAGTTTAATATGCGTATGCTTTAAAAACCTAAATGTCAAACTTGTCATTTTTATGATTACTTGCTGTTGAAAAGCAATGGGTGTCCACTCTTGAATGTTGAATTCACTACATTATAGCGTGTTTCTTGTACAATGTAACATACTGTTTCTGTGTCTGTGTCAGGCTGAAACCCGTGCAGAGTTTGCAGAGAGGACAGTGGCCAAACTGGAAAAGTCCATTGATGACCTGGAAGGTATGAAATCAGTACCACTCACATGTCATAATGTTGCAGATTTGCACCAAAATATACATTTTTCATATAAGATAAAAAGGCAAAGGCAGTTCAATCGGTCAATAGTGTGACTGGCTTTAAATGAACAACCCGTCATCTGGAGCGAAGGATGCAAGAAACATGTTGATGAACCACATGCAGATAGTTACATGGAGTTTCCTGTAGGTCAGGGACTAAATCTAATCATAATCCATCTTAATGCACACACACACACACAATTACATTCAGTTTGACAAAGACCCCAGAAGGAGTGTCCTATTCCAACACTGGAAATATTTTCTGTGGAAGAGAAAGAGCCAGATGTATGGAAACTCCTTACCTAAGACAAGCTAATAAAAGACCCTTGTTTCTGAAGGACAACTAGTCCATGTCAGCCAGGCTGCAAAGAGGACAGAATGTGCTCAGATGTTTTTAGGTCAGCATTATTTAGTTGCAGAACCACAGGCAGCTGAGTTTATAGAGTTATTGGTGCAGTTTTATGAGAGATTCAGAACAAGCTTAAATGCTCAAAGCTCACCGAACTAAAGAGCTGAAAGCATAATTAGATGTGCATCATTCTTTCTTCCAAGCATTTCTGCATCTTTAAAAAGCCTGACCTATTTTTTTTGTCTTCTCCTTCCTCCCTCTCCTCTTTGCCTCCATCTGTCTCTCATTCTTATCCTGCTTTTGGCTTGTTTGTGTCGTTGCTGTCCTTGACACCTGCCTGCACTTCCTGTCGACCTCTGACCTCCAGATGAATTGTATGCTCAGAAGCTGAAGTACAAGGCCATTAGCGAGGAGCTGGACCATGCCCTCAATGACATGACATCTCTGTAGATGCTCTCTCTCTCTTTCTCTGTCTTTCACTTCCCTTTTTCCGTCTCGTGTTCGGATTCTCCAGCTTCTCCCTGTGGATCATACATGTGCCTTCCTCCCATCTTACTATGCAGAAAAAAAATAATTAAAATCTTTTTTCTTTCCTACTTCACAGCTTTTTGTCTCTCTGTTCTTCATAATTCATACAAGCTGTATATTGTAGTAAAACATTTGATGCATATCCTCAGCTACATTGTGTACATTGCAATGCACTCTTTGGCTTTTGTAATTAGGCAACCTGCAGTTTGATCTTAATGTACATTGTACATCTTATTATAAGCAAGTGTATGCGAGACAAGGTGAGAGATTTACTCTGGTTTTGGTGTGAATTAATGCAATTTGCTGCCCCCCTTTGACCCCGTAAAACACTATTTTGGTTGTAAATCTAACTTTAATGGTGTCTGATTTTATACATTCACGTGTGAATAGTACAGATATGAACACTATTTACACAAAGGCTGCATCTAATACAACGAATGACCCCACAGTGTAGCATACAGGTCCTCTAAAAAGTCCATACTGTAATCTACTAACAGCCGTCAGGCAGACAGCAGCAGTGAGCAGGTTATGCATGAAAGGCACAGAGGTGTGGTTAGATTTTTTTGCATGATGCACAGCTTAACCATTAGTTATATGCAAAACAGCTGTTCAGTAAAACAGTGCTCTGTGCTGCTTTACAATGGATGTTGTTTCAAGTAATGGTTGAGGCTTTACCATGTCACTTTTCTTCCTTTTCTCCAGAGAAATTATCACATGCCAAAGAGGAGAATCTGGGCATACATCAAGTCCTGGACCAGACCCTGCAGGAACTGAACAGCTTATAAACACACAGAGAGGAAACTGGAGAGGATGAGATCGTCACGTAACATTCCTTCAATGTTCGACTCCATTCCACATTTCGAGCTGTAAAATCTTTATTCCCCGTGAGAAGGGGGATTAACTTAATGCTTGTCCCTTGATGTTTTTTTATTTTTTTTCTAAGGCACAACTTTCTTTTTTTTTTAAAGATGGGAAGTTACTTTCACCACATCGCTTCTTTTTTTTATTTTTATCTCCAGCTGTGATTGCAGAAATTCTCCCCAGAAATAATTTTTGACCACTCCTTTAAAAAGAACTGGCAATTATTACACCCATAAGAAAATCTCAGATTTGGTCCCTAAACCACTTAAACTGGCTCAGTTTTACATTTTATGTGCACATACATTAAGCCTCTGTCTGATTATTTTAATACATATGCTGCAGATGGCGTTGGGGTTCGCTCAGTCTACATTAGTGCCACCCAGTGGTGATGTGAATTTAGGCATCAGTTTCATTTTTCTGATCATGCTGTACAAACTTAAGAGGCTACAAGTTAACAGACATTTGACTTCTCTGTGCCTGCCTTTGCAGTATCCTCTTAAATCTGTAATCTCTAAATCTCTATATTTGTACGGCATGGTCAAATGGACAGGTGACCTTATGGAAAGGTTTCACTTATACACAGGTCAAAGCACATGCTGCTCAGTCACTCTAGGCTTCCTTACATTTAATTAAAAAACTAATGCCTCTTCTGCCAATCCCCAGTCATCCTGAGGCCTACATGTTGGAGATGCACTGGATATTTATGTGCATCCAGCTTTACTACTCTCTCTCTTTGGTGTGGGAATCTGTGCAGAACCTGGGAGCTGTGCATGTATAGTATCTAGCAGTGACCTGCATCTCTAAGCTGTACTACCTTCCCCTGAGCTTGACCTGACCGTAGACACTTTCAGCAACATTGCCAACAATACGCCATAATGTAGCCAATATTTACTAGATTTACAATTTATTATTACATGAGCGAGCTAAACCCCAAACCACTGGAAGCTCAGTCAAGTTTTAATAACCATGGATACTTATTGTATATAGTAGAATAATGTTAGGTATATGATAAATTGTATTGCTTTGATTTTTTTTCTGGGTTTGTTTCATTTACACCACTTTTTTTGCCAAGGGAACTCTCCAAAGACCAAAGAACACGCATAACACAGACAATAAATTCTTAAATTGTTTTATTTCTTTTTTGTTTGTGATGGTCATCATGGTTTCATCTCATGCCAGGGCCATGGAAAGCACCTCACACGTGATCAAGACCATTTTGAAATGTTTCATTCACCACCACCCCCCCTCTATGTCAACCTAATAAATGTTTTACAGAAATCATGACTCATCTGACTTTTTTGTGCATTTGGATGATTAAAAAACATGTTTTACTTTGTCAATAGAAGTAATCGTAACTACACGACATTAAGTGCTTCATTTTGTTAATCAGATATACATAGAATTAAATCTGAGCATATAATCACAATGTCTTCATGTATTTAAGTTTATTTTAAACTTGCATTGCTCCTCTCTTGCTCCGTCCAACGAAACCCCACAGGGGGATGACATTTCTCTTAGCCACATTTAAAATCATGAAGTTTGAGGCTCACACTCATTTATCCATGGTCCAATCTGCTGCCTGGGGTGTTTTGTTAGATTTCTGATCAAGAAATTTTCTTTCTGAAAGCACAGCCTAGACAGACGAAAATCAAACATTTTAATATCGCAGGTAAAAGATTTTTTTTAATACAAAATACTTGTTTTGTGACATTTTCCTCACCTTCAGTTAGTCTGCATTTCCCTCCTCTTGGCTGGCAAAGGACTAAAGAGCAGCCTGCACAGGGAACCACTGTCTGAGAATGGCTGAAGATGGTGGTGATCCTGTAGCAGCCTGACAGAGTATTTAAAGATAAATAAGAATATGCCACTTTAAAACACATAATACAATATAAATATTAATTATAATTATCAGTGAGGAAATTATACATGTGCTACAGTTCTTACCTGTGCACTTAACATCCATGAAGTAGGAGTTGGGACTCTGCACCAGCCTCTTCTTCTTGTGTCTTATCCTCTCCATTGCAAGGCTGGGGTGCATCAGATCCTTAGCCAGCTGCAACAGAGATCACAGCATGATTACATTAGTCATTTTAAATAATGCAGTAAACTTTATGTGTTTTTATTTCACTTATTAACTGGATGATGAGTTTTGGTTATACTCTAATGCCCCCTACTGTCTGATGGATAAATTGTTAAAGCAAGTACACAGACATGTCCAGGCAAGCCCGGGCATTATTCCTGTCAGCTGTATACTCAATCCAGATTATAATAATGAGTTATAAACACATTTAGGCATATTGACGCTGCACACCTCACGTAACAATGGACTGATGTATATTTCTCATTATGTTTATATTTATTAACAGTTAATAACAAACTATTCGAGCAGCTTTCTGACAAACAGAACATTCAATTCTACAGGTTCAAATGTTGTTACCATAAAAAACAGAGACTAGAGAAATATAAAGATTTTCACTTACAGGCATTTTGGCTGAAATCACTTTTGTGAGTTTTGGTCCAATGTAAAGAAGATGCAGTAAGTGCGGTGTTAACGTTGAGGTTAGTTTGTTGTTGGATTGATGAACGTGTTGGTTTCAGTACCGGAGGAGATCGAGGAGGCGGGGTCTGGGTCTTTAGGGGAGGCGCAACAGATTATTATAGTGGCTGAAGTGGTCCATGTGGAGTACATAATAATGTTACTTTAATAATTATGTTAATAAACAGCACAAACGCTGTAAAACCAGATACGTTCATTTAACAAAATGAAAAAAATAATGAATTGAACCAAAAATGGTTGAAACTGATTATAGCCTACTGATAATATCTGTTTTTAGTAAAACTAACCATATTTTGTTTTTAAAAAAACAACATTCTTGATAAAGTAGTTTTAGTCATTTTAAGTTTTTTTTTGTATTATGAAAAATAACCTAATAAAAAGTACTTTATCAAGAATGTATTTTTTACATAGAAAATAGAGTTTGTGTTACTTAAAATCTTCAATATAATCCGCTTCAGATAGATAGATAGATAGAAAGATACTTTATTTATCCCGAGGGAAATTCAAGTATCCAGTAGCATACAAAATACAAAACATACATTAATGAATCATTAAAATATCAAATATAAAATATTATATATATATAAAATTAACAGTAGCTACAGTAAACAGTGCAAACACTCAACACTTATTTCTAGTTAAAATAACTTCTCACATCACAGTAAGAGAAACCACTATGAATGTCTCTAACTACCTCAGTTTCACAAGTAGAAATGTGGTCTGAACATAGAAAAACTGAAACAACCCTTTTCCTTAACGGCCTTTAATCTCACATTATATCTAGTACCTGTCAGATACTTCTAGTAGAGCAATAACGTCAGTCTAAGTTCCCCTTAAACCTAATGGAAAAGGAAACTAACACAAACCACAGATAGAAATCACTGGTAAACTAAAGTCAGTGTTATTTCGGTTGACCACAGCACACAAACACCGCCCAGTGCACCGGTTGCTCAGATCTCCACACGTTGCGAATGTCAAACATCGTCTCATTCCGGGTGACCTCAGGCATCGAAACGAGCACACCCACCGGCATGACGACGGACTTCCGTAGCCACGACGACAGAGCAGAGTGACAGTTGATTCGACCAAAAGGCCGCTCGCGACCAGTGACGTCTCTGTGTGTGCGCGCAGCGGGCGGGATATCCGCAGTAGTAAGCTAACTAATAACATGGCGAAGACTTACGATTACTTGTTTAAACTACTCTTAATCGGCGACTCGGGCGTCGGGAAGACCTGCGTGCTGTTCAGATTCTCAGAGGATGCCTTCAACTCAACGTTTATCTCCACTATAGGTGCGTGAAAAGTCGCGTTATTAGCGTTGTCTTTGCCGAAAAGTGGCACCGGAGCTGCAGCCCATCCCGTCGGGCTAATTTTGGTGCTAACTTTTCTGCCTAGCGTTCATCTCGCTGTGGCTAGTCAGGAAGCAGCTTGTTAAGAGGGGCTGTTTTAGAAACGACAGTGGCATTATAACCCGTAGAAAGCCCCCCTGTGTGTGTGCAGTACAAGGGCTGTTTATACATATTACATGTATTACATATGAGCTCTGGCAGGCTGAGCTGACGAGCCTCAAAGCTGTCAGTGAGCTAGTTGGCAGTGTCAGTTTTCATATGTACTTCGCACTCTGGTAGACAACGTGACAGAAAGTGTTTATGAGGTTTCTAACGACACACATTCATGTTTTTATCAATGGGGTGCTGAGGTGCTTTCAGATACAGGTGACAGATGTGCTAAAATTGGCCTGAATCGTGTGACTTTTGTTTTTCCTCAGGTATTGACTTCAAGATCAGAACAATAGAATTAGATGGGAAGAAGATCAAGCTACAAATATGGTAAGATAGTCAAACATAAAATGCTTTTACTTCACAACTTGACTAATATGAAATAAGAAATGTTCAGAGATAGATGGCAATTGCTTTCAGTCTCCAGTTTATTGGGTATATCTAACTAAGACTAATGCAGTCTAATCCAATAGCCCTCCAATATAATAGTGTAATAAAACCAATCTGCAATAAAGCCTGTGTTAGTTTAAGCTGGGTGTAACAACTTAGTTTATATGGCTGTTGTATAACATAACGCAAAGTGGTTTTTATTTTTTAAAATATACCCTATGGTGAGGTGATATCTTTAAAATTAAGTAACAGTAATTAAGTTAATAACAGTCTTCTGATGGTAGAAGACTGTAAAGATTCAAATAAGTAACAAGGCACAACTGAGGTTTCCTGTGTTTAAAACTTTGTACCACTTTGTTTTCTTCCCTTGACAACACTGCTGACTTCATGGGTTTCTTTGATTTGATATAATTTTAAAGTTTAGATCATTGTGTCCACTGAGCACTGATGTGACAACATTTTACCAATATATCCTCAGTAAATACGATTATAGTAAAGGAATGTTTTTGTTAAGTTGCTTAATTGTTGTCTTACCAAAGCTGAAATGGAGATCAACGTCTACTTCATTTCTCTGTTTCTAATACAGAGGTAACTTGTGATATATTCGCTCTTTTACCATTTAGCCTAATGCTGTCAAAGTTGTATTCCCGCACTATAAACCTGACTTATTTACACTCTTTATGTGTCTTAAGTACTTTTAAAGGAAAATGAAACATTGTGGTTTAAAGAGTAGTTTGCTTTGGTGCTGTGTCATGACCACCAACAGCTCTGTGACTGCATGAAGTCTTTCACAAGGCCTCGCCTCAAAGATGCTGGTTTTGCAATTTTCAATTTTTTGCAAAACCCAGCTGGCTCTGGAGTTGGTTATGGTTTTTAAAAAAAAAAAAAGTTTGACTAGAAATGTAAAGATATGTCGGTTAAATTGTCACTCAAATATGTGAAGATTCGAATTAGAGAGGTGAAAAATGTATCCTGGTACTTTTAAACAGCAGCGGGGACTCTCTACTTTGACGTCCTATGTTACTTGCGTCAGTAGCTACAACAAGGCACAAAGACAGTTTCACTTTTACAAAGAAAAAGGAAATATGCATGTTTTTTCACAGTTTATGTCCTACCTCAAGGATGTCCTTGGTCAAGTGTACTTCTTCACTTTTGTTTTTAATTGTGAAACAATCATATTGTGAGTTGAGTTTATCGTTACAGCCCCATTTTTTCGAGGCTCTTTGCTTAATGCACAGAGATGAAATTGACATTGATCTTTTTAAAAGATCTACTGTCAGTAACATAATAACTAATTGAATTTCCCAAAAATATTAAGTTTTCCTTTTAAATCACGAGAAAAGATGCTTTGTGCAGGGCAGCGTGGTTCACTTTAGCTAGGTTCTGCGAAGCAAAGTTAACAAAAATATGTGTTTTGTATGTAGGGATACAGCAGGACAGGAGAGGTTCAGGACCATCACAACGGCCTACTACAGAGGAGCCATGGTAAGTTGCAATGTTTGCTTTGTTCCTCATGTAATAGTGTAGATTATCTCTGGGATCTGAATGGGCGAAATAGTGGCCATCCCAAGTTTGCACACTGAAACTTAAATCTCGACCAGAACCACACCCACACCCAGTATTGTTGTTACTAATTTTATACACACCTGGGAAATCGGAGGTGCGCTCAGAGCATTGTTTTCTTAGCCTCTCCTTTAGTTCAAGTTTAACGGGTTGCCTGTGTTTGCATTTTTTTCAGAAGCCTAATTGATCCTTGTTGCCTTTGGTGTTCAAGTGCCTTTACTTGAGGCTGCAAAATCTTGTGATCCATCACTAATAAAAACTGGACACACATGGAAAATCCTATTAGACACTCAATGTCCAAAACTGTCTCTATGGAATAATGAGAATTAGGGAATGATTGTGGTCTGGCTACTTTGTTTTCTCATGTCTTTTCCTCTCTGAACTCACCAGGGCATCATGTTAGTGTATGACATTACCAATGAGAAGTCCTTTGACAACATCAAGAACTGGATACGGAATATAGAAGAGGTAAAATATTCATTAGTGAATATGTGTAGGTGTGTGTTTGTAGTGATATTTACCTGTTCTGTGTTTTATTTTTTTGTTTTGGTATTTATCTTTTACAAAGAGCCATAAAGTATGCACAACTCTAAACACACTAATTCATTTCCTGTGTTCACATTATGATCCTTCCCTCCACAGCATGCTTCAGCAGATGTGGAAAGGATGGTCCTTGGGAACAAATGTGATGTCAATGACAAGCGACAGGTGTCCAAAGACAGAGGAGAGAAGGTGATACATTTAACAATGAGATTAAAGCCTGTAATCTCACTCTATTTGGATACATATTTATTATTTTGGGTCTCATCATGCCTGAATGCTGACACTGACTGTCTTTCTCCTGCTGTCAGCTGGCGCTGGAGTACGGTATCAAATTCATGGAGACTAGTGCAAAGGCGAACATCAACGTGGAGAATGTGAGTTCACAGTTGTTTTTTGCTGATATCTGCTCATAGTTAAAAGTATTATTGCTGGAAGCCAACCTTGTACCTTCATACCTTTCTCCTATGTATATGTTTTGGACCATTTCTGGTCCAGGCACAGGAACTAGGGAGGTACCGATACCGAGTCCTGATCCGATACTTGTATTTTCTTTACACTTCAAGTCATAAAAATCAATCAATTTTATTTGCTTGACAATTATGTATATGTATATATGTATATATGTATATATGTGTATATATATATATATATATATATGTATATATGTATATATATATATGTATATG
>NW_023339674.1:15684515-15697423 GCF_004916995.1 Morone saxatilis | reverse complement strand
ATATATGTATCAATATATAAGTATGATATATACTACTGTATATATGTGTGTATATACTATATGTGTGTATATATATAGTATATACTAATATATATATAGATACCATATATATAATAACATACATATATATATATATAGATATATATATATATATAATTTACTATATATTCTTTTATGATATATACATGCATATATATGATTTAGCTATAATACAATTATTAGTATAGTCACATAGTACAGTATATACTATATAGCATATACATATATAGTAGTATAGTAACATACATATATGTATATATGTATATATGTATATATAAACAAAAGATGGGATTGGATCATAAAGGTCAACATATCCGATACGATCAGTTAAAAAATGGCCCCTTGATCGGCGTCGTTAAGATCGGATCAGGACATCCCTGACAGTAACGTCCTTGAGTCTCTGCTGGGGGCAACCAAACTGTTTTGAATTGCTGAAAATTATCCTCAGCTTACCGTCCTTAGGAATCCTACTTATAAAACACAACAATTAAACATGATGTAATGTACTCACTGTAAACATGAAGGTGAACTATTTGTATACATATTGTATAACATGAGACTATAGCACCTTTTGTTTTATAATCTTAAACAACAATGGGGGGGTTGCTGATATTAAGTGAACATTCAGTCATCCTTGTCTAAAACCACAGGCCCCACCCAGAGTGCTACCATTAATGTGCTGCTTTATTTGTTCACCTTTTTTTGTGTGTACAGGCCTTCTTAACCCTCGCCAGAGACATCAAAGCAAAAATGGACAAGAAGCTGGTAAGAACGTATTTGAGTAGAAACTTGTCTGGTGTCTGTGTTGTGTTTTTGCTGTTCCCATATTTTAATTCTCTTATCTGTGTGTATCTTAGGAGGGCAACAACCCGCAGAGCAACAGTCCAGGAGTAAAGATTACAGAACAGCCCAAGAAGAGCAGCTTCTTCCGCTGCACGCTCCTGTGAGGAGACGGGAGCGTCTGCGTCCACCATCGCCTTAACTGTGTCCCCCACTGGACAGAACTGGACAGAGCACACTCTGATCTCTCTTTCATCTTTCTTCGCTTATCTGCCTCCTTCTCTTTCTGATTGTCCTGTGCTTATCTAGTTGGAAGAACAAAAGTTTATCGCTCCCTTGGTTTACCAGTCTTCCCTTGACACCTGTGAATCTAACTACTGTGGCCTCTGTTACATGCTAAATCTGATTTCTTTTTTTTTTTTTTCTTTTTTTTTACAGTCTCTCAACTTTCAACTTGATCCCTTAGATTTTATTTACTTTTAAAGACTTCCTCTAGAAACGATCAAGCCTTTACTGCTCACAATAATGTGTGATAGCTGTTTTTTCCCCCACCTGTTGTCAGTGTCACTCGGTGAAGTCTTATTTATTCGACCCTTATCACTAAAAAGCCGCCCAAATTGTACTTCCAGAATAGGTTTACTAGTTCAGTGGGCTTCCTCATTTTGAAAATACTCTTATCAAATAATGTGACCTATGTCTCTGAAGGTAATGAGAGTACAATCTCAGTTGATTACTGTTTTTTGAAGCTATTATGCGCCATTTACATACTGACTGAGTGGCCTCGACTTTTATACATATATATCTACACAAGGTAAATGCAACATGTAAATATGTATCACTGATTATGATTCATCATATGAGACAGCAGTGCCAGCACATTTTACTCGATCATATCAACATTCGGGTTTACAGTTCTGTCTGTCCACCTTTTTCTGTTGATTTCTTCGGCTGAAACATTCCACCCCTCTTGTGAACACTTTAATGTGCAATGTAAAGAGTATGTGGGGCCCAGATTTTGTCTATCTTAAGTATTCACATGGTTGCGGTAAGGGTTCTGGGACTGGGGTCTTGACAAAGTATGCTTGTTTTAAGGGCACACAGATTCCTTTTTTGTAGTTGCTTACCTCATCATTTTAGGTATTGCAATTTGTTTGGATGAGAAAGATGCGATTGGTGTAGACGGTTATTCAATGCACTTCAGCTGGTGGACTAGCAATACCTAACTCTTAACACCTGGTGGCGATACAGTTACACAGCAGTGGCACCGAAGGAATCACAGCGATCATGAAATCATTGTTTTATGCATTCATACTTCTTCCAGTTGTCAGTTCCACCGGGGGAACATGCACATGACCGTTTTCTGGGCCTTTAATAGGGGCTGTGCTGTAGCAGTATTTATGGAGTGAAACAAAAACATAGCACCAAAATGACAAAGTGCCCTTTAATGTTCCTTTTGATAATGCACTTTTCCTTTGTTCTTTCTGTTAAAAAAAAAGTTCTTAACATTTGTTGACTGTGTTTGTTGCAAGTCTTAACTGAAAGCAAAGATATTCATGCACAAGTTTTCCATGTACCTTATCTGGGCTTCCTGAAAACATCTGAGCACTGAAACCTCATTTTTCTTTAGTCACTATAATGAAAATATACTGAAGGCCTTTGATTTAGAGATGTTTTTCATTCCTATTCCCAACATTCCAGAATTCCCATTAATTGATATTTCACATTTTCAAGCTTTTTATGCATTTCCAACCCCATTGATGCTTTTGGGAACCCCAGATGCACCTACCCCTCTCTCTTTCATTCCCTCCCCTCTACCTCCTCTCTTCAGATGTCACCATGTCTTGTTTTGGCTCACTATTATGGCCATTTGAACTATGCATTCTGGGTGCGTAGAAAACCTCAAAAAGCTTTGCACATTTGACTTGACGAGCTTTATTTGAGATTAGAAATGTGCGAAGGATCCTTGCTGTTTTATTTTCTGCTGTCACTCCAAATTGTATTTCCTAAATTGAGCCGTTCAGACGTAAGAATAGGAAATTACCTGAAAGCTGACAAAAATCACCTCTGACGTTTTACAGTGAGAGCACACGCACAGTTTCCAGCGGTGCTGAAGAGTTAAAGAATTGAATATGTGACTGCCTATATGTTAACCTGTGGAATTAAATCATTGTTGTTAATGTGGTTGGAGTTTGTGGTTGGACAATTTCGGCTTAACTGGCTCTTACAGATTAAGCTATTTCATGACTTGATAAAAATCCACGTTTTTAGACTTGAGTTTCTCTTAAATTTGGTCTTTAAAATGAACTCACTTCTTTTGATTGGAGTCATTAGTATTTCTCGCCAGTTGGAAATTTGCCAGCTTTAGCTTAACATATCTTCAACTTTCTCTAACTAAATTTGGATTTTGTCGCAGATTTCGTGGGGAATAAATTAAATAATTCAGCAATTGTAAATAAGATCTACAATGATTGTACTTCATAAATCTTATTGATCTACACCTTTTGTAGATATGTGTACTTTTGATGATTTATTAAAAATGAGATTCTTAAAAAAAATGTTAAGTCAACTTATTTTTTACGCGCATTTTTTATTTGTAGAAATTCTATTTATTAAACGATATCAGGAAGGTTACTTTAAACATGTTTTATTTGTTTAATATTGGAATTTGACCTGTAATCAGAAGATGTTATCAACTGGAGACTGTTGAAAACGTTTCATCCAAAACTCCCTTTATATTAACATGACAGAATAATATATATAAGGATTATATCATTTTCTTGACCAGCTGTAATATATGGAGGACCAAACCTGACTTTCTACAAAATAAGCTGTTGAGTACATTAAATGTAAAAGAAAATTTAATTATTCTTAATAATTTTTATAATTCCCAACATGAAGCCTTATGTCATGAAAGCAGGACAGACAATCATAAATGGGTATGGCCTAATTTATTTCTCCTTGGTGTGAAGGGCTGTGCCCATTTATTAAAATACAATGGACTGTTTACTTTTATACAGTAGTGGGGGGTCCTGCTGTTATTGGCACTGTTACTGTCAAACTGTCCATTCACAGTCCTTTAGTTTAATGATTGTATACTATGATATAGAATATAGAACTCATTAAAAATGTGTCTGATAATACGAACACTTCAGGGTCTCCTCAGACAGGGTGTCCAAATGAGATTTCTTTCTTAAAATGTATGCATTAAAAAACTTTTTGTTAAAAGGTACACATTTCTGTTTGTTTACTATATTAATAATTAATTTTATATGATCATTTTGTACAATTGGATTATCTCATTACCTAAGGAGTCAGTGCCGCAAATAAATCTGCTGCTCTGCACAGTACACCTGTGTTCCTGCTCTGTAATATGCAAATGTTCCACATTTGGCTTCATAGCAGTCGAAGTTGATCGAGCACTGCCAGGTATGCTAACAGGTAGCGACATCTCCGAACTTCAGAGAGTGATTCTCTGTGCAGTGGGCATGTTGAGATGATGACTGCACAGGGGCAAAATTCTCTAATGCTTCCTCTAACTATTCTTCCCACACACCCCCTCTTCACCCTTACAGCTGGAGTAAAGGTGTGTTCACATTCTGAGCTGCTGACTATTCCAGTCACCTGATCCAACCAGCCAGCTACTGCACACTGTCAATATATACCCACAGGACTTCCTGCAGTCACAGTTGAATGATTTGTACTTTACTGGAGTGTTTTCATTTTTTTGCTACTTCATTCTTCTATTTCACTACAATTCAGAGGCAAATATACTTTTACTCCACTATGTATATTTGACTTAACTTAACTTTCCAGATTCAGATTAATAATAACAGTAAATAAGTATAATTGACAAATAAATTATGATATAATTATATCAATAAGACTTGCTAGACTAGATAGACTGCTCCCCAAATGGACATTCACAAACTACCCAGCAGTATATTATGTCATGTATGTATAAAATACATGTAAATACATTAAAATTAGCCCAACATTTACCAGCTGCAATATTATTATGATGCAAACATTAATTATAATTTGTCAGAATCCAATAATATTATATTATATATTATTATATTATATATTATTCTGAAATGGGATGTAGAAGAATGTGAACCATTAATCATTGTGTAAGATACTTAAAATATCAGAATAGGAAGTTTAGGCCACCTACTTTAGAAATGTCTTAATGAAACTATGTTTACATCTTCACAGTGACTTTGTATGAGGACTCTACCTACAGTTTAGTTGGTTGTTTGTGTGTAAATTGAGCACACAAGAGCAGAAAGACTTTGACCTTTATTTAGGTATTTTTTCATTTGAACAACCATCATGTGGGAGGACAACTCCCCCGGTTGGTTCTTTACTTTCTCTGAAGTGGCTCTCCGGCATTACCAGGCATTTCTATTGAACCAGTGCAGTGAATAGTTGTCACAGATGACAATAACACCAATGACCATGAACTTTATAGTTCCTGTCTGTGAGAGGTTCCTCTCTGAATAGCACAGTAGAGGGAAGTCAGACAAACTCTTGCACATTTGTCCAGCATTTACATATTATTAAAATCCTAATTTCTTTAAAAACCTAAAAAAATAACGTATGTAGTAGCTACATACATTATATATGAAAACAGAAATGTTTCTTATGGATGATAATTAATTGTAGAGTTGGTGATTTGACACCTGGTCCCTCCTGTCTTTAAGCAACACTGAACCCCAAGTTGTCTGTTAAGGCAGAAGAGTGCAATGTAAGAGCTGTCCATTTACCATTTAAATCATGTGCGGTGTTGCTGTATTGCATTTCATTATATTGAAATCAGGGTGCAGTGAAAGCTTAAAGGTTAGAGAGGGTTAGAAAGTATGTCTCACTAATTTTTACTCCTGGGGTGCCCCTGAGATGGTACTGGGCAGCCTTCAGGGGTGAAGGTCTGAGTGTTAGCAGGGCCTTACTAAAAAGGGAGGGGCGCCTCAATGAAACTCCCCTGATTAAATAAAGGTTTTAAGAAATTAATACAATATCTAATTAAAAAAATGTAATAAAACAGATAACAGCTGGTAAACATTCATCATAGTTAACTGATCTTATTGAATTCTAACTTTTTATGTGGCTTACCTCAGTACTACGCACTCATAGCCTACTTGATCAAATCTACTGTTATGCAACAGCTGAAGAGAGCAGGACTGACGTCTCTCATTTAATCTCTGTTGGCTGCTCTATGATCAGTCACTTTGACCTCATTTTTATTCAACACTCAAACACCTGTGGCTTTATGATGTACTTATTTATGCAGGCAGCATTTATAGAACCCACATCTACTGTCACACTGAGAGATAATAATTTACCTTCTGTCTGACCATTTAAAGGACCGTTGGATAATTTGTTACGTGCAGTAGAGCCTTTACAACTCTTATTTTCTACATTAGGTTGTATTCTCTCTGAATGTGCGTGACTGTGAAACAGCTACTTACAAAGATGTAAGTTTTGTCTCCTCCCCCACACAGGTGTCGTCAGGTGAGGCAGTTCTGCTGTGTCATTTTATCACGGAGCTGCCGGACAAGGTGAGAGACTTTTGCTGTGAGCTAGATTCAATATAGAAACCTCTAATATGATTGAGTGTTATTTACAAAACCAGTGTAATTTTTAACTGCTTGCGTGTTTAAGATTTATTTAAACCAAACTAAAGCAGGTGTAATTTCTTCAATAATTAAACAGTATTACAATAAGTAAAACTGATAATAAGAATTGTAAATGGTCTTTATTTATTATAGGGTTTCTCCTTCTGTAACTGAGGAGCAGTTATTCAGTGACATTATGTGTAATGGAAAAGGGATAAAGAAACTAATTGTTAAATCATTTGAATGTATAATATGATCATTATCAGCCTGAATGCTGTGATTTGTCTATACTGACAGCTCATATTTCTGTACGTGCTTGTACTGTATGTACACTATTTATGTACAGTGTGTATCAGGTATGGACTCAATGACCTGTAAACTGTGCATTTGCAGGTCTTTGTGCTCAGAGAATTTCCCAAAAGACACAACAGAGGATTAAATGAGCTGTTTCCCAGGATGATGGAGTTGAGTCAGTCGTTTCAAGGACAGCATGATGCTTTCACCTGGTTCACAAAGTCCCAGCTCCAGTCTGTGATCAAGAACGGAATTGTCCCAGAATGGTTTCATGGGATAATTCCCAGGAAGTAAGTTCACAAAGTCTACCACTATCTGCCATCTGTAAAAATGGAAGTAGACAGAGAGGAATGTGGAGAGTCATGTTTTAAAAATCCTACACGATAAAGATATCAGGGTCGTGTTCCAACATGCTGTGAAGACATACTCTAGTCATTTATGTTTAGCATCCATTGTGTTCTTTTATTAAAACGAGTAAAATGTAAACTTTATGTAGCTCCTTTCTAGAGCAGACATTACAAAGTGCTTCACAATAACAAAAGTGGTACATAAAATACAGCCACAACATAAGAATTATGAGTATAAATACATAAACCTTAACAGGGAAAAATCTTGAATCTCCAAAATGTCAAATTTTCAGGAAATAATAAAAGCTTTTCAGGAAGTCATTGACAACCATAGAACCACAAGGCTCAACATCTTTCTCAACACCCCTTATAATGCATGTGGTTTCAGTGAAGTAAAACATCAAACGCCCTTAAGAAAGATATCCTACCTTAACACAGACAAACAAACAAAACTTGGCCACTGCATCTTTCATTTATTATTTTTACTTATAAAGAATTTTACATTCACAACTTTGTATAATGGATGATATATGTGGATTATTACAAGGCAGGGTGTACTCCATTGGTTTATTTATGTCCATGCATGGTAAGAAAATGTTGAAAGCTAAGCTGGTTCCTATAGCTCTTAAGATGACAAATTCCCACACAGTGACTTTCACAGGAAACTGATTTCAGCTCCAGTTCACATACAAAGCCATCCTATAAAATTGCCAGATCATTTACAGATTAAAATGCAAGCATGAAAGGGCTTTTTGTCTGTGGTAATTCAGTTGCATGTTAATTATTTCTGCAGGACGGCAGAGGAACTGCTGATGTCCAAGCCTCCTGGCTACTTCCTCATCAGAGTGAGCGAGAGCAGGATTGGCTACACTCTCTCATACCGGTGAGTGTTTGAAGGATTAAAAGGACCTTTATTTTACAGTTTACGCTCACACAATGTCCAAAAAGTTCACTCTTCATGATAAAGCCTTTCTTTTCAATCTCTGGCCCTCAGTGCTGAGGACCGCTGCAGACATTTCATGATTGATGCATTGGAGGACGGCCATTACATCATAGTAGGGGAGAACAGGCGTCACCGGTTTCTGCAGGACCTGGTGGACTTTCACCGAAGAACTCCCATTATGCCTTTCAGTGAGGTGCTGACTGTCGCTTGTGGACAGGTGAGGAAATGTTTTATTGTCCTACCTGCATACAACTGCCTTAACCGAACGGTCATTCCATACATTACTGATTTCTCTAGTTTAGGTTATTGAATGTATTGTTTCTCACTATCTTTCTGCTGTTTATTTGCTTTTAGACGTTTACATTTAATGCTCTTAGTTAAAACTGAATGAGCTCTACTATCTGAAATCACATGATTTGCTTGTGACCTGTGCACCAAACAAAAAGAGAGCAGTCACAAATTGTCCTGTTTCTCTTTCTCTCTGTTTGATCCTATGTAAGGCCTCCAGTGACAACACTGACTATGCAGAACTACTTTTTCCCCAAAGAAATCCGAACCCTAACACAAGTTTGCTACCAAACAATCTCATGGTTCCCAGCACAAGTCACCCAGTACCACCGGAAGATATCCCACCTGCCCTTCCTTATCGTCCAAATAACCTGAGGAACGCTGCAGTCCTGCCTCCAAACAAGCTTTACCCTACTTTGGAGGATGAATATCCACATGCCACCTCACCTCCTCCAACCACGGTAATGGTGACCTCAGCGGATTTTTTTAGATATTGTCTGGTGCTAAAACTGATGTCATGTTTTAATCCTTTAAATTCTTAAGATAAAAGATATCCACAAAGCAAAGGGATTCTCAAGACATTACAAAGGCAATACAGGGAACCATCATGTTGTGTTTCCATTCTTGCTATTTTCACTGGTTTGATCTGGAAATGAAAATATTTTTTGTGCACAAATCTAGGAAATCCGAAATTTAGCAAATGAATTTGAACTGATGACACTTGTGGGGGCCGTTTCCTTACATTGTCATTGTTGTTAAACTCCTAAAACATAACTAAAATATGTTTTACCCAAACTTTAACTTCGACTGTTGCTTATTTAGTCATGATTACTTCACTTTTTAGAGCTATACCTGAGATTTGTATAGTTCAAGCTAAAGCTTTTAGCGGTTTAAATATTACAATGTCATTTTATTTGCTAATAAATTTCTATGTTGCATGTTTCACATTATGATCTCCAGCCTGTGCCAAAGACTAGAAACAGATACACAGCCGACAACCCCCCATCCAACCCCCCTCCTGAAGTCCCTGCTCGGACCTCTGTTCCTCCACTGAAGCTGAACCAGGCTTGTATCAGAACCGTCTCTGCACCTAAGAGTCCCTGCACACCGACAGCCACTGAACACTCGTTCAGTGCCAACATCCAGCCTGTAAAGAACCAGGAAGCAAAGCCGTCAGTCGTCACCAACCTAAAGAACCTCAAGAAGAAATTTCAAAAGAAGAGGAGCACATCGCAGGAGTCAATGTACACGGAGATTAATGTGGAGGCAACTGGAAACACTGAGAATGAGTACCAGGAGATAGAAGGGCAGCAGACCGTCAGTGATCCAGCATTTTCCTACACTTGCACTGATGTGAGACTGTCTGATGGAAGGTTACCACAGGAGTACCTTCCACCTCCACCCTTTGCCCCAGGCTACTGACAGACACCTGTTCCCTTAGAAAATACTGTACAGGTGGACTGAAGAGGATTGAAGAAGATCAGTGCATTGTGGCATGACTGAAATATAACTGAATCAAGGTAAAAAAGGTGGATAGAATCCAATCCGAGGTCAAAAACAGCATGCAAAGGAAAAGGAGCGGTAGTCCAAACATTGAAGATTGAAACATTACAAAAGTTTAATAAAGTGCCATTTCAACCTGCGAGATCTGTGTGTTCACATGGATGTTTGTTGTTTGACAAAGACCTTTAATGCTAATGTCGCATTATAAATGCAATCATTTGACATTTTGGAAAACACTCTCATTTGCTTTCTTTCTGATAGGCTTAAATATAAGTTTACAACTAACTGGAAATGGGGAAATGATCCCGCCAAGAAATAGTCTATAGAGGTGCTAGTAAGATTTTGTTATCTATGGACACTGTTTCCAGTCTTTGTGCTAAGCTAAGCTAAGCTAAGCTAAGCTAACAGGCTGCTGGCAGGAACTTTCAACATGTGCAAATGATCTCTTCTTTTACTTTACACACCTGAATCAAACCTGCAGATGCCTGAATGGTTTTGATTAAAGCAGTTGCTCTTCTTTTGCAAAGAGTAAACAGTTATAAAATACATTAACCTGCTGTCTTCATACGACTAACTAGTTTCAGTTACTTGTGAATGCTTTCGTTTCTATGTATTTGCTAGTTTATTCAACAGAGACGATACAGATAAACATTGTTACATAAGAATAAGTAATACAACAAATGCAATCTATAGGCACTGCCCTAATAACCAGCATCCTCCCTGGCCAGATTTTTAATGGTTAAATGTTTTCATAAGCCTTTTTGGTAATATAATAAAGACAGTAGGAAGAAGTTTTATGGAGCATACTGTATGTAAATCAGAAAAGGCATGGTTAATGTCAGCTGCTTTGAATACAGGAGACATACTGTACTGATGCAGACCTGTTATCAGCAATATGACAAGGGAAGCTGGAAGAAAATGCACATACTGGTCAAACTTGTTTCACAGGTAGAAACATACAGGTGAGTCCAATTCACATTTATACAGCTTCAACATATCTGTACTAAGCATCAAAGTTTGTTAATGTCTAATAAATCCCCTTTGAAAATGATCAGTCTGTATTGGTCTTCAATGCTGTTATGACACATAATTAATATCACTCTTCCATCTGTCAGCAGTTTAAAACAAGAGACGCACCAGTTTAAATATACATCATTTCTGTTTCTGCTCTACTACAGTGCAGCTCCTCCTGTCCCCTCTCCTCTTCTCCTCTGATCTCTGACATTATAACTTAAAGTTTCCTGTTCACTCAGTCATGGGCTGCATGCTGTGATGGTGTAATTTAACCAGGAGCCTCTATGACATCACAGTCCCTTTCTACCCCCAGACTCTTCCCTTTTATTTTACTGTAAATTAAAGTTATTTCTTATATTTCTGACCACATATAAAAACATTTATCTCAAACAGTTTAGCTGTTGACTGTGTCAGTCGCTGTGTGGTGTATAGTAGTCACATCAGTTCAGAGCTTTTCATGCCAAACTAACAGCAAACACTTATTATAGGCTACCATCTAGTGGCAGTAAACCACATCAGGTGCTCAAAGAGTGTATCGGTGGTATTCAGATCATTTATGTAATACCACAATATAAAAGTATGTTATAGAAAGTCTGATTTAAAACAAATTACTAAAGCCAATGCAGCAAATTTTGTAATTGGATCATATGTTTCAAAATATTAGTAGTATTCAAAATAACTAAAAATTGACATGGAGATAAAACTTCAACATTTGCCTCAGAAATAATAATATTAATATAATTATAAGTGAAGTAGGATACAAAATTTAAATAGAGTTAATAATGTCCTCAGTTACTAGGCACTGCGGTGTACTACTCAAGCAGAAGTGCCTCTGACACTTTACTTAAATAGAATTATATTATTTCCTGTCAGTCCCTTAGCTCACAGGAAACAACAAAAATAACTCTTTCCATTATTGTCTCACTATTATTGAGATAATAAATTCAAAATCAGGAATTACTAACTCAACATTTTTAAATAACTATGCCGCAAATTTGAATGTTTTTAATTCTTCTAGCTGTTTTGTTTTTGTTTGTTTTGTAATTTATTACTACTAGTTAGTAGTTAAATTAGTTACTTATCCTCTTGATGCTCACATATTGTGGTCCACTGTTTTTGCCTCATATTGTTAATGGGAAGGACTATGCTGAATCACCAGGGTGCAAACTTAAGGGGAGCCAGGGGAATAAGACATGAGCTCCCCTGAAAACATGATTAGTGAAATGTTTGGGGGTCCTCTAAAATATGGACAATATGCTATTTCTGGCAGGTATTTCTATTTTTCTGTATCTTTATCATCATGAATCATGCACAAACTCTATAAATAAAGGCTATTATTATTGACTATTATTGATGTATGTGTGTTATTAAATAATTTTAAAATATCAGATGTGCTGACATAAAGCCAGTAGACCTACATAATTGCAGCTATGACATTTTCTCTGAAACAATAGTGCAAAAAAAAAAAAGGAAATGTAAAAAAGTGATGCCCTGAAAGCCCTGATAAACCTATAGTTCGCACAAAGGTCACTATTTTCTACTTCCTCTTACGGGAAACACCCAGCCCTGCCCCGGCACACACGGAGATGGCCAACAAAAACCCTCGGGGAGTTAAATTCGTAACGCATGTCTCTGCAGAATCAGCAGGGGCGACGGCCAATCGTTAAACCCCGCCCTCCCCAGCTGCCCCCGCACTACAAAACCCGCAGACCCGATAAGCTGGGGGCCGAGGTGACGTCACCTGGAAGTCGTTGGTTTCCATCCAGGGATCAGCCTGCTGTTCCTCAACAGCTCTGGGAAGTTCTCCCACCGACGACACCTCTGTTTTCTGTGACTTTTACAGCAACACTTTATTTTAACAGTTTCTTTTTTTTTTGTAATAGCCGAAACATCGTAGCGACACCATGACTTCCATGCCAGGACAGCCGGTGACTGCTGTTGTGGTAAGTTTGGGAGCGAGGTTGTTTTCCAACGAGGTCTCCATTGTTCAGCTGCTCCTCCTCAGTGCTCCTCCTCAGTGCTCCTCCTCACCAATGTTAGACGACTGTTAGCTGCTCTATTAACTGTAACACTACTTTATTTAGC
>NW_023339674.1:15683529-15684449 GCF_004916995.1 Morone saxatilis | reverse complement strand
TCTATGAACTGTAACACTACTTTAGTACTTTAGCTGAAGCTGAAAGCATTTTTCTCATCGCAACACGTCAGTTAAGTTAGTAAAGATACATTGTCGTTAAATAGCCGCCTCGGTGAGTTTGATATAACGTTACATTATAGCATGATGTTTTGATAATAATGTAACATTTTTGTTGTTTGTTGTTAAATTAAAGGCATGTGAATGTCGTGATAGCTAACTATTCTTACATATGGGCGTCACCACTGGTGTGATTCAGTCTTCCTGGTCGACTTTCATACAAAGTTACAGAATATAAAGTAAATAAAGGGTTGTTTATTGTGTGCTTCCTTCATATATTAGTGCAGGCAGTAGCCTTACTATAATGGTAAATAGTGTTTTGTTGTGACTTAGCCATGTAGTGGTAGTTAGATGGATATGACCGGGATAACAATCAATAACAGGCCCAGCAAGTTTAGGTTGAAAAGAGCTTTGGTACATAAATTGAAACAGCACTTTGTTCCTTAGTAGAAACTCTATCAACAATCTGTAACTTTATAAATATCAGTGATTCTTCCAGACAGGAAGAAGACAGCTTGATTGTTACAGATGTGATATCTATTAAAGAGTTCTGACAAAGATGTGAGACATTTTAGACTTTAAATTAAGGCCCAATTAATATATCAATGGGTTGATATTATCGGCCGATATTGGCCTATCGCAGACATATCGTATTGGTATCGGTGTATATGTCATATGCACCGATATTTTTTCAGGTATATAATGTAAAAAGGCTTGTAGGCTTTTCATTTCTATAAGGGTTGACAATATAGCATAAAGAACATTTAACTTAAATATCCTTATCCTTATATTTCTGTACTGCACTCTGACTTATATGCAAATACTGAAATATCTGCGATAAGCTACTATCAGACAATATATTG
>NW_023339674.1:15674687-15683463 GCF_004916995.1 Morone saxatilis | reverse complement strand
ATATTGTGATTGTGACATGATTCACAATTAGTGGGAATAATTCTTGCATCACAAATCTCATTTTTACTGGGAAAACATGTAAAATCATGATGATGTGACATTTGTCAGTGTCTGTAAAACAAACACATTTTCTTCCATCTGGAGAACAAGATTTGTAGACCAGGGTATCTCTACAGCACTACAGTACCTCATTGTAATACTCTTGCCACACATTTTACCTTATAATTGTGCAGCCCTAGTTCGAATATAAATAATTATTAATACTTATTAAAACTAGAAGGATTTAATCGGCATCATCCTCTCTCAGAACACATATAGAAATGGGCCTGTTTGTATACAAGTTGTGTCCTGTTTAAGTTTGAAATTGTTTTGGTGAGAGAGGGATAGAAGTTCTTCCAGAGTCTTATGAACCTCGTTTTACTGGGAGAGAGAAATGTGTTGTAGTGCCTCCAAGACTCCAGACTGACTGACTCTTACTCAGACATCCTCACACTTCATTGTATCAGCCACAACACTCATTGAGTGTCTGGTTATTCATCACCACACACAGAGGCAGTCTGTGTGCTGAGGAGTGTTGAGAGGAGTCCTACGGTCAGAGTGATCCGTCCATCTGGTTAGTGAGCCTGCAGCTGCTTCAGTGTCGAGGGCAGGGCCGCACTAATACAGTCTCTGTTCCAGTGTGGACTTCAGTTACCAGGGAACGCCACTGATATCTGTGTCGTGGTGGATAAATCAGTACTCTACTACACCACGCTGGATAATAACTTGGCACTATGCTGCAGTTTTTCCCGTTCCAAATGTATGGCAAGCTTTATTGTAATATCAAACTTTTTTTTTGTATTTCACAGTATTTAAAAGCAATAGTTTGCTTTTTACCGTTACATCCCGGGAGTCTGGATAAAGCTAGCTGACAGTAGTTTGCTATAATAATTTCAGGAACTAGTGAAGAATGTTTGGAGTAACTGTGTTATGGTGGACTATTACATCCAACAGAAACAGTTACATACAGTAAGAGCGGGAGTCTTTAATGCACAGTAATGTACAGGGACACTGATATAGGGACAATACTGACACAGTAATGCAAAACTGAGAGGCCAGTGGTTCAGATTTCTGACACATGAGAACACTGCCAGTGTCCACTGTTCTCCCGATTAGAGACTGTCAGTATATAACAGTAGTTATAAATCAAATACTGAAAGCATTATGTGTGTCAGGGCTTTTACATTGGTAGGTAATGTCCTATGAAGATGGATCTGATTTTGTTTTTCTTTCTGCCAAACAGGAACGAATTGAGATCCTCAAGTTGCGGCAGGGAGATAATCGGATCCTGGGCTTCAGCATCGGAGGAGGGATAGACCAGGACCCTGGACAAAACCCCTTCTCTAAGGACAAGACTGACAAAGTAAGTCAAGATGTGTGTATGTGTATCCATGCTCTCTATATACGGCACCTGTATGCAGTAAATGGTACAGCCAGGGGTGCGTAATTAAAACACAATTACTATATTACTTAATACTATTTGGAACACAAAGCTACCAGATGATTTCTAATGTGGTATAAGTTTGTTCCTGATCACATCCCTGCCCTGTTGAAGCTCAGTGGTACTAGAGCAGTACTTTGGTGAGCTACAAGTGAGGAGCAGGCCTGAACACATCACCTGCAGCCTCAGGGGGGGAATAAACCATACTCCCCTAACTGATGTCATAGACAGGAATACTGCAGGTTTACAGTCTCGTCTTGTCTGCTGAATGTGTATACACAGTGCTGGAGAGATAGAAATGGCTCAACAAATGCCAGCCACAGATAAGTTAAGATCTTAGATCTTTAGATATTAGCTTCTACCATTTGACCTTTTAGACTCTCCTTTAGATATTCTTGTTTATGAGCATTATTGGAGTTTTCCAGCAGAGCTCTACAAGTGTTCTCATCTCATTGATATACTTAAAAAACAAAGGGCGTCTGTGCTGTTTTCTTTAAAGTATCTGTTCCTTGTAGTGCTGAGACGATAAGTCCATTAACTGTATTTGATTGGCAAAAAAAGGTGCTATTTAAAATCATGCAATCAAGTGAGAGAATTTGCTGCTTTTCTGTTTTATTTCATTGTACATTGAATATCTTTTGTGGTGTTCTAAGGGCATCTACGTGACCAGGATAACACCAGATGGACCAGCACATGAGGCAGGCTTGAGGATGGGAGACAAATTACTGCAGGTGTGTAGTGGAAAAGCTTTGGTCTCGATCCACAAGATGGCACCATGTGTACACTAGAGAGTCGGACAGGAGCTGTGCATCAGGAGCAGTGCTCGGCTTGGCTACAGCTTTTCTTTTTTTTCTTCGTTCTAAATTCTGTTCTTCCTCCCAGGTGAACGGCTGGGATATGACTATGATGACCCACGACCAGGCGCGTAAAAGACTAACAAAGAAAAATGAGGATGTGGTGCGGCTACTGGTGACCAGAAAGTCGTTGGAGGAAGCTGTCAAACAGTCTATGGGCAGTGGTCCCAGACAGGAACACAGTGGCACTCCTTCTAAGCAGAAACTAATGCATTAGCCAAAGACTGAACACTCCTATACTGAGACTCCCACAAATTGAGGCCTTTTATAACTAAGTCAATGCAAAAATATTACACAGACCACATCCGTCTTCACAAGTCAATTCTTACTCATTCTGATCAGTCATTGGACAATGAGCCGGGGGGGCTCTTTCTTTCCATACGCACTCAAACTCATCTCAAAGTTATCTGCTTTACTTTGTACACATCTTTGTAGCATATCCACGTGCAACTTGTGAAATATGTGGCAATCCAAAAACAAACTCTCAAATTAAATTAAGAATCCACTATGATAAAGAGACTGAATTTTAAGTCTTCGGATTAACATTTGGCATCCAGTTGTGCTCTAAAACTCACATTTATCCATTTAGACTAATTTAGAGAAACAAATACATTTATAAATGTTGCTGTATGAAAAATAATGTTATAAGTTATGAACAGTTTATGCTGATATTCACAATAATTAGTATAATTACTTTGTCCTTGTTTAGGTTTTTGACAAACTGTGCTGAAATTAAATTAGTTTTTGGAAGACCTTTCACTACTTTACACTAATTAAATTTATCATAGCACAGCATTCTTGATTAATTTCACCAGAAAATATTTGCCAAATGTCCTCAATCCATGTTAAAACATATTTGATCCTTTTCTGCCCACAACTGACCAAAGTTACATACATACATCAATAATGTACATGCTGTTTTTTTGTGTCATTAATGATCAAAGTTTCATCTCATTTAAATAAAAGAAAAAACAACAGCAATGTGCTGTCATTCCTGTCAAGATTACAGCAAGTGCCAAAGTAAAAGCCAAGTCACTGTGAAGAGATCAAAACATGGATAACAGTGTTTGTAATCTTTTGTTTTCTTTTTCCTATAATGGTACAGTATACTGTACAAAGTCTGTACAACAAACCATATTCCTTTATGTTTAGTGTCTTTTCACTAATTGTTCTTTTACTGATTAATTTCTCTGTCTTCTTTTTATCTTGCTTTGTGATGACGTCTATTACATGTGTAGGAAAGTAACTCTTTTTCTGTGTCTGCGTAACAAAATGTACACGTTCTTCCAAGTTACACTAATAATGTCTCATACAAACAGTATTCCACTAGCTGGGCCTTCCTTTGGATAAATATCTCATCATTTATCAGTATAGTTACCTTTTGTCAGGTTCAGCCAGGGAAAGTTGGTCTGCTTTGATGCAAGCAACCCCAGTAGTGTCACACTGGAATCATTCAGATTGTCTCAACCCATAAAATGTTTTGAAGTTGTTAATTGTCACTGACCAAAAGTTGAAACTGTAAACCTGAACCAAGCAGGACTGAATGTGAGCAGCAGCCTTAAATGAAAACTTAATACCACTAATTAATGATTTGTTCCAATTTTGCCATTCCACTATGGTTTCTGAAAGACAATGATTCATTGCCTCTGATACAGTACCTACTGCATAACATTGCTAATGAGTGATTTAGTACTAATCATAAACAATACTTTGAAATGCTATAGTACTGATATGATTTACAATATTAATCTTATATCTTTGAGTGATCTTTTTTTTCATGCTAGTGGTATATGTAATATGTCTTGTATGTGATTGTATATGATTAACATCTAACCTAATAAGCAAGTGTGTAAAATGTTAAGTTTTCATTCCAAAATTAAATATCCAATGTAAAAACACAGCTGAAGATACAATAATAATGCAATAGAAAGTCAGCATTATGTTGTTGTAGCAATATACTCATGTTAAAGGTACAGTCTGACTAAAGTAAGCCTCATAATGAATTCTAAGGAATCAAAAAATACATATATATGTAACCTTTTTTAGTACACCATTTTGGAATGAAACCTTTTGATACTTCACAGCAGTGGTTCCAACCTTAAAATGAAGCCATATTGTGATCCCTCATCACTGATTATGGCCTTAGTGCTGACACAAAATAACAAAAGTGTTTCTTCCCTCTTAGGTCATTTCATTTAAATGATTTTTAGAGGTAAAAGTATCTAGTATTTTTCAAGAAAAGGCAAACCAATTGAGTAAAGCCAGAGCAGGGATTTCCAGCACAACTTTACCTGCTTCCAAGATTCAAGGAAAAAGGAAAAAGTTTTGACCTTTTCAGAAAAGCCAAAACAAACATGTTTATACGTAATTGTTTAGTTTTTTTCATATTCCTTTTATCATCTTAGGACCCTCGGGGGTTGGAAACCACTGCTTCACAGCATTTAGAAATTAGTGTAAGACAAATGACTTGCACTGTTTTCTATTCAAATTGTCTGCTCCAGATTTTGTAAATGTAAACTTCCAGCAGAGCACAAACGTTTTGCATTTGACTGTATTCATTTTACTAAGTGAATGTTTCTCAGATATAAAAGGACTGAAAATGAAATATGCCTCTCCACCGTTTATTGATAAAGTGGCAATATAATATGATCAAAAGTAATAATCTGTTTTTGTTTTCTTTATTCTTTTTATCTTACAGGCCCTTCAAATAGCTTCATGTTGCCTGTTATAAAGTAATCAGCTGACATTTCAAAGCAAAGAATCTATTCCCTGACCTTTCTGTGTTTACCAAGGCATTTTGATACAGAGAGCTTTCTCTACTTTCATCTCTTAAATATGTGAGCCTGGAACCAATCACTGGCCTTTGAACTGAGGACTTGGGGAAACATACAGGCCACAATGCAGAAGAATGAGAAAAACTATTGGCAGAAAGTGACTCACTATTAAAAAAACTTGTGAGAAAAGTTTCTATTTTATGTGCTGCACCAGTTTATTTTGATTTTTAGAAGCACACATTCCTCCATTTTCTTTCCAAAGCAACTGCAGTTAAAACTTAAAGAACAAGCTAATTAGACACATTTCCAATTCTTTTACATATGTGGCTATAAAATCAATTTATTTATCAATGTTAACAGCTGACCAAGTTAGTTATTAGTGTCATGATGGCAGGCGGTATATAATGTAATGTACTAGCAGCAGGCTTGGGGAGTAACAGATTACAAGTAACTGAGTTGCAGTTACAGAAAAAAAAAAAAAAAATCAGATTACTGTTATATTTAATAAAAGTGGGGATTATTTATACACACGTTTGATGCTAAAAATCTTTCCATTTTCCATTTGTTTCTGTTTCCATTTTCTTTTCAAAGGTTACATTGTTGTCTTTTTGTATCAATACTTCTTTCTTTTCTCTTGTTTTTATTTGCATATTTGGTGTTGAGGTTAATCCAAAAATAACAGAAAGTAATCAAGTTACGTTCCTTTAATATTGTGATGCTTGGTTTAGGTTACTTACTGCATTTTTTATCAGGTAATTAGTTATTGTATCGTAGCGCTCCCAACCCCCGACTACCAGGGAATTGTCAGTTTTCTGACACACAGCTGACCTGAATTCGCTGTGTAAGGTATTTTTTTTAAGTCTTAAAATAACACCTGGTCTGTTGCACATCATGGGAGAGGGTCGATTTAGGGCAACACTGAGCTAATATCCCCCCTTTGAGAAATAATTGATGAGCGAATCTGTGTGTGAGTGTGTGTGTGTGTGTGTGTGTGTGCGGCTGTTATTCTTGTTGCAGGGACAGAAGGAAGCACGCTCCATTCCACTTGCCTAGGCATCATAATACTATTATACCGTGTTATGAGACAATAAAGTGGTTGTACAAACATCTCAGCCAGTGCTCACACTCACAATGCGACTCTACTCTCACCAATACCACAACATTAACACTTTGCATGTTGCTTGGTAACTAATGGACAGCTATAAGTGGGAGCAGTGACCACCCAGATTCATTACAGGAGGTACTGTGTGCTATCATTTAATCAGCATTTACAAATTAATTATTACTCCTTCTAATTTAGCTGCCATGATCCTCAAAAAGGCTTAATTAATTAGTTTGACTTGAGTCTATTTAAATAGCTTTAATGTTTAAATTTACACACTTATCAAACCATTTATAAAGTAATTTAAACAAAACTACAAAAATCACCCATCAAACCAAATGAAGCGGCTGACATGTTGCACCAAAATAACAATTTATTTGCACTAAAAGATAACACAGAGATAAATGTTGCTGCCTGCAGGCGCTGAATAATTACACACACTAAAAAACACTGGGTTAGATTTGACCCAGTGTGGGGTCAGTATAGCACCGATGCAATACTAGGCTAATTTTACGGAATTTCCATTGGTAGAAAACCACCGAACAGGAGGGATGTTTTGATCCAGTAACAGTAACATAAAAATAACAACGGCGGGTCAAAACACCCCATTTTTAACCCAGTGTTTTTTTAGTGTGCACTATCTAAACGAGGATCATACATGATCCTTGCCTCCCACGTAATGGCAGGATAATTGTGTTGCCATGGTGATGCAATCTGCTGCTATCACTTTGGTCCTCTACCAGATTGGAACCAGAGGGAAGTCCACAGCTTCACATTCATATGCATGTTAGGGTGTAATAAATGGCAGGAGAGGCAGATTGTCGAGTGTTTGAATGCAAACGTACATTCAGACAGAGGTTATCAGTGTATTCTGTTGGTAACGGGCAGAGTAGTGTGATTGTTTTCATTAATTTATTTATTTATTCAGCTGGAGCCATTTGTGGGTCCATCTTTGCAAACACATGCTGTGGCAAGGCATTGTTCAAATCCACAGAACTTTATTTCCAAAGACACCAAATGTGTTTTACTACATTTGGAAAACAAATGAATAAAATGATGCAAACAACATTTAAAATATGTACTACTACTACTATGTAGTAGTGCAGCTGTAAAAAACATATCATGTTGAGATTGAAGATTTCACAGGCTGGCAAAACAATCTCAGCACAAGGTAGTTATGATAATAATAATAATTCAACAACAAAACAACTAAATCTTGTGAGTTTATGAAAAGCTCGGAAACAGCTTCTGAATGGACCCTGTGGTGTGTTTTTGAACGACTGTCTCAACTGCTATGAAGCTTTATGACAAGAAGGTGATCATATTGTCTTCTTCTGTTTTGTTTGAATTTAAAGAAACTCAAGAGGAAATGTATTTTACACATACAGAATCATGGCTCTGTTCAATGTACAATTGTACTCTCAAAAATGTTTTGTTTATTTCCAAATGTACATTTTTGGAAATGCTTGAGAAGGTCTGCAAAACTTCATGTCTTCAAAATATCACCAAAAACTCAGATGGGCAGCTTTAAAGTTTATAAAATAATGTTAATCTGTCACAGCCTCTGCTTTCTTTCTTCCCTGTCTCTCATGCCACATGATAGATAAAATTGCGCAAATATGCTGCAGTTATTTTCTTCCAGTGTGTGGTCGGCTTCATGCATATCAATGCAACTTTTGTGAACGTGAACATGGTGAGTGGGTGTCAGAGTGGAAATCTGGGCAGCTGGGTGCCAAAGGGTTACAACTACATGAGCTCCCTAGAGTGAGCAGTGAGCAGAAACATGTTGTAGTTACTACTGTGTGTTTATACAGCAGGGACCTTCAGGACCCAAATCCACTGTTTAATAAGCAAAATGGGTGTCGGTGTTATCATGTAGGGAATCAATGACCTTGAATCATAAAGTGGCTATTTATTTATCATGAAAAATACAGTTTATTTTCCTGTGAGTATTTCACACTGGTTTCATTATTGTGGACGGGCAGCAGGTGGTTTTATCTTGATTTTTTTTTCCATCCCGAAGGAGCCTTAACCTCTCCTCCTCCCACGCAGACCTCTCAGGCGCTCCTCTCCGCCGGAGGCTCCGTGGATGAAGCAACAAGACGCTTGGTAGTAAAACGCGAGATAACAGTGATGATGATGATGTTGATGAGGGGAGATTCAGTGTGTGGGCAACAATAGTTCATTATCGGCTGCGTGGTGTGAGAGAGAGAGGCATCCACATGACGGTGTGAGCAGCATCTTGGACGGACAGAGGTGTGTAAGATTTGTAATTTGTCACTTTCTTGAGAAGTCTGACATCGTTTGAGTGAAAGTTGTTTGTGAAATTGTCAAGTTTTGAGCCTTGTTTTTTGCAGCGGCTTCAGATTGGACAACTAGTTGCAGACGGAAGGATCTGTCTCCTTATGACGGCTCCACTCAACTGAAAGGCTGAAACAGGGTACCTGACTTTATCCTTTCTCTGTCTTTGGCTGCCAGTTTCATGTAGCTGATGCATTTTCACAAGATAATCACAAGAAAGAAAACATGCATTTGTAAGGAAAGCTGTGCTGACGATCTATCTATC
>NW_023339674.1:15657975-15674668 GCF_004916995.1 Morone saxatilis | reverse complement strand
GTCTATCTGTATCTGTCTATGTATGTGTGATCATTTTGATGCTTACTGGGTTGTGATAGAAAATAACAGCTAAACAGCCTACAAATTAAAGGGGTATTCCAGCAATTTGGTGTTGCACTTCTACAAAGTTGGGTGATTTATGAGATGAAGATTGAAAGAGGGATGATCAAAATCAGTGCAGCGGTTTGTGAGAAATCTTGACTTTACACGTCTCCTTCCCTCGCCTCCAATGAATTGTGAAGCAGGTGTGTTCATCGTTGAGGTAATTTACATACTGAGGTCTGATTGGCCTACTGGTACTCGACACAGTAAGACATTCTCTGTTTCCACAAGCTATTTGTGGCAAAGTCATTGACAATTAGCTTTTTCTGGGGTAATTTTACAGATTTCTTTTTGCAACTATTGCTTGTTAATCTAAATGAGTTCTATTAATGTGCCATTCTGCTCTGGGATTTTTGTATTTGGTAACTGATGTGTTTTCAGATGTTAAGCAGTTACTGTTTTTGTTGAAACTATCACAAAATAATAATAAAAAACAACTGTTAAATTAATGTAATTTTAAAAAATCTGTGCTTCTGTTTCTGTTAAATCCATATATCTCAGACAAGAGTCTGTCATATGTCTACGTATGGTGTAGGAGGACTACGCTTGTACGTATACAACAGCAGTTGCTGTTCATCCTGTTAACTTCTCTTTCAATTAGGAGATACTTCATTTTGAATCAACTATTATATTTATTGACAGAGAAATGTGAAAAGTCTTTGGTTATTAGACCCCATCGTGACGTTGTCATATTTAAAGGGGTTGGTGACGCTGTGATTTGTAAAGGCGGTGGTGGTGAAGGGATGAAGAGAATGCTGAAGATCTGCATTTGATGAAGAGTAGACTCTGATGAGCTCAACCTGGGAACTGGTTATGATGAACTGGAGGTTTACAGCAGTTTTTTTCTGTAGTGACAGCTGACAGCAGCAGAGAGGAGAACAGATTTAATGTTTGACTGCAACAGCATGGTTAACCAGCATGATGAGAAAATCTGGTTGGTTTAACTGGAAGAGTAAACGCCCATAGTCAGCAGATTAGTTGTTTCATTCACTCTGATGAAGAGTGGTGATGGTGGTGAGCATGGGTACAGCAGAGGTCCATTGTTCCAACGGCCTATTATTTGGAAACCCAAAAATTGAGAAAAATATCTGCTTGGACTAAAAGCCCATTTGTCCAAGAACTTTTTTTTTAGGGGTAAGAAAATATAAAAAAATATCGTATATTATCGTGATTTTGTGATATTGTACAGATTCTCAAAAACACGTTATCCATTTTTGTGGTTAAACCCCCAACCACTAGGTCGCAGTGTCACCAATGTGAACTGAGGCCAGTGATGTTGGATGTTACGATGACTGTGATAAATACAAAAGCAGATCCTTTTTGACTTAAATTGTTGATGCATATGGTGGTGTGTTCTTTATACTATAAATACTATATATAACAGTTTTCCTAAAATGTGATTTAAAAAAAATGTAATCTCATTATATCGCCTAGCTTACAGTTCCACAATATATCACAATATATTGAATCGTAACCCCTGTATCCTGACACATATGGTATATCCCAAACTGCTCCTTTAATATATTAGTGTACTTGGATGTGCAGGAAAGGACAAACTCAGGTGACCTTCTTGAGGTTTAGGCACCAAAACTACTTAGTTAGGTTTAGGAAAATATCAGGGTTAAAATAAGTACGTTAATTATATCAGTTAAGCTGGTGAGTGTGTATTTGGACATGGCACTGTGAGCAGAGGGTTTGCAGTGACGATGGGTTTGCAAGATATGTGTAACTAAAAAGGAGACCACTGAGTTTTTCTTCAACCTCCTTAACGTTGTCTTCTCTCTCTCAACAATATCTGTTGTCATCAGGAACAGAAAACACAAGCAGCATATCACAGTTATTGCTGTTCACATGTTATATCTCCATAGCTACTGTAGTCCAGATGTGTACATTTTTGAAGAACAACCTTTAGTGCCTACTAGTCCCAGACAACTTCTGTCCAGAAGATATACAGCTGAATAGTACTGTTCATAATGAGTTAACAGATTTTCATTTGTTTAATTAGTGCTGCCTACAATTCAAAGATTTTGGTGTGGATGTTTGTTGTCACAGGAACAGGTTTCTGTGCAAAGTGTTATGGGAAATATATCTCTAGTGTAAAGACATTTTGTTGAGGGTGCAGAATCAGATGAGGAGATGGAAACTAGATGGATGCATTGACTTTGATGGATTTGTCATGGACTGCAAAAGGCTGGCTGTTCTGTGTACGTGTGCATGTGTGTGTGTGTGTGTGTATGAGAAGGTCAGGCCATATGAGAGGCCTTTTCAAGTCTGTCTGCTTATGAGAGCCCAGCAGTGAGACGTCCTGTCATTGCGCGACTCAGCTCCGGACTCTCTCACACACACTATCCCATCTCGCTGTCGACGGCTGAGAAACTGAAAGCTGTTACCTGACTTTGATCGGACTGTTTGACACAGACTATAAACCATGAGTGGTGAGTAACCAGTGAGCAGTTCATTGAAGTTTGCAAAGCTTAGAAGCTTCTACTAATTCTATATTTTGTGTGATTATGCCAAAAATAATGAATATTGGAATTTACAAGGAGAGAAGCATTGCAATTTTATTGAGATATTACACATTTATAGCAGCATATAAGGTGCACCCTCTGATTTTGAAGGAACAATTCCTGTTTTATGGGATCAATAATAAAATACTTTGTGCATAAAATAAATCAACTGATAAGTGATGTCTGAGATACTTTTCCCAGAGTACTGTTATTGTGATGCAGTGGTGCAAATAATACTGTAGTACAGCATGTAAAACATGTGGACACATGATGAGTGTCCTAAGTCAGAAGTGGATTTCTGTTGAGGTGTGAAATGTGCTCTGCCTTACAAGCTGCATGCTTTTAACATCAATAATGATAACTCTGTGCTGCAGAAGTTTTGGATTTTAATGGTAAGATATTCTTTTGGTATAAAAAAAATGCCTGTTGACCATCTCAGAGTTATTGATACTTTCCATTACTATTATAGACCTTCATTTCCTTGCTGTTAGCTTAATGTTTATCACTTACCTCATCCACTGTGGGATGTTTGGGTTGTCAGAGTGCTGCCTGCAGACTCACCAGGACCGAGCAGTTTGAGCCAGAGTTGGTGGCTTTAGGCTGGACATCAGGTTACTGCTTTGACACTAATGAAACCTCAGTGACAAACACAATAAAACAGTGTAATAGAGTCAATGTTAAAACTGCAGCTGTTTTCTCTGACTTTGGGAATAGTGTTTCTTAACTATTTATAACAATAAAGCATTGGAAACAAAGTTAAGTAGCCCAGAGTTGTTGGCCTAGTTGGCTCCAGTTGGCTTATACAGCTTTAATACAACACTGTGGTGTGAAGCCGTAGGGGCAACAGCTGCTGCTGGTCTGCCTGGCAGGTTCGGGGAAACCAAAACCAATTTCTGAGCTGGAAAGCTTCATCATATTGTTTCAAACAAAATTATCTAAATGATGCTTTTTCTATTGAGACTACTGAAGCACTGTATTTAACATACAGTAGAAGTGTTTTTAAAGTATTTTAGCAATTGTATTTGAATCTTGACAGTGGAGAGATGACAGAAAATGAGTGAAGAGAAATGGGGAATGACGTGCCCCAAAAGCCCCCCAGCCGGACTCGGACTGGGGACTGGGGACATTGCGGTTCACAGTTGATGCTTTAAACCTTAAATGGGGAGATGATCAATAATATATCAATATATCTAACAAATCTGCATATTAAAAGACTGATTTCAAAACTACTTTTACTTCCTGACATAAAATTGTATAATCTACTGAAAAATGATCAGAAACAGAAATCATTGGTGATCACTTGGAATCAATTAAATAATATATGTTGAAGCTGGCTGTTTGATATGTAAAAGCAATGGCGGTCTACTGTCTTTATGTTTATCAGGTGATGTTTTTTACCATTTAATTATTTCACTAAGGCTTCATTGTTCCTTCATTGTTTTCTTTTCTGGGCTCGGTGACACTGATTTGCACTGAACATGCACAGAGCATGACATTACATTTTGTTGACACAAGTGGCAGTCCATTTCAATGCTAATGCGGAGCTGTAAAAACCGCAAAAGTGTATGATTTAATCTGCCTTTTCATACCCTCTCATCCATTCAGCCCTCAGAAATTGTGATATAGGAACAGGAGCACTCTCTGTAGTCCTTCAGACTTGTTGTGAAACATTGTGACCGTAAAAGGTGATTATTCTGCATCCGACACCGAACTAAATAATTGGTTGGATTATCAAGGGTCATCCCACATCCTGCTCAACAATGGGTCTTTTACACTGTATGTGGGATGTATAGATAAATGTGAACCTCAGAACAATGGACAAAAGAAAATCAATAGACAAGAATGATGCAAATAGTCTTTGGAGATCGTATGGTAAGTGTTTATCCCTCAGGGAAGAATGAATATATAAAGGTGTTGGAGCTTGGAGTGACTTTATTGGACGTAAAGGACAAGCAGATGAAGAAGCTGGCTGTTTACTGTATTGGTCTTTAAGAGAAGGGCTTCAGGTCTGTTTGCACAGGGTGATTCAGAGGAAAACGTTGTAGCCTAGATAGATAAGGGCCAGCCACGTGCTATACACAGACTGCTTTGTGTTGTACAGCAGAAGGAAACACGGTAAGACTACAGAAGCTCAATGTTTTTAAGTTTTACAGTGTTGTTACATCTACTTAAACGTATAAAAACTGATCACAGTAAAAGTAAAAGATTTAGAAAGACAGAGCTGATATTTATTTTTTTTACTGGCTATAGTACAAAAAAAGGCATGCCCAGAAAAACACATGTAGCTTGCTTATATTCAAGGTCATGTTCTTTAGCCTTGCACTTGGAGAGTGAGACCAGCAAGAGTGTTTATTTAACTCAGACAAAACTACCATCAGTACTGTATTATACAATATGAGGTCATGAACAAGAGCTTTTACTTTAGATACTTCGATACATCTAATATGAAGTACATTAATTGTGTATTTTTATTACAGTAGAAAGTAGAATTGAGAAGTGGGTTGTTTTTACTGATGATTGCAATTATGATTGAAAAATGACTTGCTCCAAGTCTATAATAGTAAATGATAAATGGACTGTATTTATATAGCGCCTTTCTAGTCTTTCGACCACTTAATGCACTGTACACTACATGCCATTCACACACATTCATACACGATGCACAGCATCAGGAGCAATTTGGGGTTCATTAGTTCAGGTTTTTTAGTTAATTGATAACTCATGTGGTCTGTAAAAGGTCTTAAAATAGTGTAAAATACAGAGGATGTCTTCAAATTGCTTGCTTGTCCAGTGAACAGTCCAAAATCCCAAATATATTTAATATTCAATAATATGAAACTAATCACCAGATGCTCACATTTAAGAAGTTGTAACCAGTGAATTTTGGCAGTTTTGCTTAATAATAAATTATGTTTTGTCTGTCTACTAATTGCCTTACAACTAGAATGAAGCAATTTATATGAAAAGTGGGGCATTTACGTTCTGGGCACTAAGAAGAAGAAATTAAATATCTGGGTTTTCTTTTCAACAACCCCACTATGCCATATATCCATTTAGGGCATACTCTGTTCTGATTGCACAAGACAAAAAACTAGAATATGTGACCAATTATTTCTCCCTCTTTCGTCCTCTCCCTGCCCAGTTTCCCACGAGACCTGCCTCCTGGACCAGGTGCTGGAGCTGATTATGAATGAGAAGCCCCCCACCAGTGCTAGTCTTTTTCTAAACGAGGACGCGGACAAACCCCCCCTGCCCGAAAGAGGAGACTTGAGGAGGCGCCTACGCAGGGCCATGGAGAGGAGAGCCAGCAGCATTAAGGAGAGGATGAGCTCCATCAGTAGGGAGAGCATCACAGGTTTCCTCAAGAGGAACCTGTTCGTTCTGTTCACTGTCGCAGCTGTGGCTCTGGGTGAGTGAGGAGAGAAGTGGAGGTTTAACACTGTTTCTCTGCTGTCAGACTTTATTTAACTTTGTGTACATTTGTGCTTTCGTGTATGTGTGCAAATTTATTCAGGTGTAATCCTGGGCTTTACTTTACGCCCCCACAACCTGTCCCTGAGGGAGATCAAGTACTTCGCCTTTCCTGGGGAGCTGCTAATGAGAATGCTACAGATGCTGGTGCTGCCTCTCATCGTCTCTAGTCTGGTTACAGGTTGGCTGGCATGTTAAAGTAGATTACTGGTTAGATCCTGAAATGGGAGAGGTGAAGGAATGTTACAACTACATCAGTGGCTTTCAAACTGGGGTCTGGGTCCAACAGGGGCCCTTGACTGGGTTGTAGAGGGTCCCAGCAAAAGGAGGAATAGAATGTTTTAAATGTGAACCAAAAATGTTTTTTGGTTTTGATTGATTGTAATTTATAGTGAGAGACAAAATTATCTATTGTGGGGGTCCTTGACATAAAAAGGCTTGGGAACCCCTGAACTACACTACACTAAATATCAGCTCCAATCACAGAGAGAAATAGTCACCAATGTCATGCTCGGAAAACCAAAGTGCTTCATTATTTGGCCAATCATTGGCCAATTATATCAGTTTTAATTAAGAAAAAAACATTGATAACAAGATCTGAACTAATTAAATTCTCAAACTAATTTCCTCTGTCTCAGGTATTTCCTCCTTGGACAGCAAAGCGTCAGGTAAGATGGGTATGCGTGCAGTGGTCTACTACATGGTGACCACCCTGATTGCCGTGTTCATTGGCATCGTTATCGTGATAATCATCAGACCGGGGAAAGGCAGCAGGGACAGTCCCGTGGCCAACAGTGGAAACATAGAACCAGTTCAGGCTGCTGATGCTTTCCTGGATCTCATCAGGTAACATCTTAGAAACTCTACTTGATCTGTGAAGTTGCTACTTTGAGTTTGTCCACACACACACACACACACACACACCACCAAGTTATTGTCAGAGGACAAGATTGATGCCACTCTCATTTTTACTCTTAATATGACAGTAGAGGAATAGCTTAGCTTAGCAGCGGCCAAGATATAGTCGGGCACATAATGCCACAAATAAATTAAATTAAAAGAAACCAAATATATCATGTTAAGATTGAGCTTGAGAAATACTGGTAGGCGGGTTTTCTTTTGGGCAGAACCAGGCGAGCTGTTTCGCCCTGTTTCCAGTCTTTATGCTAAGCTAAGCTAACTGGCGGCTGGCTTTAGCTTCATATTTAATGGGCATATGTGAGTGGTGTCAGTCTTCTCAGTGAACTCTCAGCAAAAAAACAAGTAAGTGAATTTCCCAAAACGTCGAACTATCCCTTTCAAAGGTTTAATATACTCATTAGGACATTCAGATATCAGAAAATAGTAGGAACAGGTAGTGTGGAAATTAACTCATTCACCCATTCACCTATTGTATCTGATCAAACAAATGACTCATTCTGTACTCTTATTATCACATGTTTATTGATTAACAAATTGTAGTATTACAAAATGTACAAACTGCTGTGACTTATATATTTATTAGAAACACGAGCACAAACATAATAATTTCTCTCTCATCTTTTCTTCCTAGGAACATGTTTCCTCCCAATCTGGTCGAGGCTTGTTTTAAGCAGGTGAGGCTGACTCTTCCCATCAGTTATATAATATTAATGGTATTTCTTTAACACATTTAATTTTAATTTTTAACACATATATTTAATATTATAACACAACTCCCATCATCCATGTCCAGACCAAACTCAACCAGCCATCAAAGACAAAAACAGCTTGCAAAAAGGACATTATTTGACTGTCAAATCACATCTCACAACTCACTGTCAGAAACTTAACAACCAAGTCATAATTAATGCATTATTTTGGTTTAATTTTAATGCTCTCTCTTGCAGTATAAAACTGTGTACAAGAAAACTGTGCACACAAGGAACGTGACAGTGACCCTGAACCTCACTGATTCTCTCAACGTGACGGACTCTAACTTGAACGTAAACCTAAGCAGGGTGCTGCACACCATACAGGTGGGTGGCAGACAAGGACATAAATCAGACTTAATTCATATCAATTTATACAGATGTAAGTGGAACCTTCTTTTACTGCATCTTAGATTTTGTGTCAAGAACCTCTGCAGGAACTGTAATATTTCCTTACACATGTTTTTTACAACAGGAGACAGTGGAGGAGACTGTCCCTGTGTCCGGCTCCTCTGCTGGAGTGAATGCTCTGGGTCTGGTGGTTTTTTCCATGTGCTTTGGTCTGGTCATTGGTAACATGAAGCAACAGGGTCAGGCCCTCAGGGACTTCTTTGACTGCCTCAATGAAGCCATCATGAGGCTGGTGTCCATCATCATCTGGTCAGTAAAGATACACCTCTCTCTTTTCAAAGATGGTGTACAAAAAGTTCCTAAACGCTTGTGCAGATAGATAACTATCACAAAAATTCATAAAGCAATTGTATAGCTCTTTCTAAAGACCTGAGTTGGTTATAGAAAATTCACTTTAGTTACTTAACCCAATGTGCTTGTCTCCCTATCTCCCTCATACATCTCACCTCTCAGGTATGCTCCAGTGGGCATCATGTTCCTGATTGCAGGGAAGATTGTGGAGATGAAGAATCTGGCAGAGGTGGGCGGCCAGCTGGGGATGTACACCGTGTCAGTCATTGTGGGTCTCCTCATCCACGGCCTCTTTGTGCTGCCACTGCTCTACTTCCTAGTGACCAGGAAGAATCCCTACAGCTTCATTGGTGGCCTGCTGCAGGCACTCATCACTGCTCTGGGGACCTCATCAAGGTAAGTCTCAAATCCTCTGTCCTGCTCAGATTCTGGTGTCCATGACACTAAAAAAGATGTTTGTCCCATTGTGTGCCAATATAACTTGACCATATCATATAATGATTTAGATTAGAACAGTAGACAAAGAGATTCAAATTAATTGGAATTACGTACTACAAGTTTACACTTTAAGATACAAAAAGAAACTATTATCTACAGTAGTATAGTGGGACCTAAATAACAGTAACATTGCTGGGATATGATATGATCTCTGAAAGGATAGAAATTGATAGTACATACTGTGTATTATAGAGAAATAACCCTACACATCTCTCTCCCTGCATACTGCAGCTCTGCTACCCTGCCCATCACCTTCCGCTGTCTGGAGGAGAACAACCGCGTGGATAAACGAGTGACACGTTTCGTCCTCCCTGTGGGTGCCACGATCAACATGGATGGCACCGCCCTCTATGAAGCTGTGGCAGCCATCTTTATTGCTCAAGTCAATGACATGGACCTAAACTTTGGACAGATTCTTACTATCAGGTAACCCTACTTTAGTTTTGGTTTACACCACATACACAAATACTGATGCTGGGGGCTAAATGTGCCCTCTTCGGGAATGTATTGGAAGTTCTGAGGGCTGTAAGTATGTACGAGAGCTAATATCAGGTATACAGGTTTGTAGTACTACCATTCTCAGCAGTGACCTATAGTCAGCTCAGAGAAGAAAACATTTTATCCTTGTATTTATCTTTTTTGTTTGTTTTATTATTATGAAACATGTTGTAACTTATTGTTTTGAAAGGGGAACATTTTATAAAACAACTTTTGTCTAATGGTAAGGTAAACCCTGACTGGAGAACCCAAAACTATTAATGGAATTAACTGATGTACGAATTGTGGAAGAAGAAGGTTCTCAGTGATTACTAGCAACGCCTTTCTCACTTTGCGCTTACTGCATAGTTGGTGTACAGAAATTTTCTTCCACATGAATTCATCTTCATCTTTATTACCACTTTACTCCAGAAGAGTTATTTACACTATGATTCTTCTGGTCAGCCTCATTAACAGAGCAAGTGTATACATATTTACTCACTGTATATCACTGTATTATAATTAAATTGTCTTTATGGTTTATTCATCTTTAACAGCCTGGGCACAACCCTCTACAGTTGGTAGTAAATATAGCGTGTGACCAGCTTGAAAATAATTTACATAATTTTATAATTCCTCATGTGCTTTTATCACTCTACTACTCCCACCAGTAGTGCACATGTGCTGCTTGCTTGTTTCCCTTTATTAAATGTCTTCACTCTCCTCTCCATCCCTCCCACCGCCCACTCAGTATCACAGCAACTGCTGCCAGCATCGGAGCAGCAGGCATCCCTCAGGCTGGCCTGGTTACCATGGTGATTGTATTGACATCGGTGGGACTGCCCACAGAGGACATAACATTGATCATCGCTGTGGATTGGTTCTTGTAAGTTCCCACTAAATGTCAGCTTGATGGGGATTGGACTGTGTACTGTTCTGTGGGTCTGCCAGCCTAAATGTCATTGTAAAGCTTCAGAGAGCCCAGAGGTCCCACCACTACAAAGGTTATTGATGCATAATGCAGAGTCACAGATTAGAAAGCCCGTGTTTAGAGGCACGGTTATGAATTTTCAGCTGGGAGTGTTTTTATAGCAAATATACAATAATGTTTTCCCTGTTTGTATATCTCTACTGTACATCTCTTTACATTCTTGCTCTCTTGTCTCCCTACAGGGACCGCTTGCGTACCACCACCAACGTGCTGGGTGACTCGCTCGGGGCTGGCATCGTGGAGCACCTCTCCCGCGGAGAGCTGCAGAGTCAGGATGCTGAGGTGCGCAACTCTGTGATCGAGGAGAATGAGAAACCCTACCAGCTTATCTGTCAGGAAAACGATTCACTTAATCACCGCAACAGTGAGACCACAATGTGAAGACAAGAGCTACACCCTTAAGGGCTTCATGTACCAAAAGCATTTTAGCTAGAAGTTTGGCTTGCATTGGTGCAGGGATAGTCTTAGAAAATAATAGTTCTTGATCAACTCAGCCAGTACATGGGGCAATACAAACCCTGTGCCCAGGCCTGCTTAATGACAGGAAATAAGTGAACATGCTGTTTAGAAACAGTTAGGCATCCTATGCCTACAATCTGATTAATTCAGTGCCAGTTATTTGGGGGCATTTTGCTGTTTGATGATGTTTCATTCAATGTCAGGCAAACTCAATGTGTCAGACGGTCGACAGTTTAAAGTCATTTTTAGAAAGTCTATAGCTTCATCGTGTTTTCAAAGATTCTTATGTTTTATGATCCATACAGTCAGAGCACCAGAAACCCCTCCCCAGCATCAGTGTTATTACACACAGTATTATTAGAGAAACACCACCATTCACAAACAAAAAAAGTCAACCAGCATATTTTCCAATCTTGTGAATATGTAAATCTGCATAATTTGGCTATTTCTGTTGCATGACTTAACATCAAATATATATTATTTCTTTTGCAAACACTTATTTTTTGTCATTTCCATTATGACTACCTCTAACAGGACTTCTACAGCACTACACACAAAAATACTCAAGCATATCAGCAGCATGTAAATAAATCAATCTCAGAATTGTTCTGGATTTCGTGTTTAAGTGTTTAATATTGTTTATGTAAAGGGATAGTTCAGGTTTTATTAAGTGGGGTTGTATGAGGTACTTGGAGGTCAGCTCGCCCCCAGTTTGGAGAAGCAAAGAGGAGTCCTGGCAGAGAAGCAGAGCACTGCTGAATACAGGGTCAGCAGAAAAAAATAATTTCATCCACATAAAAAACTCCCACCTTGAAAAACTTAATATCAGTTCATCATCAACAGTGCTTTGCTTTGCTTCCCTGCTGGGCCTCCTGTCTGCTTCTCTAAACTGGGGCCGGGCCGTCTACTGCAGGTAATACACTGACTGTGGATAAGTATCTCATACAAACGCACTTCAAACAACCCGAACAATCAAGTTTGCTTACACAGTGTAATTGTACAATTTTGAATATACTTGACTGTTAAACACTGGAGGTTGGTGTGAAGGAGAAACTTTGCTAATTATTGTTTTGAGTTTGATATAATAAGTGACTTTGTAGAACGTTTTCCCCTCAGTACTTTCTTATAGATATTATATTTGTGTGTGTATTTTCATGTATTTCTTTGGTGCTATTGCTTTTAAATTATGGGTACAGGACTGTACTGCTACACGGCAATTTCATAGGAACACCTGCAGTTATATTTGTTCTTGATCTTTTTTTACTTCAGGAAATATCAAACAGAAGAGGGAAATATCAAACAGAATGACATTTATTGTTTCTAGGTACAATTTTCTATATTAAGGCTTGATTGATCTTGCATTGGATCCTCTTTTATAAACATATATAAAATATAAGTATAAACAACTGTAGTTTCAAGTTTCTTGACCATTAGTAGACTTTTTGTTGTTGGTCACAACAGTGGGCATAACATCAGTATTAAACCTGCCTGTTTGTGTTTTCTGCTTAATAAGTCATACTATCAACTGAATGTGTTCCTTTCTTTTGTTATATTCTGACTGTAATAATATATTGCAAGTTCATGATTGATTATTTTTTATTGTTTAGTGAAAAGGTACTGTGAAGAAAGCTTGTGAAAGCCTTGAGGACTTGAATGTACTTTATGCTTTTAGGTGTAGATTGTTTTAGAGTAAAGTGTTGTGCATAATTATGAAAGTGAAAAGGTAATTGACAGCTCTTCTGACTTTGTGTCACTTTTCAGCTCATTAGGTTTGATTTTAGTTTTAATGCTTGATGTTATTTCCGTAAAAATCTCAACATTTTGATTGATGGCTTATGAAAAATGTGACAAATAAATGGCTCAGGAATTGAACTGTGATTCTCATCATTGTGTTTGTGGCTACCCCTGGTGGAGGATATTCTCCTGTCTGTCCCAGAAACTGTTCTCTTTTGAGACATATATGGGTCAAATATATATATATATATATATGAGAAAAAAACAGTTTGGAATAATAATTGGATGGGTCCTATAACAGTTTGATATTAATGTAAGTAGTTGGTCATTAAAAAAGACAAAACTTTACCTTGTATGCTTTTGTTTGAATGTCAAAACTGTCTGTTGTCATTGTAATATCTTACATTGCAAACCTCACTGTTGTTTTTAAAGTGATCCAGGTCTGACTTATTGATGATTTGCACAAAGTACAGCTGAGGCTGACGAGTCATTATTTTAAGTTTTTTTTTTTGGTATTTGGACATAAAACCAATTACTGGACAAATTAAAAATGTACTTGATGAAAAATTAAGGGGTCACCCAAATCATCATTCTGAAAGAAACATAAATGTCTAATGTTACGGCAATCCACTATAGTTGAGATATTTTAGTCTGGACCGAAGTGATGAACCCACCAACATTGCTGTCCTTAGATCCACGCTGCCAACATGGCTAAATAAAGTCCACGCGCACACACACACACACACACACACACACACAAGGTACTCAGAAAAAGACAGTGAGGCAGTTCCAATTATTATTTCAGATTAATTTATAAAATAGTTCACTTGAGATACTGTGTTTTAACATACAGTGCATTCTTCTACAATACAATACTTGTGTGTTTGCCACACAATTGAGCCCTCTAAGTTGTAACAGCCTTGCCATGTGGTGAATTGAATCATGAATACTTTGGCATAGTTTAGTGACGGACTATTGGTGAAAAAGATAAATGTAAACTGCAAATGCGTAGATATTTAAATCTCTGGTAGATGCCTGAGGGCCTCATTTTAAAAGATTGATTTCATACTGAGATTACAAACAGTCAATATACAGAGTGGACAAAATATCAGGAACATTTGCTCTTTATGTGACATAGGAAGTTGTATCCAGGTGAAATCTCTCTGATCCCGCTGTGATTTCACCCGTCTAACAGTCAAATATATCAGGTCAAAGCCTACACTGTGTGAAGTGTCATTACACATCACTGAAGGTATACAAGTCACAAATAAGCATAGAGTATCTTGCTGATATACAATATTAATATCAATGCTCGTTTATCGTTTGTTTAATTACCTCTTTTTCACTGATTTCACATCAGAGTAGTAATGTTGTAGAGGGAGACACTTCCAGGCAGACTCTGGCAAATAACAGTATGAGCCATTTAAAAAAAAAAAAAAACTCAACTCAACTTATCTTACAAGTAAATACTCCTCTGTTGATACCTTTCCAGCCACGTGTTTGGGCATATTTCAAGCACAGTTCATGTTTAAATATCTAAAGCCATTTAAATATGTATTGCTGCCCAGGTCAGGTCCCAGGGAGACAGATAGTGTAGATAGAGAGAGACACGAGACGACTGGAGAGTCAGCAAACTTCGCCGTGAAAAGATGACAAGCTGCTGAAAGTTTACTTGGCCTGTAGAAAGGTGGGATGACAGACATTATGACAGATACTTTCACATATTATATACCGTGGAATTAAAACATTATAACACAGTCAAATGGTAAAAAAACAAAAAAACAACATACTTGTGACTATGAGATTTCCTCCATATTTGATGGCGCTCCATCACTCCACATTAAGAACTGCCCAATTATCTTTTTTGTCCTGAAGAACACAAAAGAAGGAAATTCATAAAAATGTCCCAGGTAACATAGAAATAACATTAAAGTCTCCCTTAATATCTCAAATCAACACTCAGATAAAATTTTCTATTTGAATAAATTAGATTTAATATTGCAGGAGGTTGTGACAGTCTTGTTGCTGTACAGAAGCTTGTATCTGACCTCTGACATGACGGGCAGGTTGTCATGAGGAAGGAGCCACATGGTTCGGTGGTCCTTTCTTCTCTGTCTCATGAGCTTTCTCAGCAACCTCTTCACCTTGCGGTCTCTGGGGTCTGCGCATTTTACTGCCTTCTTCGTGTAAAGACTATAAACAGAACACAATACTTTGACACATACAATGATTCAGCAATACTGTGGAGGACTACAAAGATGTCACGTGTAGTAAAGCCCCAGAGAATCTGAGGCCGAAAAATCACAAATAGAGTAGAAATAGAGTCTAATAAGTTTTTTTTTCTCTAGTAGAAAGAAGTCAAACTGTGATCAAAAGTGGGTAAAGTTGAAGAAAAGAGGTTGGGAACCACTGAATTAGAGAGGACCAAAAGAAACTATTGTATCTACTGTATAAGAACTCAATGTTCTTGTGAACTGGACCACATGAAAAAGCAAGCTCCTCATTCCCCAGCTACATCAGATTTCTCTGACCTGCTGGAAACAATAGGTATCACAATGCAGAATGGTTTACTTAACTAAACCCTGCTGTTCTGACTGACTGGCTGCGGCAGAGCTCAGCTGGCTCGGAAGGTATTTTCAGATGGCTTGTTATTCCCACATATTTCCTTTCTTACTTCCCTGGCAATTATAGCTCCCAGCCCTGCCATAACAACATGACCTGGAAAGATGACAATGCCTCTCAGCCCGGCTCTGCCCTCGTCTAACGAGAGGCATATTTTCCATGCCTGCAGATTGCTGTGTGCTCTTTAGCTCCAGGAGTGGATAGTTGAAATACTTGCATGATGGCTTGTATACTGCAATCGGGCCCCTCCGTCTGCACCTCAAACCGCAACACATCTTTGGTACGCACCTTGCCCTGGGAGTACAACATGCAGCACTGGACATCCCTTTGCATCTGCACGCCTTTACCTGGGAAAAAGAGAGACAAACATAGAGAAAAAAGAACAAGGAAACAGGATGTCAGACAAAAGCAAATTGGCAGAATGATACAGAAGTGCCTTGTTGTCGAGCACATTTAATGATGTTGACTTTTTGCCTTCTATTTGACACCTTTGATTTGATTTTTGCTTCACTTTACCAGGTCACCTCAGAGTGAAATTATTTTTCTCAAGTAAGAACAGGACACTGAAGCAACATCACGACAGCCACAAAACTTACAGTCTGACAGTATGCATTATTACACATTAGCACAAATAACATTGGATACACAAACAGTTTACATTCATATTTACTACACAGAATCATGAGTTTTAAACATGTCAATATTCTGATGTTACCAAAGACAGAAACAAAGTGTTTTGGCAGCTTTTGCAGGCAGCAAAATGTTATCTATTCTGCAGAATGTGCACATGCCCTCTAGTTACATATACACACACTCATATATGGACACATATATACACACAAGAATGTCAGAGGAATTACAATGGCATCCCATTGTGCTGCAAAACATACTACCATGGCAGTGAAATGAGAGGCAGAGAAAGTGAGAGAAAAAGAGGAGGAGTGTGTGGTTGTGTGGAGGGTGTGCCATGATGCCTTTTCATCCAAAGCAAATGTGTAAACAAATTAAAGTGTGATGGGAGCAGTAGGAGCATTAAGACCTGTAAAATAGGACAGTGCTGCTTTGTTATGCCACAGATGATTCTCAATCCATCCTCAGACACATCACCGCACTTCCAGTGCTTTCACAAAATAAAAAATAAAAACACATGAGATGACACAATCATACAGACTGAGCCCTGACACAGTTGCTTTCTCTCTATGTGAGTGTTGTGTGATTTCAGATGCTCGTCCTCCTGTGTTCTGCCCCTCTGTTTACATCCATGCTTCTCTCCCTGCTGCTGCTGCTATCCCTCTTTCCGTCTTCTCTCATTTTCTGTCTTCGCCATCGCTCTCTTTGCTACACTGTGCACCTGCAGGGTGCATGCAAGCCATGCAACACACACACACGCAAACGCACATGCACACACACACACACACACGCACTTACACACACTTACACACACTTACACAAACACACAC
>NW_023339674.1:15635651-15657952 GCF_004916995.1 Morone saxatilis | reverse complement strand
CAGTAACACACACACACACAAACATAGTAAGAGTGGTTGTGTCCTACCTTCCACAGATGCTAGGAGAATAACAGTCAGAGAGATAACAGTCAACATCTGCAGCATGAACATGATGAGGCTGGCAGAGAGGAGGAGAGGAGAGGAGGATAATCTACTCTGTCACCTCTCCCTCTATGGCTGCCTCTCTTATATTACTCCCTCCCTCTCTTTATACCTCCCTGCCCATCTCTCACTCACTCACTTCCACCACCACCTCTCTTTTTCTGTCTTACCGTCTTTCCCTCCCACCCTCTGTTTAGCCATTTTCAGTCATTCTCACGCTCAGCTAAACTCCCTCCCTGATTCTCTTTTTCTTTCACACTCATCTCACCTCTCACTCATTTCTCCTTTCCTGCCTCTTCACTCTGGATGCCAAGCCTCATTTGTCTCATTTGTGGCTTTGAATTCCTCCCTCATTTTGTCTCTTATCCTCAGTGCATTTTCTCCTCCAAGACTTAATCAATTTAATAGGTGAAATCAACAAAGAATCATATCACATGTCTTGATTTAGCATTTAATTTTCAAAAAAATTCATCTCCAAACAGTGTCCAATTTACCCTGGTATGTAGCTGTATAAGGTAACCGAACAGTAGGCGTGTCTGACTTGTGCATCTGGATCAGTCTTGTAGCAGAGTTATGTTCTCTGTGGGATTCCAGACAAAATGCCAAACACACTTAGAAACAGTGATAAACTGAATTTATTAGCTATACCTAACCTTATAAATGGTTTAAAACTGCCTGTTGTAGATCTGACGTTATATGTATAGTACATGTTTTTCTTGTACCATTTAAAACTGAACTTAACCTGTAATTGTGTTTTTGTTGTTAATGATTCTTGTGTTGTGCTCGTTTTATTATGTTTTAAATATTGTCTCCTTTGTCTCTTTCATCTCTTGTCCCCTCTTTATCTGCTTATTTTGAAAGAGGTGTTCCACAAGGTTCAGTCCTCGGCCTCTTGCTGTTTTTATGCTCCCACTTGTTCAGGTTATAATCAAAACAATGTTTTAATTCTACGTTGATGACACACCGTTCTATGTTTGATTTTACTTACCATAAACTTGTTTTAAGGCAGGCTTTTCAGGTTTCTAATAAATGTCTTTTTCTTCAAACAAATAAAGATAAATCTTACATTCTTTTGTTTAGCTCTCCTAATCATGTCTCCAATTTACAGAACAAACTTGGGAGTTTGGCAGCCAATATGAAACAGAACCGCTTTTGCTTTCTTGCTTTTATTTCTTTTTTATGACTTGGCTCATGAGAATGCACCAATGTCACCAAGTAAATGTAATGTATTTGGTATTTGTCTTTGCAGCCTCTCCCTGTCTGCCCATAAATCATAATAAAATTGTTATAGTTTCCATAACTGAACACCACAAGAATAAGCTGGAGTCAAGCATCTACATCAATTATAACAAGGCTTCAATGGAAAACAGCATGAGGACTTCATTATATGGAGAGAAAACCAGAGAAATTGATGTAGGCCTGCATGTGTTTCAAAAAGATATTCCTTTGAACCAACCTTGTGGTAGAGAAAAAGTCAGAAAATGCCGCCAACAACAACAGTGCATAAAATGATCGATCACAGACCTGATTAGGTATGACACATACACAAATGTTGCCACATTGCTTTGTTGACACACTAAATTGTCCTAGTGTTTAGTGTGTCTTGCTATTCAATACCTGTAATTGAGCTGTAATTTTTATTAAGGAGGAAATACATGATTTTGTTGTTGTCTGCTTCAGCAGGTCTGAAACACCACCCAGGGAGTTATCACAGTAGTGTTACTCTATTCACACTTACTGTGGCCAGGAAATATTTGAATGTCTTTGATTGTGTTGCCTTCTGCTTAGAGTACTGCTTATTCCCATGTCCTTAAAGTGTTCTCGTCACCCAAACTTATGTACAAACTAACCATTAAGATGATTTTTACCTCTGAAACTACAATGACACCCAAATACAATGAAAGCTGCAATATCAAGAAATAATCTCATCATAATACACAGAACTTGTCGTCAACAGGTCTGAATACTTTTTTATGATAACTTTGGCTGAGTAATTCTAAATGCAAGTGTAAATAATTAGAAATTACCCTTTCACCTCCACTGGCTTATCTTGCTGCAGCAATGCAGTGTACTCCTGAACACCATGACAGGTTACAGGTGAACATTTCCACCACCCAGATCACCTCATTTGGGGTGGTCTTCATTCTGATACTAATCTATTTTTCACTAGTTTTATTTTTGGGACTTGTTAGGCTTTTATTAGAGGAACACAGAAGAGAGATGACAGGAAATGAAGGGAAAAACAACAAATGAAAGGGTCTATGGGCCAGACATGAACAGGGAAGGCTGTGATTCATGGTTGGCATTTTAACCTCCAGACCACCAGGTCACCAAAAGAAAAATCCACTCTTTGATATCTGGAATCATAATAATTTCACAAAAATGTATTTTCTTTCTACCTGAGGTTATTTAACTATAGTTTTCCTCTTTGATTTCTAAGTTCCAAGTCTTCACAGAATGACAACCAATAAGTGAACATTAACATTTGTGTAAGATTGCATCCTTGAATGTCAATAAAAATGTAACATGTCTTGTGGCTGTATCTGATTCTGAGCTACCGAGGCTGCTGTTGGATGGTGGAGAAACTTCCCTGAAGGTATTCCTGTTGGATTGACACCAATGTCTGACATTTATAGTTGATGGTTTAGATAGCTGGAAAGGTTTCTGGTATCTTTTTCCATTGTAGATAGCTGTGTTATTTATGTTGGCCAGTTATCTGCAAGGGGAACCATGGTACATTGCAAAACAAAAATGACACAGAAATGCAACATACTGGTACATCACTAATAAATCTGTCTCACTAAAACCACTAGAGCAGTTCTATTAAATACCCTTTCAGAAATGATAAGGTTAAAACCGCTATAAAAGTGTTCCCAAGGTTGAAAATACATAAATTAAGTTTACAAATTAAAACAATACATCAGACTTCATTAGCCTAAATGTTCTGGACAAACTGTACTCTGTGTTAAGTACATTGGCAAGGCAATACAGGAACCATGAGTCTCCTCTCATGCAAGGAAATATTGTTTTAGACACTAATGTGGGACATGTAATGGACACATTTTGTAAGGCTTGATCAATATGGGCCTGCCTAAATTCCTGTGGTTAAACAGATCTTAACGTTGAACAAATGATCCTTTGGCTCCTGAAACACTTGTTGGAAGAAGATGTATTCAGACAATAAGGCAACACTATGTCCTTTATGGGCATACATATCCGAACCCTGGATGTGAAAATATGCAGTCTGTGCACTGAGGTTGTGATAAAAATGTGTGTCTATACGTGTGTGTGTGTGTGTGTGTTAGGGGTGGAGTTAACTGTTCAAGAAACTGACCTAAGAAATCAGGTTGGAATGTCAGCTGCAAAAACATACCTTCCACATGACTACAGGTCGGCTTGTGAGCCAGATACATTTTCTGCATAACTTTGCAGCGAATAAAATATCTCCTCAAGGTGTAGGACTCACAAACATGTGGGCAATAAAAAATAAAAGCAATAGCAGTGAATAGTGGGGCTAATGTCTTCCTCTTTGAGGGGGTGAAGAGCCTGAGATATATGGAGGGATAGTATGGCCTCCTGGAGATGTTGGACAGCTCGGTTCACTGTGCTGAACATGCAGCCTAAGAGATCTTACTGTACCTGAAAGGGATTTCCGAGGGATAAAATGCAGGGGGCAATACTTCGACTAATCTTTGAGACAAGCCAAACAGGGAGGTGTACGAAACAGACAACAAGCTGTATGGAATGCAGGTCTGAATGCAGAATGATGAACAGCACATTTTTTCTTTTCCGCACTAAAGACAGATGATTTGGAAATAATTTATATGATGCTCGTACACAAATGTTTTGCTTGGAAAGGGGAGGGTGAAGCGAGGGAGTTGCAATCTGCCGCTAAATGCTACACGCTGGACCTTTAAAATAACAGCTTCAAGATCATTTTGATTTACTGAATCATATTTTATGGAGAAAATGTTTTCTTTTCCCTCTGGTGTCCCCTGGCTGCTCCGCCTCAACTGTCTGTGATTTTTATGATGGACAGTCAAGTAACAGCTGGTACAAACATTTAAATCCCCCTTTAGGATGAATTGTAATAAATCTGGTCATGCCTTATCTTTCGATCTAGCGCCATCATCAGGTCAAAATTTCAACGTGTTCAGTTCTTTGGTTGAAAAATGAATGACAGGTCAGCCTCAGCTGTTCTTTGTGTTTAATACTAATGAGCTAATGGCAGCATGCTAACATGCTCAATTAAGATGGTGAACATGCTAAACATCATAATTCTGAAACATAATGTGACAATTGTCATGGTGAACACATTATGATGCTAGCTCAAACTACTTGTTCAGAGTCAAGCTAGCTACTTGAGGGTCAGGACTGTGTTGCTATTTTCAGTCTTTATGATATACTAACCTAATCTCCTGTTGGCTTTAGCTTCACTTTTAGCATACAGACATGGGAGTGCTATTGGTGTTCTCATCTAACTCTCAGAAAGAAAGCAAATAAGTGCATTTCCCAAAATGTTAAACTATTCCTTTAACTTCAAGGATCTTAGACTTAAAAGCAACAATATCCCAATTTGTAGAAAAGACCTAGTTGTATTTAAGGTCAAATAATTTCCCTCTTATCAGTACCTGTGATGATTACACGTCACTCTAATTTGTTTCACTAGTTTATTAGAAACAAATGTATGAAAGTTTATTCTCTCAGCATGTTATTATTCCATCAATATACAGAAAAAGAAGACCATCAGACCAGCCAGTCAGAGATTCATTGTTCATGTGTTGCTCTGGACAGGGGAGGGGGGCTCTACATTTTCTTTTCACATGAGATTTCCTTAATGGAATGTCTTTATTGACTGTGGAAATAAAATGATGTCCAATTCTTCAACATGTGATTATATTTTATAAGAAAAGAGTACTCCATGGTCCTCGTGCCAGTGAGGCATTCCTCTGCAGGGAGTTGACTGGTGCTCTTCTGGAACCAAACATCTGTGCTTCTCACAGCTCTGTTTCATTACTCCCCGAAACACTAAACCCAGAAAATCAGCTTAAACACACTCAGGCATTTATTTTGAAAATCCCCACTGCAAAAACTCAAGGGGTCTTGACTGTGCCTAGAGTGTGAAACTGAACACTTTGGATGTGTTTAACAAATGCTGCCAGGAAGAACAACACATATCTCAGGTCTTGAGAGATTCAGATACATTCCTAATGCAAACTCGAAGCTCTATGTGATTTTCTCAGCGTCATACAACAGTCTTTGTGTTGAAAGAAAGAAATCTAACCTTTACCATTTCAACACTGGTAAGTATTGTACCGTACACATGTCCAAAATGTACTGCTGCTGCAGCAAAATGGAGTATTAATCATGATATTATATATTGAACTCTTTTCCGCGAGATTTACTGTTTCGATCTATAACCAATAGTTTTCTTTGCTTCAAAATACTGACATTGACCCGGCTGACATATCACAGATATTATCAATATAGGCAAATATTAACAGTAGTGCAGAAATGTTGACAGATATGTTGCAGTCATTTTAAGGTATTCTTATCAAATAATTTGATATAATGTTTATGTAAAAAAAAAAAAACAGTATCCGCAGATATAGCGTCATCTGATTTTTAAATTCTATTATTCTATCTGTACAATATACAAACTATATTACAACAATATTGGCCTTAAAACCTGCAACCGGGGCTGTAAACTCCTTCAGGAACCTGCGGTTCAACAATGCAAAATAATCGAAAGGGCCTTAAAGTTTGTATAAATTATATACTAAATCAAACAGGGCACAAGTCGTGAGCTCGTTTTAATATTGAAGGGTTTCAAATCTTTTTCTGAGGCATATTTTCCCTTTTTACACGTGGTTTATGTCAGTGACATATTAGCCAGCAAATTCAAATCAACATAAAATACGTCCAGGTACAGAAACATATCATCACAACAAGATGAAAAGTAAATACCAGTGTGGGGCCCTAAAATAATAAACAATAAACAAACAAAAAAACTCAAAAGAGCAGAATTCACTGCCAAGTTTCCCACAATAAAATCAGTTTAACTCGGGAAATCCAGTTGGTTAAGATTACATCACATCATTACTAGTAGTAGAAAGCCTTTCTTTAAACGTGTCAACAAGGGCAGTACCGTGGACAGCTCCTGCATCCCTGGAGGTCCCGGGATCAGAACCTTGGACAGAGGTCTTGACACACTTTGGTGCAGAATGTTAAAGATTATCCATCTGAGCTGTAGAGGAAGACGGGAGAAAGCTACACAATGCAGAACGATGCCAACTGTCAGTGTTGCTTACGTCTCACTTAGAAACATCTCGCCTACATTTTTTCCACATTGGCAAGATTGATTGAGCAGATACATAACGCCCCCAATTACTAGTGCTGCTAGTTTTTCAGATTGCATAATAAATAATTAACATAATAACATAATTAACATTTCAACCAGCGAACTTTGTGGATAGATATTTGCAGGCCCAAACTGGCCACCAAGAGTACTGCAAGAGCTGTACATTAAATTAAAAATAAATGTAAATTATATAAATTACCACATGGAAAGACCTATTTCTTATTATATTTTTAATTATATACTCAACAAATAAAAGGTAGTTACACATATTCAATTAAGCGTGTATCAAAATATAAAATATTATTGTCTAAGACTTTACTTGGGCAGGCCGTCCAGGTATTTTAACGTCCAGCAACATGTTTAAGCACAGAGAAACAGCGAAGAGTGGAATTTGTGATGTAACTTAAAAAAAAAATAAATAAACGAAAAAAAGATTTTTTTCTATCATTACACAATATATATTGTCATATATCTCCTGCAGTGTCCGGCCAGTGTGAAAAACACCAACTTAACTGTGTGAATGCAAGTGAAAACAGCATGTGGCAGCTACAGTCACTGGGAACTGAAAAAACTACAAATATACTGATGAGAAAGGGACGTAGTTAGTGAAAAAAAGAAAACATGCCAGCAATGCCGCCCTCAGCACATCATAATATCACAACTACCCTTTCTCAGTTTATAAAAATGTTTTAGAAAACGTACCAATAAATAATACCAACACTTAACCATGATCTGTAGGAAAGCAGATGTCTGCACTAGAATATTAAAACTCCAGTATATATATATATATATGAAAATCCTAGGTTTTATGGACGTTCGATTGACCGACTCTCAAAACTAAAGACTTGTGGCTGTTTTTAACTATTTTTGATGTTTTTTGGAGCAGTTTTTGTGTAGTAATAAAATTTAAATATATGTTACTGGTATAAACAGTAAACAGAAAAAGTTCCCAGCCTGTAACTGTTACATCGCAACTTGTTTCAACATACATATTAGTACATATTTGTGTACTAGGTACTGTGGAAAATCTTATAAACTTGAATGACAATATGGCTCTTGCAAACTGAGTGTGTAACAAACTGTTGAAGACGTCTGACAGACATTGGTTGTTTAAAACTTAAATTTATTTAGTTGTACAGCAGTATTTCACAAATATTTACAAAACATTTACACATTACCACTGATGTCTTCAAAGTTAAGTGTGAAAAATCTTAATGGCACAATTTAGAAAAGCATTTATAAATATCCAATTTGAGAGTTTGACTTACAAAAGTACCACAGAGTTTCATCACAACAAATTGTGTCTCTGCGACAGAAAGTTTTTTGGATGTTTGGATGGATATTCAATGTTCTCGTTTCCTGAAGCAGTGTTTAATCTAGTGTGCCTACAGAGAAAATAAAGAAGAATTAGTACGGAATAAACTGTACTGGTGTAAAAACAAATAATACATTTGTGCACATCTGCATAAAGTATGATGTATGTTTGGTCTTTGATATTCTTATTTTACACGTGGGAGATTTATTCAACCTGGTATTGGAGAACATAACAATGTTATTCATGTAAATCAACATGTCCTGACAAGGCTTACCTTCAAGAAATGCAAATTCATCAATGGCCTCTATTGCGTTGTCTGCAGAGACAAAAGAAAAGAGAAAAAAGGTCAAACTGGATACGCACATTAACCTAAACAATCCAATAACACAGTAAACACATCTTAAAGCCCACTGACTCTTTACGTATGTGCAGACTGCATTCAGGATGTCTTTACAGCACTTACCCAAGTCCTTTCTCTGCAATGTTTTCCTCTTCCCTTGCTGGGCGTACACCAGGGAATCTTTGGCGATCATCTCAACAAACAACTCCTGCAAGAAATAAACAAAATGCATCAATATTCTGTCATTTAAAACAACAACAAATGCAGAAACAAAGATGACTGATACTTTCCAACCTATATAGATATGGACCTGGAGAAAATGTGATACTGTTGTATGAGACTGCTACAGTATTTTATAGTAATATTGATTATGTGAGCTGCACCTATAGCCGGTGGAGTTTGTAGTAAACTTTACTAAACACATTGATCATATATTACTGAGAAGAACCATACTGAACCAGGTTGCAGACAAATATCTCGTTATTCAAATGTAAATAGTCCCACACTGAGTCTTTTCTTTACCGTGGCTTTAGCGATGATGAACACAGACTCCTGGCTGGCGAGTGACACGTCTGGGTCGGTCTTCATGAGCGCCTTGATGCGGGCCAGCGGGAGTTTGGACAGCCGGCTGTGGGTGACGGAGGCAGCGGGGCCTGTCTGCTGCTGGCTGCTCTCCTCCTCCGCCTCGGCCCCGCGGCTCTCCTCCTCACTCCCACACCGCTCAGGGTCGTGCTCCGTGGGGGTGACAGGTGTAGCGACCGTTGCTGCCATTCTCCGATTATTTACACAAAGGTTATAGTTTATAAGAAACACAAATAAATCACTACGGGTTTCTAGCTACATGTCACAGATGACAACAACATCGGCAGCAGCGCGCCAGCATGTGCTTCCGGTCTTTCAGTCAGAGGTTCGCGCTGATTGGTCAGCCAGCCAGCCCGAGATCCCGCCTTTTCCTCTCCCGCCAAACTAATCTTCACCTGTGATTGGACAGATTGCGAGCCAAGCTGTGGCTATTGGCTGGACTTAGTGTCAATCAAAGCAAGTTGCCTTGGACGATAATGTGGTGGTGCTAGTGAGATTTTAATGTGATTTTAACTTATTTAAACAATTTAGTGAGTGAAAGATGAGTTTTATTTTATATATATATATATTTGGCAAGTTCCATACACAGAAAATTACAATTATAAAACCTGAACTTTACTCACTTTCTTAAACCTTTTTGTGGCCACATGGGGGCAGCGGACACAAGCTGTGAGTTAAACACAGCACTGCTATCCTGCTATCGCCTTGTAGAGTTGATACAGTTGTTCTGTTTAGGTCTCCACCAATTCCTGAGGGAAATTACAAACCTAATTCTAATGCTAAATGCAGCTGTCTGCAAAACAAATAAGTGTCAGGAAACAAAACAAAGTGCTTAAAGATGCCAAAATGCTGCAGAGAGCTGAGGAGAATTGCAGACCTCTCTGTGGGTCCAGCAATACGAGTGACATAAATTTAGTAATTTGACCCACTGTCAATATTAAATATTGATTAAAGCAGTTTAAATTATGTTCTCCTATATTCCCATTATTTAGCTAAAACTGCTAAATAAAAATAAAGAAGCAGCAACTTAAACAAAGTAAAAAGATTATTTCCTTTTTTTGCATGTCCTCCAAAATATTTTTTTTTCTACTATATAAGAGCTTCCTGAATTTAATTTATAATTGCTGTTTATATATGTGACGTTTCAATAATTTTAATCCCTAATGTGTGCTATGTTACTGTGCTTTGAGTTTATGATTGTTTACAACAGGATTTTACTGTAAAAAAACAAAACAAACATGTTATTACATCTACTGTTGACATGTATACTGTTATTCATACCATACAATATTTTTTACAGTTGAATGTCAGTAAAGCTTGATGTAGCGGTCTGACATAATTAACTATAAATGTTACACTTTCTCTTTCAACTAATTTACTATAGTCAATAAAAATAATTAAAAACATAAAATAAAAAATTCTAATAGCTTACATTAATTATTTATCACCAGTTATTCAGTATTAACTAACTAATAAGTTTATTCTTTAAAAGTGTATATGCAGCATTTCCATCATTTTAGTCAATGTCAGATCACTCAATGAGCTGTCCACTAATACACTGTGTTAATAGGATTGTGAGGAGTGATTTAGTCCTCTCAAGCTCAGTTCAGTTCAGTCACAGTCAGGTGTTACAGCCTAGGGAAAATACATGAAGGACCCGCAGCTCACAGGTAAACTTATTTGCTTTGTATTTTTCTAATATTTGTGTCTCTGACAATCCATTTGCAGAAAGTTTGGTATTTTTATACATTTGGTTAACATTTCCTAATAAGACACTCTTCATAAAGAGTTTATAAGCTGTAAGTAATCGCTTCAAGTCATGAATAAACCTTGTGGTTGTGTTTGTTCTCCAGCATGACACATGTTTGTAAGATGGATTATTGTAAACCCTCGATTAATGACTTTTTAACATAATAATTAATTTATGTTTTACTAATTTTTACTGCATTGCTGCCAAATAAAAAGGATAAACATCAGCCACTGGTATTCTTCATAACCTGGCAACCACAAACTTTTCCTTTTAATGCTGATTAACCAATCTGTAAGGCATTAGTAAAAGATTATTTATTTATTATTATTAACAGCCAATATCAATAAAGTCAATACATACTTAATGCTTTCAAAACTTTTACAAAGAGTGATGTATTAGCCTTAATATTTGTATGCTGTTTAATCTACAAAATGGCTGTATGGCTACTGAATATATACATGCATGTTTAGTCCTAAATTGTATGATGTACATTGGAAGGCAGCAACATAGCATAGCAATGCACAGGAGCAAGATAATAATTTTATTAAATTAGTTTTGTTGGCAAGACAATTTTATTTACCAAAATTTGCATATTTCATTGCATGTAAATCAAAAAGTTCTTTCTATTAAAATGTGTACAGCAACAAGTAACATGTACAGAGTAAAGTACAATATACACACAATTCAAGTAAATTCAGTGGGAACAAAATAAAAGAGAAAAAACATATATTTGTATTCATTCCAAATTGACTAGACCCACTAATACAGTATCTAAAAGAAGCAAGTAATCCTGGCCAAATTTAAATGGACTCAACCCACTAATACTGTATCTAAAAGCAGTGAGTAATCCCTGCCACCTTGAGAGCTGAGCTTACCACAGGGCTAAATTTAACCTACAGTGATCAGGACGAGGAACAGTATCATTATTACACTGTACATTTACAAGAATTCAATGTCAGTGGTTGTTATTGACCATTTGCTGCTTTATTTAACTCAGTAACTGCCCTTTGCACGTGCTGTCACTTGAAGAGGTTACACAGAGCTCAAGCTGTGGCGGATGAACAATCTGATATCTGACCCTAATGCTCACAGCTCTTTGTTCAATGCTGAAACCTTAATAAACAGTTTCCTGTGAAAACAAAAAAAGGGGTCTAAGCATCACAAAAAAGAAAGTCAAAATACTTTCCTGTTTGGCAGAAAGTGAATACTTTGGCCAGTTTTTAAAAGAACTGTGCTGAGACCTGAGAACTGTGTGTGCTGTGAATAAGACCTGTGTTCCCAGAACAGAAAAAAAACAGGAAAGGTCGACACATCCTGCTTTTGTCCATCATTAACCCTAACTAACCCTAAATGAAGACAAGTATGTTGAAAACTTTTAACACAGTCCAAACATATATCTGCACCTACCTGGACCTATAAAGCTGATACGGACAGCACAAAGTCTTTGTCAAATAAAATAACATAAGGAAAGCTCTTCTTGCATCCTGAGAATAGATTTAATGTCAGTTTATTCAAACACTATATGTGTGAAACAAAAGGATAAAATATCAGTTAACATTTATTTATTGAAATCTATATTATCAGTTAACATTTGCCTACAGACACCAACAATTTATAAAGTAAACCCAAACCATCATGAAGATTAGGGTTGTTGTAAAAGAGGCCAGACGTTTCACCACACACAGTTCATAGTTAACGTGGAGGTCAATCGCATTACCACTGTTCTGTACGTAGAGTAGTCGCACTACTTCTGCACTTTGACTTATTTAAGACGTCAGTGAGCCATTCCAAAAATAACTTTGGTATCCGGCTAACACACGCTCCAAAATAGGTAATGTTAGCGGTGACTTAAAAGTGCATTTATTCTAATGTGGCTGCATCGTCCTTTCACACTATGCTGCTGACGTAGAATGCCAAATATCCGCTGCTTTCTAATTCACTCTTCTGTCTTAAATTTATTTTCAAGCCATCAAATCGCGCCTATGGCCAAAGCAGAAAGTGAGCAAAACATCCAAAGCCGAGGCTCCGAAAGGGGAAAAGAGCGCCAAGCCCCTGGCCTCTCCTGCCTTTTCTGCTGCCATCCCACAGCTGACTGAAGCAGATAGAATGAGGCGGTCACCGTTTGAGAGGGTCGTCTACGACATGGCCCACAATGAGAGGATCATCAATGACCTGATGCTCGGTCGGAGAGTTGGCTTCTACGAGCTGCGTGGAGAGATTGGGCAGGGAAATTTCTCTACGGTCAGATTGGGCATTCATGCCTTGACGAAAGGTCAGGAATCAGTTATTTTAGTGGTTTTGTCCCATGTTTTCATTCATTTCTCTTTGTTTCTTTTAAACCCTAATCAAGTAGTTGAATCCTTACCCAACCGTGACAAACTACACACTGTTTGAATGCACAAAGCTATGGAGCCCTGGGAAAACCACGTTCAGCTCCCACAGAATGACAACTTTGAAGTGCATGCAAAACACAAAAGTGAAAGTATGTTAATAAAAATCGTAGAAATAAAAAAAGGGGCTGGGAAAAAAAAAAAAACTCAGTGGTTGTGAAATCAAGCCAACGCCGATGTAACAAAAACTGCAGTCCCTCAAATGACCACTTGATGCTGTGGTGCAGTAGTAAGTCAATCTCAATAAGGCCCCATGTTGAAATCATTCCACCTCAGCTACACCTCACACTCTACTTCCTTGCCACATTTTTTGATTAGCCAGGAGTCAGGACTGCCAACCACTGAGCTTCACAAAGGCTTTTTAATTATACAGTCTATGGAAAATAAATACATTAATACCCCTTTGTCTATTGTTCAGTATCACTTAACAATTCACTAAAACTCCACAGAGTTGCCTTTCAGAAGAGACCCGGATCTGGACTGGAGTTCAACAGTAACAATTTAATTTAATTTATTCTATTTATTAAATTAATGCTTAAATCTTAAAATAATGAATCTTTGATCCAATGTGAAACACATTACCTCCTGTCCAGTCAACCACTTCACTGTTGCGTACACAGTTTGACTTTGGGGAGATTTTGTACACAAATAATATTAACAGGTTTGTGAATAATGTAGACTGATCCCCTGAATAAGCCTTTCTGATCACCAGATCTTTCCTGACCCCTGCAGTGCTTTTATTTTCTGTTGTTGTTCTGTTTTGTTGTACTTGTGTTTGTGTGTGCAGGTTGAACTGTTAGGGGGTTCTTGGTTCTTAGCCACATTTTTGTCATACCTCAAAATAATGCTGCAACAATCCTCCAATTAAATTAGATACAAAAAATATATTTTTCCATCTCCCCTGTTTTCGCATGTGTTTAAATCTCTTAAGTATGTCTCTGTCCTTATTCTGAACTTTGACCTTGTAAGACCCTCTCTAAATCCATCACAACATCTAAGCCTTCCCTCCTCTTCTGTCTCAGAGAGAGTAGCCATCAAAGTCGTGGACAAGCTGCGTCTAGATAAGAAGACCCAGACAATGACTTCCTCAGAGATCAGCTGCATGGAGAAGCTGTGCCACCCCAACATAGTGCGACTTTATGAGGTGTTCGAAACCAGCAGGAAGCTGTATCTGGTGATGGAGTATGGCAGCGGTGGAGATCTGTTCTCCCGAATCACCACCAGGGGGAAGCTGAAAGACCTGGAAACCAAGCTGGTGTTTGCACAAGTAATTTCTGCGGTTAAACACATGGTGAGCTTCAGTGTCAGTCTGAATCATCATCTGTCTGTCCCTCATAGCCATGGATTATGATATGACGAAGATATTCAAACTGAAACTTTGTAAACGGTCAGTGGAGAGCTGACATGGGAGATAACATGAAACAACAGTTTCTCAGTCAGCCTTAAACTGTAGATACAATCAGCATCTTAAACCCTTATGCCACCATAATGACCCATTTTTGAGGAATTGAAACAGAATATTGCCTGTTTTCCATCAAATACTCCTTCCAAACAGTGATAAGATAATATAAGGGGGCATGAGATGACTAATAGGGTAGGAAAGTAGGAAGATTATTGCCTTGTCTTTTAGTTTTGCTTTCACTGTGAAATATTGGGTCTGGATTTGATTTTATTCCCTTGGACCTAAAACAATTATTTAAATGAAATCATCTTATAAGTTTAGAGGGGAAATCTATCTTTGGTAGAACTGCTAACAACTCACATGGCAAAGGGCCCCAACTATAAACATATCTTTGTCAACAATTTATTGTATTTTATGAACTATAAACAATATATTTTTATATAAAATCTTAATTTGAAAGGTAACTAGTAACTATAACAGCCAGATAAATATAGTTAAAAAGTAAAACATAAATGTAGTTCGTTAGAAGTATAAAGTAGACAAAATATAAATATAAGTGCAAGCACACAACCTGAGTAAATGTGCTTAGTTACTTTTACACCACTAATAATGATAATATATAATTGATAGAATACTATTTGTGTAACATGATGAAAGCATTAAAGTTATTTTTGCAAACACTTTCTTTCCCTAAAAGTAAATATCAAATCAAATTCTTTTGTGACATTTCAGCATGACAACAAAATCGTCCACAGAGACCTTAAGGCAGAGAACATCTTCTACACCACCAGCTACTGCATCAAGGTTGGAGATTTTGGTTTCAGCACAGAGAGCGACCCTAATGAGCTCCTCACCAACTTCTGTGGCTCACCACCGTACGCTGCTCCTGAACTGTTTAAGGAAAAAGGTTACATCGGACGCTACTCAGACACCTGGGCTTTGGGTATTCTCTTGTACTTCATGGTGACGGCCACTATGCCCTTCTATGGGGACAACATGGGGAGGCTGAAGCGCTGCATCCTGCAGGGGGCCTACAGCATCCCTGCTTATGTGCCCGATCCATGCCAGCTGGTCATTAAAGGCATGCTGCGGCCTGTGCCTGCTGACCGCTCCACTCTCACACAGATTACAAACAGTGCTTGGCTGAATGGGATCGAGTACCCTCGTCCGTATGTCTTGCTGCCCCTGTCCCCAGCTCACTTTGCCCAGGCCAACCAGGCTCTGTGTGTGGAGGAGCAGGAAGTGAAGGGTTTGCTGTCAGATCTTGGCATTGTGACAGTCCATTTCCAAAACAATTCCTGCTTAGACTGTAGGAGCCCGCTGACGGGGACCTACCGGATCCTTCTCCATCAGGTCCAGAAGAGGAGGTCAATGGAAGCTGTAGGTTATTCAGCGCTTCACCCTGATGATTATGGGAGTCCACAGAAGTGGTCTGTAGCATCTGTGGGAAAACACACTCCCTCCGCTGTCTGTGTTGTATTGTAATGAGAAATGACTGGCTTTAGTTGTGGGTACACTTCATCACATACACATGTGCCCTTTTACTGGCTGACACCCCCTCATTCACTTTAGGCTTTCTTAATCTGTGAGCTGTTATGTTACATGTTGAAAAGTATTCAAGTTGTGTTGTGCAATACTGTTCAGAGTCTAAGGGCTCTGCTGTCCCGCAGTGTAAGTCAATTACAGCTTACAGACCTAGGGTACCTTTCTTAAGTAATTAGCTACAGCTTTCTGTTCTGATTACGTCACCAACCACAAGCTGACGCATAACATTCATCAATCACTGTATGGCTATCAGCATCTACAATCCCTCTTAGTCAGTGCATAAATCTGTTGAACTAATCCCAGGTCACAGGTAATCCTGATAAGGGAGACACTGAGAACATGCTTGGTCCAACAAAAATGAAACCTGAGACTAGGGAAGGAAAAAATTAATGTGGACAGGAATGTGGAACAATAGACACAATTTAAAAACAGCCATCTTAAATGTTTTGGGGTTTTTTTGTGCATTTTAAACTGATGCCTAAAATGCCTTAATTTGAGGTAGATATTTTATTTAAAATGTTTGTGAATATTATCCTAATTTTATGATTGTCACCAAACATCCGGAGCACACAGAATTTTTGCACAATTTTATTCTCATTTTGTAAATATCTATGTTATTTAGTATTGTGCTAATGTTTGATTTTGTTGTAAGGCAATAAATGCTTCATGGATTCTGGTCTGAGCAATAAGTAAGGCGAGATTCATTAATCGGAATAAAAGTATTTTCAAAGAATGATTTTAACTTTTTCCTCAGATTTTCTTGTCCGGTGGGGAAGTAGTACAGGATTCAGCCAAGATTTTAACTGTTTACAAAGAACTTTCTACTGGGATGTTGAATGATTCCTTGCTTCCTTATAAGTCTTGAAGTTTAAAAAAAAAAAATGTTGGCTCTTCAGGCAGTTTGCAGGAATTGATTTGACCCATTTCAAGCACTTTCGGTAAAAGAGCTAATAATAAAATATGATGTTTTTGTGGATTTATGACCTCTACAGAATTATGAAATATTACGCTGTGAACTGTGACACTTTCTGTCAGTACAGAACTGCTCTTATTGCTCCTTTAGTTTCACTTATGAATTCCCCTTGAGGAAACAACTGTGCCAGGCATCACTCTTTGCCTATTACCGTCACCTCACAATGCCAGTGCCAGTGTCTTCACACACCTACTAAGTTTATGATTAGTGATTGGCATTATGATAACAATCATATTTTGCAATAAAGTCTTGAACCTCTAGCCCGCAGCCGTTTCACACAGAAATGTGTACACATTTTGGAAGACAGAAAGAGATTATCAAGGCCTCAACGAGTGCCAAGGAGGAGTCTTGACTTGCTGTTTATTTAGGAACTCTGTTCTTGCTCAATATCACTGGTTGCAAGCATCCCTTCCCCTTGAGGAATATTGCAAACATAGGATTCTCAAACTGCTTGTTCATTCTCTCCCCTCCATCCTCCCACTTCCTTTTGTCCACGATCATTGATGTCAAAATAGAATATAATCTGCGAAAAAATAATTTATTTTTTTGTGTGTTGTTTATCAACATACCATCTTATCCACTCCACACAGGTTCCTCGCAGCACTGCGTGCCGCGACTAGGCGAGAGCAGGTTTTTAGGCCTTTCATTTGTTTGTTTGGCTGCAACAAACAAGATTAAACCAACTTTTCTTATAAAAAATGTATATACATTTTCAGATATTGCATTCTTTTGATAGTATTGACATGAAGAGCCCCAACCTAAACTGAGTTGAAGAGCCCTGTTTCACACTGATTAAGGATGCAGTGAACAATGTTCATTGTGTCAGTGAAAAAATGAAACAACCAAACCGCATCTGTCTGCAGTTCCTGTTTAAAAAATCTGTTTAAAAAGGGAGCTGATGCCTGAGTGGAACTGATACATCAAGGGTAAATAAGTTGTTTTGAACCAGAGTAAGTGATTTGCTTTGAGAGGTGATCCAAGGTGAGTAAACATGGCATTTCAATTGGGTTCATAGAACATAGCCTTCCGAGTGTGTAGGAGAAACTACGGTATTGAAGAAACCCACAAAAAACACATATTAATATTACATTAAATTTTTGCCATCAGAGCCTAAATGTTGGACTTGAACTGGACCTTCAAGTCTTAAAACCAAACAGAAGTTTGATCTTAAATCAAATCAGAGGGTTTTGCTGATTTTAAGGGTTTCATTTTGGAAAAAGTTTCATTTCAAATATTGGATCATCAAAATATTTTGTTTCTGGCTTTTTATGTCTTTATTTGACAGCGACAGTTGAAAAGAAATTGGAAAGGTGGAGGACAGAGGAGACCATGTGCAGCAAAGGGCCACAGGTTGAAATCAAATCCAGGATGCTGCAGTAAGGATGGGGCACTCAATGAGCTACCCGCGTCCCCAAAGAATCACTTATTAATCTAAAACCGGACGCTTATTTTCTAATAGAAATGTCACAAAAGATATTAAAATCAGTTTTATGATACATTATTTGACACAATATTTTATTTTATCCAGGCTCTGCTCAAATAAAAAGTACAAAAAAAAAACATAACTCTCTTTTTCTTTACCTTTCCTAACCCTCTGGGATTATCATGAGGAGCCAGTATATCAAACCTAAAAGCAAGTCAGCATTTGTTTGTAATTGCATTGGGCAGTGAAAGTCCAGCCTTGAGCTCTGGATGTTTAATCTGTTCAGTTCATAAAAACACAGCTGAGATGGTTGCGAAAGAGTAACCACTGCCTTATATGGACAATCTCCTTTTGAACTGAATGAAAGCACAACATGACTGGGAAGCTGTTTTAAAGAAAACTGCAAACATAACACAGAGATTAGAGGTCTCTTCCAATAGATTACAGATTGTGCTGCACAGGTTCACTTTTATCCAAAGCCATTCAGTAAAATGAGATGAATGTGTTGATTTGATTTGATACCAGGAGGAATTGAACTTTTAACTTTGGTCCTTTATTTAGGTGTATCAATGCATGACCAGTCACTTTATTTTATGTTGTTTGCAATCCAAAAGGCTATGATTAATGTTGCAGTGAAAGGCAAGAAATGAAGCATAAATGCCTTCCAACAGAACATAACTGGAGCGAGATCTGACACGTCTTAGTGGTTAGCTCTTACATAGCAAAGTTGTAAAAAAAAAGTTTACAGGCAGCAACTACAGCTAAAGTCTTATTGCAAGTAGTATAAAATCCTTTAAAACTGAGCCAAAGGTGAGAAAGAGAGGAACTGCTTCTGGATTTCAGTCAACAGCTGCTGTTTATCATCTGTTCCACATTAACTGGGTCATCATTTTCACAGCAATGCTCTGAATCAAAAAGATGGTCAACTGTGAGACTCTGAAAAACTGATCAGGGCTTTGTTAATGATTCATGGTGTGAAAAACAAGGGCAACTGTAGCTCTGCTCTGTCAAAACTTGCACTGCACAATCTGGTTTCTTCTTTTGTTCTTATGTCTACTGTATGAGAGACCTGAACCATGCCCCAGTTTTGCTATTCATTACTCCAATGCCATGCATGCAGTAGTAGTTGAACCCATGGAGACTTTAAGGGGTGACAGAAATGTATCAATATTTTCTTGGAAAAGCCCTCAAATTAAGATACTTTAGCGAAAAAAACATTACATTATTGTGGTTCATTAGCAAAGCATTCAATAGTAATGTTTTTCCAAAAATTAGTCTTGTTTTCATCGAACTTAAACCTCTCATTTAGTCTAAAATATGGCCATAACAGATCATTAAATTAATTTATTTTTCAGATCCACCCCTGTCTGAACCCACAGATTAATCTGGTGGAATGAAATTGAACTGAGACTCATTTCAGCATGCTAGACAAAATAACATCTGATATACAGACACCATCATTTAAAATTATAAACTATGGGTACAAGTCAAATTTTGAATGTTGGGAAGGAAATAAGTCCAACAAAAGGCACCCACACATCAAATGTAATTGAATTTCTAAATGACTTGAAGGGCACAGTTCACAATCCAGAGACTTGTTGTACTTAAGTTTTATTTTTGTTATAAAAGGAAACTTACGTATGAAATGAAACTCAATCTGTTGACGCAGACAATTGTCCTACAATGTAATAGACAAAAAAAGAACGTAGGAGCTGTTCACAGCTGAAGGTTATTAGTTTCAGATGTTGGATGAGCTACAGAACTACCTCAGAAAACAAACAATACTTGTTTGGAAAAATATTTTGTTATCTGCTTATTGATGTTAATTAGCGGTAGCTTTAAAGTTGCAGTTCGATAGTCTTGTGTTATTTCTTGTTGCTAAGTATGTTAATTTTGTTGTATACAACCTGCAAAAACTGTATTTTAAAAATGGCTTGTCTTAATACTATATAGTCAGGAAATAAGAAATAAACTGGAAACATAGAGCGTGAGATACGTGTGTTTTATCTAACAAAGGTCCCCAGCTGGATTGGAACCAGGGACATGGTTTAGACAGTACATATCTTTACCCCTAGGCCACCATGATGCCCTGAACTTGTCAGTGACGCTCAAAGATATTTCACAATCCATCCAGTTCTAGGAAATGAGAGACGTCTTGGATGAGTGCTGAAACATTTTCAAGACCTTAACCCTTAGGGGTTCCTTAAATTAATTCAGGGGGATATTACAGCAATTATTCGGTTAATATGCATCTGTCGTAACAACATAAGAGAACAAGAATAAAAATAAATCAACGAGCTATAAGATGTTCAGCAACCCATGACTCTTAAGACACAGCGGTTCCCAACATGTGGTATCCAGGGTCGGGGTGCCTCTAGGCAGGTGTTAAAAGGAAAAGCTGTGGGGAGCGTGCTTGGAAAAGACCAGGTGTGTGTGATTTCGTGACCCAATCTGGTGGTGAAGTTTCAGATTGCAAGCGTAACTTAAGCCCACAAGCCGTCGCATCTGTAATTTGACGAACTGGGGACGACGAACTGGTCTGCGTGAGAGGTGTGTAAAGGAGAACCATCTTCGGGTGGATTGCGAAACTCGCGGCCGCGAACAAACCGGAAAAGCGCCTGGTACGCCACGCTGTTTGGGTTTGCTCCCCTTATGGGCTAACTGTAGGTGTTCAATGATCATTCAGTGACTTATACACTGGTTGAAAAGTCCATACCTGCATGAATTGTGAAGTATATTGCCTATTTTCAGCCAAGTAGAGCCTCCTAAATGTTACACAGTTGAACCTTAACCCTTAGGTTTTTTCCTTCGGGACTTTTTTGTCCCCATGTCCGTTTTTTATTTTCATGCTGTTTTTTGCTGTTGTTTGAATTGAATTGAGCTCAAACTTGCAAGGTTAATTTCATTTTTGCATCTTTTGTTTTTAGAAATTCTGGTGTCTAAGTTCCTTTAAATTTTATAGCCTGAAAAATGGCTAAGCTTACCGGCAAAAACTTCAACCCACATTTGTTCCTTTGCTGGCAGAAAACTGGCCGACATTGAAAAACACATTCCCAGGAAAAACGCATTTTTGAGAATCCCATGTTTATTCTTAACATTTACTACTGCATGTCTTTTAATGTTTAACGATTTCAGTTTTTAGTCTATAAAGGCTTCTGCAATTTTTAATTTTTTCATTAATTTAGTTCACCACGAGTTGTCCTTACTTTTTCCCATTCAAACAATGCAAGCAAAAATTTCCACACTTTTTACTTGTTTGTTGTGCAAGGGTGCTTGATATTTGAAATTAAAGTGTTTGTTTAGCTCGCAGTTGATGATTGATGGTGTGATGTGAGGTGGATGTGATGATGTGTGTCTATGTGTGTGGTGGTGTGATGATTTGTAGCATAACCAAAATGTAGTTAGCGCGTGTCGTGAACCTTTGTCAACACCAAACTAAGTGTTGATGTTAGTCCAGTCGTGTACATACCTCGCTCCTCAGTCTTTTTCCTCTAGAAATCCGCCCCACTCGCAGTTTCTCAAACTCATTCCATAATGAAAAACTGAACTGAAGATGGATTTAAGATGAATGTGGAGCGAAATATGAACCAAAGTTGCTACACATATGACAATTTATCGTGCATACAATGCTAGATCCTCAACAATTGCAAGTAGCTTTTAATGCACGCAAGAATCAAAACAGAACCACCACATTTGTCCTCTGGCGCACGATACAAGCACGCAGCTCATTAGAAACACAAAGAAACACATTTCACACAAGACGCCATTTTCTCTGATCCATGGACTATCGTAATTTCCTCAAAACAGTAACCCCAGCCGATACTGCACCTATTAATATGTCTTAAGTGTTCAATTGACATCAAAAGTCCTCCTATAAGTCTATCATTCTTTATCCTTCATACTATACGAAAACATAAACCTCCGAAAAACAGTATAAAAAAAGCTCCACAGACTCAACAGTGAGTAGTTACACCACATTAGTCAACTACTACTTCCCTCCAGAGATTCCCAATCTCCAAAGCATGGCAGCAAATTATCAAACACTTTTAAACTATACTCTCGTAACAATCATCCTCCTCGGAAGGAACTAGATTCACTCACACAGCGAAGGGCCTCCA
>NW_023339674.1:15634482-15635626 GCF_004916995.1 Morone saxatilis | reverse complement strand
GAATTAGTCAAGAGGCTGGTTTTTATCTGAAGTCATCGGCCAGGTGTAAAAGTTGGGCAGCCTAAAGTCAGTATAAAATACTGCTACAGTATAACAGACCACAGACAGATAATGTTTGGGTGGGGGCAGCAACAAAATGGGCAAAAGGCCCAATCCGAAGACAAATTACATCTTCAATAGAGCTGTGTCTTGCTTTTTCCCCTTTCTCTTTCCCAAAAGCCACCAGACTCCTTTGACATATCAGTAATTTTACCTCCCAGATAACAGTTACTGGTCCAACGCTGCCTCAGTTTGTTAGTTATTGTGTAATTTTGGTGAATCGCTTTAAAACACAGTAACAGGATGGAGGATGTTTTTTTAAAGCAGCGTCTGTTTATCTGTTTTGGATTAGCATTGCTTTCACTTAAACTGAAACTTTTTGAGTTTGCTATTCACAAAACAGCTCAGTTTCTGTGAACCATGCCTCAAAGAAAAGGCCTCTCAGAAGACCTTCATTATTGATTTAGGATATATAAAAGTGGAAAGGGGTAACAGGCTCATCTCCAAGACCATCTATGCAAAGTCAGACAATTTGCCTTCTAACAAAGGTTACTACGAACTGTCGCAAATCTCAGAAGAAGTGGCCAAGATTACTGCAAGGGCACAAAGAAGAATGCTGTATGAGGTAAAAAAAAAAAAAAAAGGAGGCCTGGAATCACAGGCCTAAAGGAGTTATGGGAAAAGGTTGACTAACATCTGTTCACGAGTCCAGCTTAGTGTGGCACCTATAAAAAAAAATATTTTTTTGTAGTACATGCCCAGTTACTTTAATTGTAACATTTTGTTTAATAGCATACTGGAACAACTATTTGTTCAGTAAACTATAATTTATTATTACACTTGCCAGTAGGTGGGTACGCGATATAGAAGACGTTGCAGTTTTTAGATGAAGCCCTTGGTCTGTTGTATGTGTGCCCGGTGCTGCAGTACCAACAGCTTGTATGTCTTTACAGTCCTGCCGGTGAAGTAATAAAGATAAAGTTTTTCTACACCACTAATGCAGCTGCTGTTGCACCAAACTGAGTGGTGTAACATATGCAGAATTTGGACAGACATGGTGTCCTGCAATGGACAACGGTGGAGTGAGACATTGCTCTAAAAAAAT
>NW_023339674.1:15630471-15634465 GCF_004916995.1 Morone saxatilis | reverse complement strand
AATAAAAATAAAACCATTGCTGCACACGTGAAGTTTTCCAAAGAACATCTGGCTCACAACACTACTAAAAGAATCTTTTGTGGACAGATGAATCTCACTAGAGGCTGTGTTATGCAACAGGACAATTAGCCGAGTAACAGAAGTACTGAAGTAACCTTAGAATGGCTCCATAAAAAGAAAACCCATCTTTTGGAGTGATCTAGTCACTTCAGCGCAGTAGAACTGCAGTACACTAAACAAAGACTGTGGATTTTTTTCCCACATCACTTACATAGGAAGCACATTGTGAGGGGATCACTGCAGCTTGTATGAACAGGAGGAATGATTACAGCAAACAAAACCCGTTTCAATGTACATACTGACAGGTGAGACAGAATTGAAAAAATTGTGAACTTATCCTTTAATCCAACCTCATTGGACTGGATGCCTGAGGTTCTTACAACTTGGCAGATTTTGAACTTTAGTCAATCCCTTAACATCAAAGTTATAATCAAGTTAATGAAAACAAGCTCTGCAGACCAACAGTCCCCGAGAGCCAAGTTGTAAACTGCTGACGGCTGGCTCATGCAGTCAATTACTGGCTCACTCAAGATTGAGTGGGAGATTACTGAATTGAAGCTTGCTTACTTTGTTTCATGGATATTCAGTCATCACCTTGAAAACCAACCACGGGATCACCAAATCAGGATAGATAGATAAACCAGATAGATGTTATTTCTATGGGTTGCTTCTTTATTTGATACAGGAAGACACACAATTACACAATTACAATGCCAATACAAAAATATGGAAATCTGTTGTATAAAAAAACCTTTCAGCCTATCCCCTCAGGGTTTTTTACATATACATCACACACACTTACAGTATACACTCTGCAAATACATTTCAAAGCTGCCAAATAGTGGCTCATTCCTAGCAGGTGCTACATATCATAGGGAAGTGAACAGTATCATAGTAGTGGCTCATATAAATGAATGTTGCTATAATGACTATAACATTGAGGATATAGTAGTGAACTGTGTTCATTTACATTCTCTGTCAGCAACAGGAAATACCAGAAACATAATCCAGCTGGTTACAGATGATATATGATGCCTGACAGGGAGGTGAAACTGATGATCTCCTCTCTTCCAGTCTCTTGTTTCTTTCCTTTTAGTGGTCTACAAAGACAAAAGTTTCATGATGAATTTAAACACTCAGTTCCTCTGTAAGACATTAAAGTCATTGTGAGAGTATGTTCTGCTTACCTCATTTTACTTTGCCATATCGACTCTGTACATCATGTCCTGGACCCAGCTTTCTTGTGGATTGGCACAGACAGTCCGCTGTTTTTTATGTGAAGGCTTCTTCTTCATCAAAAACCTACACATGAGTATTATTACTTAATGTTATCACCCTTTTGCACTGGAGTAAGGAATGTAAAGGAGTGTTTTATGAGTAATCAAAGACACCAGTGCACACATTTAAAAGTGCTGCTCTAAGCTTGGATCAATCACTGTCTTAATAAGCAGCTTCTTTTTCCATTAGTTGTTGCCAATTTATTTACACGGCAAGTTTCAACAATGTAGGACATCAAAATGCAGTAAAGACATAATTTTTGTTACTTACACAACAGCTCTCATGTTGCAATCACCATCTGTTTCCTGTATCCTGTAACTTTGAATGTTTCGCTTCACATTTTCTTTCATTCCTCGAACGTAGCCGAGGCAGCAGTTGCCATAAGAGCCTGGAGAGAGGGATAGATTTACAGAGGGTTAGAGCAAAAAAACTGCCCCTCCTGAAAATGTCTTCCCTGGGGAGAAATTAAATAGTGAGAGTCCAGAAGAAAAACAATACAGCTCCGTTTTAACACTGGGGACTCACTCTTTATTGTGCTTCTTGTATGTGTAGGTCTGTGTTTATTGGCATGCCTATAAACTAAAACTAAACTAAAGCTTATGAATAAACAGTGCCAAAGCAATTTATTGCAAATCATTTGTCTTGATATTATAAAATATTTGTAATTTGTAGACTAATATTAACAGGAAAAACTAAATCATGGGTCTCACAAATTACTTTAATCACATGTCACAAAATTGTTATTTTTTAATTAAAGAAAACCACAAAAAGCAGGAGTGATTTGTATGATTTGAAATAACTAGAGCTAAACCAACAGCATCTGGTAATTCTCATTTTCCAATTCCACTGGATTGAGTGCTCAACATTAACAAATATAGTAATTTATTTTGCTCTTTTCTTACTCTTTGAATTGATAACACACACATACACACACACACACACACACTGAAACACACAAATATCCTGACTGCACCTTTTTTTGACCATCACTGCCTCCATTAGAGTCACTGTTTGTGTTTCTGTTTGGTCAAAATAAGGTAATATAATTATCAAGATATCATACTGATAGTTCAAGATAGTTGAACTGTATTTGGCAGAGGTGTCCTTTTTCTTAAGTTATCTTACTATCAGGACTATAAATAATGAGGTCATGTCCTTTTAACTTTTGTGTAGGTGTTTACTTACTTGAAATTGGGTTATAGAGTTTGTAATGTGTCAACTGTCATCTGTGGTAACAGAACATATTTCTGTAACATACCCTTATTGGCTTTTTTGACATCAACATACAGTACTATTTTATCTTAATTTTTATTTTATTTTTTAACTTTTCTTTTCGAAATAGCCAATAATTAAGTTTTTCATGCTGAGCCCTAAACAGAATGGTTAATCATCTCTAAACTTCTTGCAACAAATAGGACGAATTGTCACACTGCATGTGACCTCCTTACCTCCAATGCTCCTAGTTAAGTTACTTCAGCTTTTTAAAGACCCCAAATTGTTTGGGGCTAGGCTTAAGCCCTGAATGTTTGGTTGTAATGACGCTGCTGAAAAGCTACTGAGCTATAAGGTGCAGTGATGACCCAAAAACTACAAGTCAGCTTTAGGAATTTTGTACGCACAGCAGCTTGGACTATCTTTATTGCTCAAATTCAATTGATATATCATCTCATATCAGCATTATAGTGGTGGGGTATTGATGTATCAATAAAGAAGAAGAAGACGTTTTTGCTCCAATGTCCACAACCCGAAATGTCCTGTTTATGAAAATCTGCTATTTTGCTTAACTTAATTAAACCTGTCACAAAATTACCACAACAAAGTGGTCTATAATAGCTAGCCTAGACAGATTACACTTTGGTATCAAGTGATGTGGTAAATGGCTTTGAGCAGAACAATTCACTAATTAAAAGGGAGGATTTAGGAAAGTGGAGGAATGTGGATTGTGAAATACAGCTGCAGCCATAATTTCACCAAAGTTGTTCAAAGCAAGACTCCACATATTCTCCACAGTCAGTTCAGTTCAGTTCAGTTCCACCAAAACTTAGTTCATATTGATTTTTTGGTTTTAGCTCATTATTTAAAATGCTCAAACAGTACCTACACTATTTTGAGCTACAATAATTACTAATAAATTGAAATGTGCAATCCAATCACAATTTGCAATATGACAGTTCTGATGTCAGTCAAATCTGTTCTGTTGCACTCACCTTGTGCGAGACTCAGGCACATGCAGCTGAAAAGCAAAATGAAGAAAATAGCTTGGAACTTCATGACTGTTGCTGCTGCTGCTGCTGCTGCTGCTGCTGTTCTTGTTGTGTGGCTCACTGCACAGAAACAAACAGATCAAATCAAACAGGAGAGAAAAAACTTGGAAGCAGTCTCACCCCTCTGCCTTGTAAATTTTGGCTGTTGATGTAATATTTTCCATCACAAATCCCTCCATCTGTGGTCTTGTGAACGAAAAAGGTCATGTCTTTGACCCTTAATAAAACATTTTTAAATCCATGTTTGGTTTCCAGCTGTGTGCAGCTGTTTCATCTCTGAGTTATAAGTGTTGTTTTACAGAAATCAACTGGGTTTGTGGTAAATTATGGCTGTTTTCCCCATCTGACACCTAATAAAATGCAATTCTTGCAAAACCAGGATTACAAAAGCA
>NW_023339674.1:15629295-15630463 GCF_004916995.1 Morone saxatilis | reverse complement strand
AAGCATGCAGAGGAACGTACCTGCTCACATTCAGTATTTCACAAGATGCCCTGGGAGAAAAGCCTTTTGAACAGCTTGTGGTCTGTAGTCTTTATATGCATACATGAAATCTGCCCTCCCCCGAAATTACTGCTCCTCCTCTGAAATGTCAACACTCAGTTTTACAACTGCTCAGTTGAAGTGCAATTTGATCACTGAAGGTTTTGACTTGGCTCAGGCAACAAAGACAAACACTCACACACACACACACGTCTATAAGTACCTCTGAAAAAACTTAAAACTTCTACAACTCTAAGTCTGTTTAGTAATATTATTATCTGGTTTATATATATATGTACAATAGCTCCCTTGGAGATAATATATTCCCCAGATGTACCGTATAACCCAAAATGTGTCATCGACAGAATATGAAAAACAAGAAAACCTGCTTATAAACACAGAGTGCATGAAAAGAAACATATTAAATAAGGGTTTTCATTGCTTTGATCTCACATTCAGAGTATTATGGATATGCAGTGTAGAGTATGGACATGGTCTTCTCCCACTGAGGGACATGAGAATAATCTTCTAACTCAGACAACTGGAAATGAAGTTAAATAATAATGCAATACTTTAATAATATAATGTCTATCACATTTCCTCAGTTCTATCAAATTCCTCACTCAAAGGTAGACCTAATTTGAAAGTAAAGCTTTCCAGATTTATGACATTCTTCCAAAGTTGGTTCATTGTTTCTCTATTACTGTAAGAATCATTTGCATCTAATGAACAGGAACAGTGCAAGGTTGCTTATCTCTCTACAGCTGCAACCATTTTGTAGCACTGTCTGGCTTCAAATGTTATCCCGAACACTGACTCTAACAAGATGTGCCCCTTTGCACCATTAGCCATATACATAGAGGTAATTACAGGTCACTCATTATCCTGCACCACGGTAACCAAAGTCAAACTTTGCTAATTGGTTGTGATGGACATTCAAGATAAGGTACAAAAATAAACATACAGAGCGGGTAAAGAGGTATATATACTGTATGTGTATGATGAATTGTGAACTGTTTCAGATTCAGTTCAAGTTCATTTTAAATTACGTAATAACATATCTGGGGGATTGTGTGCAAACTTCTAAGTATATTTGTGTTAGTGGTTAAACTAGCAACAGGGGGTGTGG
>NW_023339674.1:15620373-15629270 GCF_004916995.1 Morone saxatilis | reverse complement strand
TGGGGGCGGTGGGGGCGGCTGACCCTCCAGCCTTGAGAACCTTAATCCAAACATGGGAAACTCATGTAAAGGAACTTAAACCCAGCCAGAAGACTGACGGAAATGTTAGAAGAGCCACTTAGGGGAAATATACTTGAGGAGGAGAAACATAATATCCAACTCTTTAAAAATTTTACAGAACAGTGCCTTTTGCATTGTGATACCAAACACAGTCTACATGTGTTAGAGGTAACCCCTTCAGATGCTTTGGTTCTGGGTGTTATTGATCATCTGCTGCACTTGTGGTCCTTGGGTCCCCCTAAGGTTTGTAATAATTTTTAGTTTTTGAACTGTTGATCCATATTTTCTGCATTTTCTGTAAATTTGATGTTGCTTTTATTTTGTAACTTCATGCCATTGTTCTTCTGTTTTTAATGTGCTGTTAGTGCATGAGTGATGGCACTTTGACACCAGCTTACCACCCACCCTTTGATTCATTATCCATATGATCTGAAATCCTCAACCAATTTATCAAATGACAAATTGTAAACTTGTTCTATGTTGTCTGTTCTTTGTCATTTGTTCTTATGTTTGCTCATTTTGACTCTGATGAAGACAGCTGTAAATGTTGAACGGTTAGTTATGTTTGCACCCCATTCTTGGTCAATTTATTTTAAGGAAAAAGTGAAGCTTTTGATAAGGTAACTCATTCTTGTACAATGGTGGAAGAGGTATTCCAAAATTTTTTCCCAATTTTTCTACTTGATTGAACTGTGGCTTAAGTAAAGGTATTATCAGCGAGTACTGCAGTTTAAAATGGTCCCTGTCAGTGTTTACTGTTTATATATGATGGTTTGGATTCATATCATTGCCTGCATTAAGTTTGCATGTTACAGCTGTTTCAAGTTGAAATAATTTTAACTACTTTATATCCTGTTGGGTAAGTTTAATCTACAGCCAGTGGTCATTTTTTATAAGATCATCATATTTTTGTAGTCCTGTGAGAACTGCACATCTTTAAAAAATCTACTTTTTTCATGAGCTCCAGAAAAAACAGCCCTGTTTTACGGCTTTGTGACAAAGCGGTGTTTCCCCCATATTGCACATTGTATGGTATTGCACAGTAGGTAAGGTTTTTAACAGTGTTTAATAGTGACTGAAGAGAGTCCGGGGGTTGGGGTACTAGTTACATTCCCACCACTACTCATGATTTAACTCATTCCTCCAAAGATTTGATTGCTTCCAAATGTCATAATTCAGCTCAATACTGAGCAGTGACGTGATTACTCTTCATATGTGTGTCTTCAAAATACCAAATGTATTGCAGGTTTATTTCTAAGATTCTTAAGGATTATGTGGATATTTGATTCTCTACATTAGACCCATATGTGTTTATTAGCCAATCAGATATTCTGCTGTAACAACCTCCACTCTTCTGGGAAGGCTTTTCACTAGAGTTTGGAACCTGGCTGCAGGGATTTCCTGTCATTCAGAGACAAGAGCGTAAGTGTGAGCCAACGCTGATGCTGGCTGATAGCTCGCAGTCGCCGTTCCAGTTCATCCCAGAGGTCCTGACTTGGCTTTGTTCACGGGGAAATTACCGTGATGAAGCAGGAAAGGGTTTATTTGTAAACTGTTAAAAGAAAAGAAAGGAAAAAGTACCCACACACTCCTATCTGGTTTGACAACATCACACATCATCTGTGAATGAGTTAGTTGATGATCTACACAAAAAGGTCATTAAAATGCATACACAGATACGAACACAGATGTGTAAATTCAAACACATTTGAGTTGACACATGAATCAAGAGCAAACATGCAAAACACATGTAGTGATTCCTGTTTTACCGGTGTGCTCAACTGTTCCTAAATAAGTCCAATTTGTAGTCAACATATTTTCAATTGTGTCCAAGGAAATCAGCCCCAGGATGAATGAGTACACAAAGGTATGTTACACAGGGATTTCCACAGGTGGTAGATGAACTATAGAGATCCTTTACATAAGTAAAAGTACCAGTATCACAGTCTAAAAATACTCCACTACAAGAACAAATAAAAGTACAGAGGAATGAGTAGTACCTCAACACCAAATATGTAAATAAAAGCAAGAGAAAAAATATAAAGGAAGAAGTTTAAATGCAAGTGTATTCAAATAAGAACAGCGTAACTTTTAAAAAGAAAACAGAGAGATTTTTAGCATTAAACAAATTTCCCCTGCTGTGTATTTTAAAATTATAATCCTTTTTAATAATCCCCATCTTTATTAAAAGAGCAACCTGTAATCTCACTTTCTTTATATCCTGATTACATGTACTCTGTTACTCCCCCAGCCCCTGGACATGACTGAGAGAATAATTAGAAACACTCACAGCACCATCTAGTGGTCGGAGCTGGGACTACCGCCCGATACTACCATCCGCTCCACTGATCCAGTGTCGGTGAATGATGGATGAAAGCAGCCGCGTACTCCACATCAATCCCGGCCAGGTTTTACAGCACAGTCACCGACACCTCCGTGTGGGCGTGACCGACCGGCTTGCCTCCATAACAGCCACTAAGCAACCACCAAAGCCAGCAGGTCAGTCAGATACTGACTGCAAGTCATCCTGACTAAGCGAACTAACATCAGTGTTTAACGGTCGCAGGCGCTGTCGGCTACCCGGCGGTTGGCCAACGGTTACAGTAACGGTCGGTGAACTGTTGGTGAACGGTTGCTCGCTGTCACATTTAGCACACTCACCGATTAGCAACTTGTTAGCAACGCTAGCGACAAAAAACAAAAACAAAACAAACAAACAAAAAAAAAACCCCACCACATGGATCCTCAAAACAGCAACACGAAGACTGAGGCGAAGAGGTTGTTGAACCACGCTAAGACTCTCAGGCTCCACACCGGGAATTTAGTGAACCGCAGCCGTCTGAAGAAGAAGTGTCCGGGCTCTCCCAGTGAAGAGGTGACCGGAGTCTGTGTGCTGCTGCAGGGACAGCGGAGCTCTGTAGCTTAGCTTTAAGTCAGGCTACCATGTTTAACGAGCTAGGCTAACGACACCAGTGTTGACTGACAGGAAGGAGTATATGTAAGGGTGTCTGAGCAGTCCGTAAGAGAATTAATAATACACTTTTTGTTTAAGTATTCAGAAAATGTGCCTGTAGTTGGAGGATTAATCTGAGCTAATGTGCAGCTTTAGGAGTATGTGTTGTTTATGTGGTGAGGTCATGCAGTGTGATTAGCTTTATGATGAACAGTTTATGAATGATTGTTGTAAGCTGCTCACAGAAATCACCTGTAAGTGTAAACCAGGAGAGATGATGTAAAGTTACAGCAGGTGCTTCTATGAAACAGCTAGTTTTTTCAAATGTACTCAGAAACTGTGTTATCTTTTATTAGTGCTTCAACTAAATGTTGATTTTTTTTTTACATTGATTAAAGCTGCAGTAGGTAAGTTTTATTAAAATGTATTACATAAGTTTAAACTCCTCTGGCTCGTTATAATGCTCCTAATGGCATTTTATTGTTTTATTTTGTATTATTTAAGTTATTGTTTTAATAAAAAGTACCTACTGCAGCTTGTTGATATGAAGTTGATCTGTTAGGGTGATAGAGTTATTATACATTATTATTCTATAAAAAAGAAAGAAAATGGTCAGCCGTAATGTCCCAGAGGTTAAGTTGTCTTCAAATAGTTTGTAAAATCCAGTGAGGTTTCAGTTTATAGTGATATAACAGGGAAAAGCAACAACCCCTCACATTTAAAATGATGTAAACAGGACTGTTTGGCATTCTGCTTAATAAATGACAATTAATTGATGATCAGAGTAGAGTATGATGAATTTTCTATTGAGTGCCTAATCCATTAATCAACTACTTGTTTTGGCACTGCATAGATGTTCACTGTAGTTACATAACGGCGTGGTGGCCTGAAACATCCTGAAAGGGTTTGGTCAGCCTCTTTCATGATCAGACACTACGCCACTCATTGTTTTAGGGTAGGAAACATCACGTGCAGTTTTCCTCTGAAGCGTGACTGGAATTTGGGTACAGTCCCATGTGTTGTGCCGGCCCATACCTTAGACCAAAGTTAGTGATATAACTTGTGATTGCTGTAATGAAGGGCAAAAGTCGCCACAGTTTGATCTCCACTATAACAATGAGATAGAGGATACCTAAAATATGACGTCAGCGTGACTGAGGTATCAGATGAATGTAATGAGACACTCAACTCACTATGATACATATATACATATTATATGATTTATTTTACAAAATGAGATTGAAGACAAATTATGACTGAAAATAATTTCTTTATTTAGAGATTTAGAACAAAATCTACAACATATATTTTCTCTTGTATTTCTTATAACAAATAATCATTTTGCTATAAACTGTGCAACACAATGCATGTTTCCTCACTTTTCTTTTTAAAAGTGAAACTGAAAATATAACCCTGTCAACTACACTCATCTGTAGCAGGCCACCCCGTGCTTATCCATTTGTAAATACTTAGATTTTAAAATAAGACTTGACATGTCTCTTCTCCTTGTCCCACGCTCCAAGCCGGTTTTGAAGTTTGTCCAACTGATTTCATTGTTTATAACACTGCTGAGAATAAAAAGCTGTTCATTCTCAGCTAAGTTTGTTAATTTAATGTTATGTTTTTCTGTTTGATATTTCAGCTTCAAGACTGCATTCAAGCCACACTGAGCGACTGGTTTTCTGCAATAAAACCACAATCCGAGGTGGGGACACGTTTACAGTTTTCTGCTTATTGTTTTCATGTAGTATGTAGAGAGTATAGTAGGTCATATAGTTCAGGCTCTCCTGTACCTGTTTTGCATGTTTTTTTTATCCACACTGAATGAACAACAATAGTATTTGCATTTACGCGTCAGACCTGCACTATATGCATGAGTTGCACAATAATGTGCTCCTACATAGTCAGGCAGTCGGGTTCCAGTGCTTGGGAAAATAAAATAGCTGTAGTGATGGACATCAAAGGACGCCTCCAGGCTCACTGAAAAGAAGCTGTCATGATGAATGTTCATGCAGTGCTGGCTGCCAAAGGCGCCATTCCAAATGTGCGTCTGTGTGTTGGGATGGGAGGGGGATTGGTGGGGGTGGGTGCACATAAAATTTGCTCTACAGGTTTTGTTCATTAACTGTGGCAGGATTTCAAGAAAGTGGTATTGAGTAATCTGTTTCCATCAAACTGACATGTTCCCGAAATTGAAATTGAGATTTCAGAGGCTGCAGGATCCAACGTAGTGAACCACCATTCCTGCTGAACACACTCTTGCTCTGCCTGTTTTGCAAGCCTCAGCTAATCTGCCTCATCTTTTATCACCATGCCCACTGGACTCAAATGGGGATGGGGGAGGTTTGAATGAGTTGAACTAAGGGGTCTTTCGTTAGACACATCCCCTTCTGAAGTTGTGTTTGGTGTATATTTGCTGGCGGAATCACACAGAAGTTATGTTGCGTAACCTGTCCATGTTGTAAAGCCTGAGTGTTTACATTGTGTTGTGCTAAATATCTTTCAGACATGGACTTTGTTACTCAAGTGTGTTTACATGTAGGTCTAAAAGTGCACAGTCACTTTTACGTAAAAGTCACGACGGCAGTTTTGATCTGTAGAGGTCCACCTGCTGGGAGAGTCTGGGCCGATACAGACATTTAAAATAACAATTTGTCTGACAGTCGATGTTTTTTTGTTGTGCTTTATTTGCCTTTTTGTGCCAGTGAGACAAATAAATCTACAATAAACCAATAACTAATAAGCAATAAACATTGCTGCCATTGGTTTCACATTATTCCACTGATAAAGATATGAAGCAAAGGCAGCGGAGAAGAAAACTGCTAGCTCGTAAAGAAGGTGTAAAGAATGGTGATTCAAACTTTTTAAGAACAAACAAATGCTTTATGAGGAGGGACATTCCTTCATTGTTAGACCTCAAGGGTACAAACAATCCTTTTTTCACTAAATGTAAACACAAGTTGTTTGTTTACAAGAAAATGTCACAGCCTTTTAACTTTTAGATTATTGCTTCCAATCCATCAGTCCACTAGTGACGCAGCTTGTAAGAAAAACACTCTACTCCCTTCATATCATAACTTTTTAACTCTGAGCCATCGCACCCTCGTGTGCATCAGATGCCAAACATAATGCAAGCATTGTGGCCGTCTCTGTAAGGGTCCTGTCAGTTATGTCTATCTTAACCGATGATTTTTTTCATTTTGTTACAGTCTCTAAAGTACTTTTCTTACCCTGTAGGACTTCCCAGATACCTTGGACTGCTCCATTCCTCAGGAAACGGATGCTATCACACCTGAAGAGAGGGAGGAGCTGAAGGTTTCAGGTCAGTATTGGTTTTATAGTCTGCAAGAAGAACATTGAATCTGTGAAGTAACACATTCATTACATTAGTCTTCCGCGCTCTTTAACTGTTCTGGTTATTGTGAGGTTTAAGCAGGAATCTTACTGAACTTTTTCTCCACATTGGGTTTTTAACTGGTTCTGAAACAATCAAAATGTCTTGAAAAGGTTCAACTATTCTACCTGCTGTTTAAATTTGTACCAGCGTTGGGTAGTAATAGCAAAGGGTTATTTGTCATCAATGTAGATCTGCTGTTACCACAAGCCTGACCAGCTCTGGGAGACTGATGCGCTGCAGTGTGACCCTTCCTGTCTGTGTTAGGAGTGGTTGTAGTGCGTACCGCTGCACCGCGGCACTTTTAGTTTTAGCCTTTAGTGTCAGTGGACTGATGAACTGCAGCACGTCTGCGCAGGAGTTGTTCCCAGATAACTTTTCTCTTGTGTGCAGTACAATATAGTTTTTTTTGTACATTTAGCAACAGGGTAAAGCAACATGCTAGCACACATATTCCAGTCAAAATATGTCGTCAGTTTCCATTTAAGAAGAAAAAAGAAAGAAGAGGAAAATCCCTGATCCGATGGCCGACGCACTGATCAGAGCGTTCCTAATGATGACTGGCTGAATCAGAAATAAATTAATAAATCGTATAACAAGTAATGCATAGTAATATATGTGTAATAAATAGTACCAATGACCCACCAGATGCTACAAACAACATCAGTATGTGAGGGACGACATGTTTATGGTTGTTGTTGTTGTTTCGCAGTCAAGCTGTTCCTGTGTGAGTCGGTTCTGTCCTCTATCAGAGATGCAGTCGAGATGGGTGAGCTTTAAATCTCTTCAGCAACAGTTTCATTTGCCTTAAAAATGACACGCAATTGATGTGAACAATTCTCTCATCCCTAGCCTGCCAGACTCTGGCAGTGTCCCAGCTCGACTCTGTTATCATAGCGCCACCTGAGCCCCTGCAGGGCGACAGCCAGACATTGGCTCACCTTCAGCCAGCCTGGGAGGAGCTGGAGGCTCTGGTCAGGAGCCAGCGGATTGCCGCCATTGGTACCTCTGACCTGGACAAAGATCTACTGGAACAGCTCTACAACTGGGCTCAGGTGAGTGGGAATCAGGGTTGGAGGAATTTTATTTTGAAACTTTACAGTCGATAGCTTGACAGACCTGTGTGCCGTTTCCTCTGTTGAAACAAATAAAGTCGGTCACTGAGCACGTACACCCTCTCTTGTACCAGGTGAAGCCCAGCAGTAACCAGGTCAACCTGGCCTCCTGCTGTGTGATGCCTCCTGACCTGACAGCCTTCGCTAAGGAGTTTGACATCCAGCTGCTCACACACAACGATCCCAAAGGTGAAATTTGGGTGGATTTATAAACAGAGTGCAGGTGTTCTAAATCAAGTGTTGTCAGTGCTTAGTTGGACATAAAAGGATAAGTCTTGTGATATTACTCGTGATTCTCAGCAAAAGCCATAAAGACCAAAACCAGCTATGAATTGATCCACTAACACGTTTTGTTTCTGCAGAAACAGTCTGATATATCATATTCCTCTGTGTCATAGACCTCCATTGTTGTCCAAAAAAACCCCCAAAACACTTAATTGCTCTGAGTGACTACATTATCATGAGAACGCTAGTTTGTTTTGTATTTATTCAGCTGAAAATAGTCCCCACGAAATACGCTGTTGTAGTTCAAACTCAAAAGTAAAGTGCCCATGTGTTTTATGGAATTTAATCAAATAAAACTATATAGATTCTTAAAGATTTATGTCCTAAGGTGACAACAACAGTAGATAGCGTAGGACCGTAGATTGAGAGATAAACTTTTCATGGTATTTACTGACAATAAGAAAATAATAGACAAATACCAGCCTTATTCTTTAAACCTTTTCTTTATAAACCAATTAACAAATTGCAGTTACAGTCAACTGCATCAGTATCAGTGAATTTGTTATGTGCTTTTCACAATGTAAGCTGCTCCGTTCACTCAGGTCCTCTCTCGGCCTCATGTTTCCATTCACAGAGCTGATGTCAGCAGCCACATTCCAGGAGGCGGTGCAGGAGGGAACACAGGACCTCAACATCGCTGACTGGAGGCTGGAGTGGGTCCTGCGCTACTCTATTATTGTCAAAAGCAGGGGCATCATCAAGGCTAAGGGTTACCTTGTCAGTGCGAGGAAGGCGAGCCCCTAGCACACTCCGCTAGTGAAGAGGACACATGGATGAAGCCATTTTCTTCCTTTTTCAGTCTCACACACACACAGATACACACAACATGCAAAGTAACCGCTCTAAATAATGGACGCTGCCAATCACCATGAGTCTTGAAGTTATTGTTTTTATCTTACAGATAAGGTTGCATCTTGATCATCTATGATTTTGTCAGTGTAACAGATGCAGGTATTCATTTCCATCGTCTCAGTGAGAACAAAAAATGAGAGATGAACGTGCAAGATCAACTCCAGTGTCAGTTTTGGAGAGAACAGACTGTGGAAGTGAGCTGTACATTGACAGATCAGCCGTCAATCGACGCAGTAGA
>NW_023339674.1:15607796-15620352 GCF_004916995.1 Morone saxatilis | reverse complement strand
GGTTCCTAAACCCTTGTTCTAACTTGAAGTGCCTCTCATCTCTTTGCTCCTATCCTCATTCCTGCTTCACCTCCACTGTGTCCGTGTGAATCGAGCTTTAAGTATGTCAGTCTGAATTAAGTATGTAAAGCAAAAGAAAAAGGTAGACAATTATTGGTTTTTTTTTTGTTGTTTTTTTGGTACAGAATGATTCCAAACATTTTAAAAGTGTAAATGGGGGAAAAAATTGTAATCATGCAATTAGATTTTTCCTGCTGTACATAACACCATTTGCATTCCTCAATTGAGTATAACGATGCACTAATTCAAATTCAACCACATGTGAGATGTTTATTTTATGATGCTGTTTGAATTAGACTTTAACTGGTAAAGCAGATGACTTATGTGAGTATTGCATAACTTTATTTTATCATGCATTTTTTTCTAACCATGCGCTGTTTGACAATTCATTGAAATGTTTGCCCACCTTATGCTCGTGAGATTAGTTTGAGGGTTGAAAGTACAGCATTTTGAGATGTTTTGACATGCATAGCAGGCTTCGGTACTCTATATGCATTGTTGTTGTAGCACTGGAAGCTCCATGCCAAGGGGAAAATGTGTTAATTCTGAGGGAGAAGGTTGTAATTTCAGAATCTTGGCTGTTTGAGCAGATAATCTCACAAAGACAAGTTATCTGTTGTACTGTAAACATATTTAATGTTGTCATATATCTGTATATCATGAATTGGCTTTATTAAAATTATGAAACAGATGTTGGTGTGACTGTCACTGGGGGGAAAAAAGATGGGATAAACTTTGGTGAGCTGAGTTAAGGTGCAAGCTTTTGAACCAGGTACACTTTTTTTTATCTGAGTTAAACTGGAAAAGCAAGAGCGGGTAAATAACCTGCAGAATAGAATATGATGTATTGATGTGGATTAAACTACACACAGTATAGAAGTAGTGGAAGTCCAGTGTGTAGGCTTTGGTGGCATCTAGCGGTGAAGTTGCAGATTGCGTCTGTATTTGATGATCTGGGAATGAGAACTGGATGTGGAGTGTGAAGGAGAAACCACGCAAAACGCAGAAGGCCCTATATACAACCAGTGTTTGGTTTGACCTTTCTCGGCTACTGTAGAAATAAGGCAGACTCCATGGGTGGCAATCCACAATTCCTATAGGTGAACATAAATGAATGAAAACAAACCTCTGAATGTTATATTCTATTTCTGCCAATAGATCCTCCTAAATGTTACACACTGGACTCTTAAGTTAAGGATCTGAATACTTTCCTCTAAATAAATGTTAAATGTTTTTTTTTTATTACATATGTGTTGTAGTTATACTTTAAATCTGAGTCGCATAATACAACAATTTAAATTTTAACCAGAGTTTGGAACTATTTCATTATAAATACTTGCTTAGTGCTCCACTGTCTGCAGCTGGTTTCTTTTAGTGTTTATTTTCCGCCTTTACCTTTTTACATTGAGGACTTTTACTTTTTGCTATTAATTCATACTTTTATTTTGGTAACAATTTCAGTGCAGTACTTGTAAAAATATATTTTTACTGTGTGCTTTTACTACTTCTCCTCAGGACCCCAACACTTCTTCCACCACTAAAATAAATATAATAAATATAAATACATAAATTGAGAGGGAAAAAAAAACCCACAGCTCTGCGATCGTCTGCTCGACCTCCATCTTATTTCCGTCTATCGATTAGTCGAGCCTTCACACCGGAAGCGACAGAGAGGAGCACAGCAGGCAAGATGGTGGCCACCAGGAGAGGAGTACGCGTGTGCTCCCCGAGTCAACCCGACCCCGAGCAGCCCTCCGAGGTCCCGGTAGGTGTGGAGGAGAGTTGTTCTTCAACCCTGTAAATGTTCAGAGGTCACATAAAGCAGCGACCCGAGGGGCACGGAGACCGTCACGTGTCTGTTGAGCGGTGTGTGTGCGCTGCTCAAACCTCACGTGGTCCTCTCACAGTTTGTAAACGTGTCGCTGTTGTGACACGAGCAGGACAGGGAAACAGTCAAATATTTATAATGTGGTCCCGTAAACACAGTGCTTAACAAACAGTTAATAGTTAGGCAGCACTGAGGCTGTGAGAGAGTTTAAGATCCTCATTACTGTTAGTGATCAAATCTCAGATGGTGTGTTAGGGTTGCAGTATTGTGTCTTTTTTATTGTCAACAAATGCTGTGGGGAAAAAAACAACAAACAATGAATTGATCCTACTAACGGTGTGTGGCCAGAGTCTGATGCATTATAGTCTGGGTGACATTTTCCTTCACCACCATAAACAGTAACTGTATTTTATTTCCACCCCACATTCAGAGCAACACATGTGTATCAATCCGCTGCTGAAAATAGTCCCCAAGACATTTAATACTCAGTCCTGTTTGAGTAACGTTTGAAAATAATAAAGCTGTGTATTTGTGACCTATTTTTAAATGTATTATTTGTGCCACACAGAGGCTGGGGAAGACCTGAAGAAATGTGCTTTTGGGCTTTTCATGGGAGTTTACTGTATTATTAACTCTTATTTCTGTCGCACAGGCCACTCCTACTAGTCGAAGAACCAGGAGCACTGCTAAACAAGCTGAGAGCCCTACCCAGCATGCCCTGGTGGAGACCAGCAGCCAGCTTGAAAAAAGTGAGGCGTCTCCACCTGCGTCCTCAGTGAAAAGATGTACCAGAGCGGCCAGACTCCACAGTCCAGAGCAGCCATGCACACCCGTGGGCTCAACCCACGAAGCGGACATATCAGACGTAGATTCCTGCTGCTCTCTGGTGTCCGACATCGAACTACCGAAGACGCGAACAGGGGGGAGGAGGAGACAGCCCCGCGCAGTAAGTCAGGAAGATGACGAGATATCTGAGGTGGAGTCGTGCTCTTCTGCAGTATCCGCGACGAAAGCTGGCCGGAGTAGCCGGCGGAGCACGAGGAGGAAGGCGGCTCCTGAAAGCTCTGATCCGACTCGTGTTGAGGTGGGAAACGTCAAGGTCGACTGGGCGCTGGAGGCCGAGTCCTGCAGCTCTGCGGTCTCTGAATCCCAGAGAGTCACCAGAAGTCAGAGGAAAATTACTCGCACCAGATCATCTGCCAAACAACAAACTGAGGACTCCGAGCTCTCAGACGCTGACAGCTACATGTCCAGCGTCTCAGGAGCTGAAGTTTTGAAGTCCACCACCCGCAGATCTACGAGATCCAGAAGGCAAACAGGTCCCATCCCCATCCACTTAGACGAAGCCTCGGAAAGCTCTCTCTCCCCTGGGCCAACAGCTCGAAGGAGCCGGGCAGCAAGAGGGAAGACAGCAGCCACTGTAGATGTCAGTGAGCCCCAGTCTTGTGACTCTGAAGGGTTTGAGTCCGGGCCCACTTACAGTATGAGGACTCGTAGACAAGGAAAGGCCAAAGCCCTAGACTCGGACTCTGACCTGACCGACGTGCATTCCCCGATGGGCAGCCCCTGCTCCACACGCAGCAGAGGGACTCCCTGCAGCAGCCGCACCGGCTCGGGGAACAGCAGCCGAGGTGCTCCGGCCTCCCGGCACTCAGTCAAGGATCTTAGTGTTGTTCTAGAAAAAGTCGCGGAGCCAGCTGAGGACACGTCATTGAATGGTTCTAGGTTAGAGACTACAGTGATCGCTGAGGACGCAGACTGCACGCTGCTGGAGGAAGACGAGAGCCAAACATTGGAAGAAAAAGAGAAGGACGGTGTGAATAGTACTGATCTCACATCAGATGAGCCTAATACAGCAAGAGTGGAAAAGGGAGTAATTGTCATTTCAGAAGAAGACTCCCATGTGTCTCCTCCACTATCAGACAGCCCTGTTTGTACTGAGGAAGCTGTTAGTAAACCTGCAGTGACTGTCAGACACCAGCAGGAGGAGCTGTGTGATGAAAATAAGGACGGGGATGCCTCAGAGATGGAAATGATGCAGGAACTAGTCCAGTCATCAGAGCCGTTAAAGCCTTGCCAATCAGTTACAGTAACAATATGTGAGAGGACTTCTGAAACCGCAGAGGAGGCTGAAGAGAAGGACCACGCTACGGCAGCAGCTGATGTGGACGCCCCCCCTTCACAGGGAGATGAGGCTGTGGATGAGGCTGCTGCTGTGGAAACCCGGCCTAGCGAGGAGGAGAAAATGGAAGTGAGCACACTGGTTGAATCCAGTGAGGTCCACGTTGAGTCCATTCAGGTAACATCCAGCCAGCAGCACAACATCACGGTGGATTCTGTCCCTGAACAGCAACCCAAAGACGTCATTGTCCAAAATAAGAAAATAATTGGCCTCCTGGAGAGCAGCGAGGATGAAGACGAAGAGGAGGAGAGGGATGTTTCTGAAGAGGAGGGTGAGGAGGATTTGGGGCATGGTTCACTGGAAAGAGGAGAGCCTTCCGATAGGTCTGCAGCAGCAGGGACATCAGTTGATGGACTGTTTATGATCGACACACGGCCTGGACAGGAGGCCGACGAACACTACTACAAGGAGAAGCCAACGGAGGAGGAGGAAGAGGAAGAGGAGGAGAAAGCCACAAAGGAGCAGCAGGAGGAGCAAGATGAGGAGTTCATGGATGAGGAAGGGGATGATGATGATGACGAAGCTGCAAACATCCTCTTCTCGAGTAGAAATCCTCTGTTGTAAGTATTCAACAGGTGGCAGCCTCAGATTGGTTCATTCACTCAGAAACACACACACACACACACACACATTAACAGAATGTTTATTTTTACATCTTCAGTATATTAATATTTATTATATTATTTATTATTGATATTAATTGTCATAGTTTTGGGAAATAAACATACACTTTTTTTAGATGAGAGCACTGATGCCACTGTCATGCTTGTATACATGAAGCTACAGTCAACAGCTGAACTCAGCATAAAGACAAAGCCTGGCTGTGTCAGAAAAAACAAAAATCAACCTCCCAGCACCTTAAACAGTGCATTTGTTGGGGACTATTTTTTTTTAGATACAGATTAATACACATTTGGTGCCCTAGTGTTTGTAATTGATTCAAAATAAACTACAGTTCATTGTAATGAAGGAACGTGTCAGCCAGAGAAACAATGTGGCTCATTTATGTCTCTAATAGTGACAATGAAGCTCTGTGGCATAAGATAAATTAGGCTTTAGCTACACAGACAATACTCGGTTTGGGTCTTTTCTTCACATTCGTTTACATAAAAGCTTTATTTAACCAGACTTTAAGAACCGACAGAACAGCCACCTCATTATAATTATTATATATTATTAGAACTGCGCACAGAGGTGAGAAATGAGACATGACGGCTCTTCCTGAGGAATTTTCTCTTTGCCAATTTGTTTCAGGAAAGAGATGTCCAGCCGTATTGACCCTGGCATCAGAATGAAGGAGCTCGGGGGTTTATACATCAATTTTGATGGCAGCAAATCAAAACCTGTCTCCAGTTCGCTGCAAAAACTAAAGGAAAAGAAGATCCAAGATGAGGTAAATAGGCGATTGATTTTTCCCTTTTGAAAGTGATCTGTGATGCAGAATGAATAATGAACTTTATAGTTATGCAAGGACAAGTAAATCCAATAACACCTGAGATGGTGTTTTTCATGGTTTCTGTCCAATTCTCTTTGACTTTGGCCTTTTATCTCTGAGTAGTCGGGTGTTGATAAGAGTTTGGTGCTTTGCAGTGTTGCAGTTTTTGTTTTGTTGTTGTCCTCAGGTGATGAAAAGGAGTGTGATTGGACCAGACTTTGAAAAGAAGGACGCAGTGCCTCCATACAGTGAATCCAAACAAGCCTTAAAGTTGAAACACAGAGTAAGTTTCACAAAGCAATGCTTTGGTTTATAGATTCTCTGCACTATCTACTACTCTAAGTTTTATCACTTGAATCATGTATCATTTGTGGAATCAGTTATGGTGGCACGTACTGCCCCGAAGACAGCCAATTCTGTGCTTCTGTGGTGCCTTTTTAAATAACTGAGAACAATGTTTTACCCAGGTTGAGAGGGAGAAATCTACAGGAGATGCTTGGTTTAATATGAAAGCCCCCGAGATCTCCCAGGAGCTGAAAGGAGACCTTCAAGTCCTGAAGATGAGAGGCTCCATGGATCCCAAGAGGTTCTACAAAAAGAATGACAGAGATGGCTTTCCCAAATATTTCCAGGTCAGTAAAAACATGACTCACCTGCCACCACCTTTATGTTTTCTTAAGAAATGCAGTCATGAGAATCAAACAGTTCCCCACAAGGTGTTGTAGTTTGTATAAGTAACTGAATTTTGCTGTATCAAGCTCTCAATATGCAATACTCTAACAATGCTTATACATTATTGACATCACACTGTGACTGTGTTTAACTGTATCTCCCTATGTGTGTCTGTGTCACAGGTTGGTACAGTGGTGGACAGCGCTGTCGACTTCTATCATTCCCGTATTCCCAAAAAGAGCAGGAAGAGAACCATGGTGGAGGAGCTGCTGGCTGATGCTGAGTTCAGGCAGTAAGTTACAGTCACTGGATGCAGCTTTATTAGGTCACATCTCTGGCATGGTTTCAGTGTCCACTCCCACAGACAGCTGAACAACAGCGGCTGTTTTATATTCGCAGGAGTAGAGTTTATGTTTTCATTTTTATGCAGGTACATTGATGTGAAGTCTGGTCCACAGGAACACTTTGGTAATAAACCAAAAAAAAAAAATCATCACAGTCCATCTGGTAGATTCTTGGAATATCTTTTATTAGTTACTGAAAGCAGTGACCCGTCAGATCTGGTGACACTAGTGGTTCAACTATGAAATGGACAGGTTGGGCTTTGCCAACCCTGCATAATGTTGTTATATAAGAAAAGTAACAAAAAGAAAACATGCTGTAGTTATTTATTCAAGGTTGGTGCAAGATATTATCAGGGGGTGTAAATAGTGTCTAGATATATTTCATTACTGGTGTGCTTCATTTTAGAGAGATGATAGAATAAACGTGTATATAATGGTGTCTGGCACTTTTGCAAGGCTCCTCTAGAGAGGTTTTCCTCTGTTAAGGCAGCTAATTGTATTTGTTATGTGCTGCAGGAAACAATGTACAGCACTACTGAAATAGAATATTTTAAACAACCACATTTGAAGAGACATCTGCATGCATCTATGTGCATCAACTTTGGAAAATAATTGCAGTTATAAAATGTACCTCTCTCTTCTTTTACCAGCAACAATAAAAAGAAGTTCCAGCACATTGTGACGGAGAAAGCAGCACAAGGAGCCGGAAAGAGGAACAACAAGAAGAAAAATAAATTCCATAAGAAGTAAATCTGAAGACTCGACGTGACTCTGAAAGGCTTTACACAGATAACTGATATTATCTCCACTTCTTTAAACATGACTACGTAAAACTTTATTGCTTTACGTGTATACACATGAAGAAGCTGACTGTATAAAAAAAGATGATACAAGATATTAAAAGTAGTCATTACTTTGTAGAGTTACCAGAAGATGTTTGTACATGCTTATATTTACAACTGAAACAAACATTGATTTTTAATCAAATGGACGTGTATTTTCCAAATGTTTTGCTGCAATGTAATCATAGTCATTCTTTAAATACATTCATCAAATGAACATTAAAACACTTTGACTGGCACTGATGTTTGTGAAGGTTCTTCAAAATGATACTACTGTTGTTTTTACTGTCTGTTGCATACAGCCAATCAAATGCTGAGTTTACAATACACTAACTACATTTAAAAAAAAAAAAAAGCACAAAACTGAGGGAGAACCAGAATAAAACAAGACTATCAAGTTGTAACAATGTTTGATCACTGCTGCTAATATTAACATTTAAAGGCAAACTCAATTTAAACATAGTTTGCAATATAATACTGCCATATTTAAAATGGAATAGATTTTTAAATGGGTTTGTATAAGAATTTTCAAATTAACATTGTGCTACCTTAACCTGAAAAAGCAAACTGAGCTTGTGGAAGTTTAACTTACGTTTTCAGAACATTTAAAATTAAATAAATGTATCTCCAGACATATTTTACTGTCAGAAAGATACGAGTAGGGTAGAGCTGTGAAGAGTAGTTTTGAATTTATGAGAGAAAACAAACATAACATTACACTGTAACTTGTCATCCTTTTAAGTAAGAAGCACGATCTGTCTGGCTGTGAGACATTTCTCCACTGGCTCTGAGTAGAGATGGTCAACATGAGTCAAAGAGATTTAGTTTAACCATTAATTAGATCCTGGCTGCATTAGTTAGTGTATCCACTGCATTGAACGAAAACTACAATATGGGATCATTCACTGTATTACCTATTCCCTCGTGTAAAATAAAATACAGTTTAGTATCTTTGAGAATGAAATGAATCTGTAAGTATAGCTGTGGAGAGAGTGCTGAACACAGCTGCATTTCATTTTATTAGCACTGATAAAAGATTTAACTCAGCTCCTGTGGTTGAATGAAATTTAAATTACAGAGAGCAGGTAACCTTTCAATGTTGAAGACGTTCCAGTATAACACTATGGATCTGCACAACCGTCTTAATTTATGTTAAGGCTACACTTCTTTGTGTCTCCTGCTCTTTCATTCAGGATTACTTTTGTTCCTCCTCTCTTAAATCTCTTGTAGCTGCTGGCTCCCAACGGTGGCTCTTGGCTACCTTCTTGTCTCTCTTTTGTGTTGTGAGAGATGAGCCCTTAACAGCTGCAGCTTACATCCACCATGTCTCCTTCACATAGACACACAAAATGCTACTTCTTTATACCCGAGCCAATTTCACACACAGCTTTAGAAAAATTTGATGACATCTCCGCTTGGTTTCACCCAAAAATAAATAAAAGAACAGGCCAGCTGATGGGTGGGAGGGAGGCAGTGCTGCTATGCACAGCTTCCCAGTAACCCCTGCAAATATCCTGCCTTTTCAAAGAGTAATGACGACAAACGCCGCTCAGCAGGTGCTTGGGATGGTTTGAAATTTAAATGAACATCAAAGGGAGATAAATGAAGATACGTGTGTGTGTGAGGGTCCGACTCACTGGGTTAATAAACTGTTAGTGTGTGTGCATCCACTCTTACAGATATAAGGCAGGTTAAAGTCAACTTTGAGAATATACATTATTAAAGTGAAGTGTCTTTGTATTGTAACCTCAGTTGTTTGGTCACCTTGTGGAAAGAGTGGCAAGTTAAAGGTCAAAGGTCAATTGGTGGTCCAAGTTGGTTTTGTGTGTCCGCAGAATCCTCTGGACTCGGCTGTGGATCTCCTCCCAGTACGATGGACTGGTCTGCAGCCTGAGGACGACAAACACCGAGAAATGGCACATTAAAAACCCAGAAAGAGTAAAGTGTTTGAGTCAGATATACCTGCATCAAGTTGGGCTGATGTAACCCTTTGTATTGGTAGGAAATAATATAATCATATTAGGGCTGCAACCAAAAAAAATATTTTCATTATTGATTAATGCAGTAGTTAATGCAGTGGGGGGTCGGGACCCCCAAAAGAGATCAAATAATAAGTCTGAGGGGTTGCAAGACAATAGGAGGGGAAAGCAAAACATATACTTATGTTTTAAAAATTGCCTTGTGGATAATTTTATTTATTCAGAACTATTCAAACAAGGCAAAGAAAATCTGGTCAATTGAGGCTGTAGTAGACATTTTGTTGGGCACAATTTTGGTCACAATTTTGGTCTGTCCAAAAACAGCAAAAAATGTCCATCACACGTCCCCCAGAGCCTTTGACAGTCAGCGGTCCTGACTGAAAGGCATTTGTCCACTAGTCTGTGCTGTAACATAAGATGAGAGAGTTGAAACTACCGGTACAGTGACACACACTTTATGTGTACTACGTTCACCGACAGAAGGACAGAGTTTCCTCCATCTAAACGTTTATTTTCGGTTCCTCTACATTCAACCCTTTTGTACAAAAAAAAAATCAAAGTCATTTCACAATTGACAGAACCAACCAAATTTGAACTGGAAGCAGAAATGTGCTTCATCAATACAATATAAATGTGTCTGCAAGTTAGTGGCCACAGGCAGTATTGAAACAGAGGCACTGACAGACAGACAGAAGTGAACAGTAATAAATTCCAGTATTGCCTCTCATCCACGTCTATTTGTTGGGAGTGGAGGGGTGATGAGTGTCTGACTGGCTGGTGTCCTGGCCCGGCTCGCAGTGTGGGAATGGAAGCTTTTCATCTGTAATCAGATAAACTCGCTACCTGCTTCAAAAAGTCATCAAGGACAAATCACCCAGAGACATGAATAGACTGAGACTTCGGGGCTTAGGGAGCAAACGTCGCCACTGGCATCTGTCATTTTCTTTATAGATCAAAGATTGGTGGTAAGACGTGCCCCTCTCCCTGTCGGAGAGAATCTACAAAGGCCCACTCTAATCCCCCACCCTGCAACTCCTGTCGCGTTTTCAATTGAGAGAAAAGTATCATTCATTTCCTACAATTTACTTTGCAGTTTAAGATTGTCTATTGATTTTAATGTTTACTTATGGACTGAGCAGAAGGGAAGGGGAAAGGAGAGCAGAAACAAACAAACAAACAAACCAAAGGGAACATCGGTCCCGTCGGTGTGTTTAACTCACAGCTGCCATGATCGATGACAAGGTCTCTCTGAATGTATTAAAGCGTGCAACGGGTCAAATGCATCAGACTCAAGCCGAAACACAAATCAATACCATTTTCCTCTTTGTTTTCCCTTCTCTCTGCCTCCTTTCTCAGTAATGAACAAACATGACAAGACATCAGCTTCTGTAATTTAAAAGGTGGAGGGAAATTCATCCTGCAGGTTGAGTGCGATCCAAATTAAAGATGGGATGTGCATGAGCTCACGCACGCACACACACACAAAGCAGCGGCAGTGTATGACTAACATCTCATGGGGTTGCCATATATTTGCTGTATACTGTAATTGGAAACTTATACAGGTGCCTGTTTTGCTTTAAGATCTTTTGAGCAAACACCAATGATTTACACAGATGGATCAGGATAAATTCAGGACAAACACCACAAAAAAAAAATAGGATTATGTTTTTTTCCTGCTTTGGCGTGAGCATGAAGAGAATCGGTTGGTTTTGTAGCCAGAAAAAACAAACTAGGGGCTCTGAGGTGATTCTGTGAGAGTTTTACTGATGTACATCTGAGGATACACTTAACCACAACACAAAGTTATACACATGCATGCTAATTACCACTGCGCCTTCCTTCCTACCATTTGGTCACAACATAACACTAGTTATTGGTTGCATTATCTTGAGATTTTACCTTTCCCTTAGGGAATGTTTGACATTCAGAGGACTTCTGGAGTTTGACACGGTCAGGGTGGACTGAGCTAAGGCAGCACTTCGCACAGAGCTTTTGGTCTGGCCTTCAAGTCTGGACTGTGTCTCTGGAGACGACTGGAGCCTCGGCGAACAGGACTGCACCTGGAAGGAGTCAGAGGGCGACAGGGTTCAAGTTAAGTGACAGGTTTAATAAGTGTATATACTTTCTAGTTGGCAGGATGTTTTGTATTTGAGCTTTGCTGAAAAATGTCAGAAAAAGTGCATCAAATCCTGGAAGCCAGTTGTGTTGTTTAGCTTTATAGAGACACTGAATGTTACCAATATTTCATTACTTTTACACAATATTAAGAAAACCTCCAGTAAAAGTGGGCAAAGAGTTGTTAGTTTGAATAGAAATGGTACATTTCAAGTTAGAACACTTCTCTAAGTGTTTTAAACACTGCTTAAATCATTTTGTAAGTCTGGTTTTGAATGTGTACATACAGTGAAAGTGGGCCATGGTTACAAATCCACCAACACAATATCTGAACACTTAACCCCATGCTTGTATTTGCTGGTTTGAAATGTTATAATTAGACTTACTCTGGCTGTTTTTGGTCTGTAGCTCCCCAGGAGAGAAGAATCTACAGAGACAAAGACAAGTTAAGAGTTTAATGAGAGCAGAAAACTCTGCTTTTGGATTGCATAACATCTACAGTACTTCCTTTAAATAAGAAATAGTTTATTTCTTAAACATAATCAGGAGTAAATTAAACTTACATTAGATATAGAGGCAGCTGTATGCAGAGCCATATGCTGTCTGTTAGTGTAGCTTCCAACATTATTACACTATGACAACTAAAACTGTCAGAAGCCCTTTTATCAGCCATTACTGATATCAGACAAACAAGCTCAAGAACCCAAAAATATAAATGTAGTCCATTATTCATTTTGAAAGACTTCACCACATGTTATCATGAAGACATAAACCAAGAAAAGAAAAACACATCACAAGACAAGACAGCCAATCTTGATATATTAGGCCAAATGCAAACAGTTATTCATGCATGACGTATAGCATAGCCCTAGATGTGTAACAGTACATGTATTTTTGTATTTGAGTGTGAATGCCAACCTGTTTGATCAGCTGTGAAGCTCACAGACCTTCGATGCATGCTGCGATTCTGTGGAGAGGAAGAAGGAGTTCCCATCCCAGAGACGTTACTGCAACCAGAGACCTGCCATAAAATACAACAGACAGTCTGCTGTTAAACAGTTTGCAGTTTGAATTATTTAAACATATATATATATATATA
>NW_023339674.1:15598191-15607696 GCF_004916995.1 Morone saxatilis | reverse complement strand
TATATATATATATATATGCACAGTCAGGTGGTTTTGGCCCTCAGCAAGGAGTATTTTTCACTTTTAAACAGTGTGCTGATATAGTAATCAATCACACAATCAACCAATTTCAAATAAGAAATGCGACATTGCGTAAATTAATTTAACATATTTCATTATTCACATTCACTAATTTCTTGTCATTTCTTTAGTTTGTAACAAATAAAGGGAAAAAAAAAACTACTTTTGGTCTGTCATCTTAACCCCAAATCATTTCACCAAGAACATCACAATAAAGCTCGAAGGAAACAATGACAATATTTTTTACAAAACCACCACCAATCTCAAAGAACGCAGGTTGTGTCTTCTGTAGGAAAATGCTTCTCAACACAAACAAACAAGGAGTTGAAGCTCTGAAACATGCACTGATAATGCATTCACCATGGGGCTAAGCTACTTCATTAGCTATCTATTTGTTAATTGCAGCTTGACTCTCAATTACTAGGGTTAATTGTAGACAGAAGATTCCCCCAGGAAAACCAGAGCAGGAAAAAACATGCTCCTCTCTTTAATAAAACGCCTGTTGTATTCAAGTAAATTCCATTCATGTGTGTGACAAAAACAAACAACTCTGTACCTAATCACATCTTTTAATAACAGCATGCTAGTGGATTTTGATATTCATACCTCAGGATTGGACTCGATGTAAATGAAGAAGCAGGAATACAGTGGGGAGCAGAGGGAAGGGGAGGGGGACAGAAAATAGAGGCTTGTTGTTCTTGTCCATCAACTGGATTCCCCAAGGCTTTGTGATCAGAAAAATCACTTCCTTTTATATGCAAATTTCTTGTAGCAGTGATACAGCCATAATTAAAGCGTTAACAAATAACTGTACCAGCCTAAATCCAGGACGTGTGCTATTAAAGCACACTCAAGGCCCTCAGTGAGGATAATAGGCCACATTACATGCGCACATAGTGAAACATTTTCATGACGTCAAAATCCATTAACGGCTCAGGTAAAAAGATTAACACTGCTCTGTTATTATGCCCACCACTTAATCTGCCCACTAGATTATGTTAAATTTTGGGAAGCTCCCGCTGAGGTTTGAACTACATCAATTCAGGATTCCATTAATATTATAACCCCTGTCCACTGAACACGTGTATTATTGGCATTAAACCAACCATCATATTTTTTTGCAAACAGCCTTCAGTTTGGAGGAATATAGGTTACCGACCAAAAAGGGAGGCTGGCTCTCGCTCTCCTTCCTGAAGTGGTGAGGCCCCAACTGGAGATGGCGGAGCCTCTGCCGAGCGTCCTCTGAAAGCTGGCACATCTTGCGATGGGTGTAAGGGGACATGGCTCGTGTCACTGAGGAAACTGTGGGCTGTTGGTAGCTGGAGTTTACAGAGACTCTGGAAGAAGTGTGTTTACTGCGGCCAGATGGGGATGGAGAAGGGGAGCGTCTGGATGTTGAGGACGGAGCAGACTTTTTAATTCTAGCAACATTTAGCTTTTCCTTCCCACCTTTCGAAGAGACACAGTTTGCATCATCTGTTTTGGAAAAGTGCTCGCTGGATGGTGAAGACGTGTTTGCCAAACTCTGTCTGGAGGGTGTTAAAGATGGCTTCACTGGAGAAAGATGGCAAGTCTGGGGGTGCAGGGACAGAATATGACAGAGAGAGAGAGAGAGAAATGTTGATGTGTTCAAACATGTCAAGCTACCCTCACAGGTCTCCATTTTGAGGGGACGCATAACATTTGTCTCAGCAGTTTACATTTCTCTGCAGACCACAATGTTGTTCCTTCACACAAGCGTCAGCCATTTTAGCCATTAAGGCAGCTGCTCTCACTCTCGACACAGACTTGCTCTCCCTGGACAAAACCATTAAACCATTAGCTAAATCATTCAGCTTAAGTGTTACAACAACAACGGCTCTCGCAGTCAGCACTGCCATGGAGACAACCTCTGCAGAATTACTTCAATAACTCTAATGGCCACTAACATCATTCTCCGATGCAATATCCCACTTCCTGCGGGTAATGCCAACCGGGGATAAATACGTTAAGATAAAATGTTAATTGCATTTGATGGCCATCTCCCGTCTAATATGATAAAGAGGCATTACCTGGCTGTAAAACAAAGATAATCTAAATGCTAATAAGGGAAATCACACAACATTAAAACTATTTTTAAGAGAAACTAAATGATGAATAAATCCTCATCGAGGTTGCCATTTGAGATTGGTCTGATTTAATGGAAGTATGCTCTCCCCCCACACGTTTACCACCATCTCTGACTTCTTCCAGCTCTGTTCTTCGCTGGACGACCACTGACAGTCAGTCAGTTTTCCGGTCACCAGCTGAGTGGTGAAGGCTCGTCTGATGTGATTAGTTGCTATTTGCACTGTTGGTATTGTGTGTAAAAGAGACTGTTCGACAAAGCTTGGTACGTGCACAGCAGCTAGCATGCTCACAATGACACATAACATTTACTAATTAGCACTAAACACACAGTATACCCAATGCTGATGGGAATATGATTAGTTTTGCAAGTATTTGGTCATAAAGTATCTGACAAAAAACATTTTTGTGGACCACAAGATGGTGCTAGATGAGTTAAAGTGACTATACTTCTTTCTGAAGGGGAAATTAATCTAAGAAATGTAATGGTAATTCATCTAATAGTTGTTTACATTTCATTAAAATAAATACATATTGTACCAACCCATTCAGTAAGGTTTATAAGATCACCAAAGTAATTAGTACTCATCCTCTGGGGATCCTGAATGTTTGCTTTCATGGTAATTTATTACAATTACAATTCTCGCAAGCATTATTCCTTTTGGATAAAATACGGTATTTACTTGAGAAGGACAACAATTAACAAACAAAAGATAAGAGCACCAGAAAATCTACAAAGCGAGAGTTAGACGTTGGTCAAAAATAACTGTATATTCACACTACAGTTTAAAAGGTTTTGTGTTGCTATCACTCTAAATCTCTATTAAAAGGAGGACATGGTTTGTCAGCTGGGCGGGCAGGCAGTCAGGGAAATGCCTATGCTGAGGAGCCATTAGGAGAGAGAAAATGGAGAAATTCTACTGTCTGACAGCCACAGCGGTGCTCTGATCCAGACATCCCCCCGAGGGGCCAGGAGAACACTCTGACAATCTGCTTCGCTGTCAATGACATCCCATTTAAACAAATAGCTTAGCTTAGGTTACTGCACCTGGGAAATGCACGGTAGTGTTTTTGGCACAACATGCCAACCGCTGTGTGATGGATCATATGTTACAAACACGACTGTTAGTGAAAGATTTTCATTCTCAGTGGAACTTTTTTAAATAACTCCTTTTCAGTCTATAATCGGAGAATTATTTTACCATCCAGTATCCTTCGCATTCGCCTCACACACACATTCATAAAAGACCATGAAGGAGGAGATTCAACTTTAATAGGGCTGCAACTAAGGATTATTATCATTATCAATTAATCTGCCAGTTACTTTTTCGATTCATTTGAAAAAGAACAAAAAACAAGCGAACCACCACCGCAAGTTAAAGCCCAAGGTGATGTCACCAAACGGCTTTTTCAAAAACTTAAAACGATAAAAATAAAAACAGCAAAACCTCATAACTGAGAAGCTAGAACAAGAGAATGTTTTGCTACTAAAAGGAAAAACAATCATTCATTTGTCAAAACAGTTGGTTGTTTTTTTTCTCCTTCGATTGACTCATTGATTAGTCAACGGACTGTTTCTGCTCTACACGGAAAACTGCAACAGTGGATGGGAACAAGTCAAAAACAAAACTTTGCCCATACAAGAAAGACAGTGAGCGGAGTAAGAAAAAGTAAGATGTGATTTTATGCAGCTGAGCAAAGTTACCCTTTAAAATCCACACGGAGACAGTGACAACCAGAGATACAAGTGACTCTCATCTTGAATAGTTAACATTAAAAAAAAATGGACTGACTGGTTCTGTGACAAAAACTGTGCAAACTCCCAGTTAGTTGGAGATGTGAGAGAAGCCTCGCTATCAGCATCACAGATCTACTTCCCCGTAATTACATTCACAAGGAGAGAGCAGATACCCTTGAAACACTGCCAGTATAGATAGATAGATGCAGTAGCCATGGCAACAATAGAAGGTTGGTATGTATGGTGGAAACAGACGAATCTGATGGCGAGCTTGATACCACTCATTACAGCCCTCTAGAGATGAACTGTTCACTGTTCTAGCTTTGGTCAACACTCAGTAACACTGAGTTTGTAGCTGTGATGTGATGTGTTCAAATTCCAGACATTGGCGGATAAATACAATGTTTACTTGACTTATGAGTGGCAATTTGATGGATCTGAACAGTTAAAAAGCTGTTCTGAAAGACCATGAACACACAACAAAACGTAAGTATAAAGAACAGGTTGCTTCTAAAGTGCTTTATAGATCAACAAGAGACATAAAGCAGATAAACCAAAAGCAGACAAAGGTACAAATAAACATGTGAAAAACTGGACATAGAGTTTGTGTGGTTATGTACAGACCTTTGAGATGTAGTAAAAGGAAACACTTACAGGTGAGGCAGGCCAGCTGTCTCTCCCATCACTTTCTTCTATGACTGATGTCGTGCGAAACTCGACTTTGGGGGAGATTCCCTAGAGGGAGAGGGACAATAGGAACAAACACAACACCTTTAACAGGGAGATGAAGACAAAAGGACAGATAACAACACTGCTTGGAACACCAATTTACAACCGCAAATCTTCAATCTACGCTTGGCTTGAGAAAAACAAATTGCAGAAAAGAAAAAGGCTCCAGTGATGTTTAAATAATATGGCATTTGGAGAGAGACATCTAAATTGCTATGTAGGCCTCAAACACAAACACATAAAAGCAACGATGAGGGGGGAATGGTGTTTAAAGACATTTCAATATGCCAGTTAGTGCCTCAGAGGACATGGGGAGGATAGAAAAGCAACCTGCAGCCACTGAGAGATGAAGGAATGGAGGGAGGCGGAGGTAGGGAGAGAAAGTGATGATATAAGAGGAGGAGGAAAAAGAAAACATGACCAAAAGAGAGGAAGTTCTCCGTTTAGTTTTTCTGTCAAAGACAGCCGACAGCTCTATAAGGCAAAATGCTATCTTTTCTGTAGAAATTACTTCACTTTGTCGAAGACAAGACGGTGCTTTTGAATTGGTTATCTTGGTAGTGTACCTGCCTGTCATGTGCACAGACACATGAGCCGCAGAGATTAGGAAGAGACTCACTCAGAGAAAGCAACAATCTTCTCCAGTCTATGAATGACACGTGTAATATTTGTGCCAATCAAGCTGGATCACATGGTGAGCACGATGTGGGGTCGCTGTGACACATTTTAACTCGTCAACTTCCAACATCCTCCCTTTAACGGATTCCACAGTGTGCAGTAGCTCAGGTACTTTTGCGAGGAAGAAATATGTGTGACACACATCTATGAAACCAGTAAAAGTAGCATTTTGGACTTTAGTGAAACTTGCAAATACTCCAGAACTCCAGAGTAGAGTCATATATATTAGGGATGCACTGATATCCTTATGTATGTAATTGTAATCATAAAACTAATTACGATACCACTTTACGGCAGCGTTCTCTCGTTAGTTGAACAGGTAGACGGAGGAGGAGCGATGTCAGCCGTTTGTAATCATTTTAAGCAACTTTAACAACAACATAAGAAACATTTATTACAGTCAGAATGTGAGGAACATGTAAAGATAATTAAAGATAATAAATAATATTGTAATGGTACTCATAACAGTACTCATGAAGTACCCAAATGTACTTCTGATTGGCTATTTCTTCTCCGAGCAGACATGTGATCAATCACGTGATCACTTAAATGCTGCTTTTAAAAGTTACTTTTACACTATGCTGTAAGTAGGAGTAAGTCTCTTGATAAATGTGTTATTGCGCAAACTCAGCAAATAACTTTATTCCTAAGTTGGCTCTAGAGCATTCTTGAGTGTAATTCACAGAAGTTTGGTAAATACGGGCGCAGCTGTTAGAAGGATGATTAAGAAATAAATAAAGGGAATACATGGAAAACAACCTACAGGAAAAGAGGAGGCTCTCTTCAGCAGTATCTCTCTCTCCGCAGCTCCTTCTCTGGAGCTCAGTCTGGGTCCAGGGTACAGGAAATCTCTGCTGCTTTCCTCCATCGTGGCTAGGATCTCACCCTCTACAAACCATACACAGACGGGCAGTAAACAGGAACACACACGTACACACAATCCAAGCTAGAGATCCTGTTTTTGCAGCGTAATGACTAGATACAGTTGGGAATTAACATGCCCATATGGCATCGTCAGAAAGCATACCTGGAGGCACCAACTGAATCAGCTCAAAAGATGTTGTGTCAGCTAAGAGGAAGGAAAGCACAAATAGACTGTGAGCTAATGATCAGTATCACAGCTAATAGCCTATAAGCTTGCATAGCAGAGGATTCAGGACTAAAAGATGAGGAAGCAAATCCCAGACGGCCGCTTACCTTCGAGGAGGTCAGCTACATCAGCAGGGTCAACAACGCCGGGGAAAGTCTGGTAAAACAGACAGACAAAGCAAATCAATACTTATAACAAGATGAGACAGGCAGCCCGGTATCTAACTACCCCCAGAGAAAAGAAGGGCTCTTTTATCAGCAAACTGAGGCTGTAATGTTCATATCCAAATGTGTATCTTCAGACTTAAAAACATAAGCCTGCAGTGTGTAGGGTGTGCAAGAAGAGGACGCATAAGAATTCAAATAGCAAACCACTGCTAGGATGGAGATTTCATGAGCGTTAGTCTTTTACAGATAAAAGGACAACGGATGTAACACGAGCACATGTAATATGCATCCCTTCTTTGATATTAAAATATGCCAGTAGTCCTCCCACCATCTCTCAGAAATGTACAGCAAACAATTACAGCAGACCGATGGCAATTCTACATCTTGTGCCTAAGTAATGGAGGCAGCTCTTATTCCTGTGATACACAGTTGCTATTCTCACCTTGACGAACACCATTTTGTGGTGGAAGAGTAAAGGGAACACAGGCGGCACACAGGGAGTCTTCCTGTACTGCCCCATGATACACACACTGAGGTAGATCTTGTTCTTTTTATACAGGAGAACTCCTGGACATGTGACCTGCACACAAACAGAGCAATGGTGACCAGATTTCTTGCCATCTTATGACAAAAAAACACATTAATAATAAACTATATTGTACAATTATATTTTTATTAAACCTGAAAACCTAATTAAGATCAGTTACTTCAATATAACAAGTGGAAATGAGACTAAATCAGCTCACAGACGCCACTGACATATGAATAGTGGGGTAAACACAGGCCTTACCAATGATACTCACTGAGGCTCTGTTCCATTTAGGTCAAACAGAGTCAGGGTTGGTGGCACACTGGAAACACTAAATGGAACTGAGCCTTAACTACCTGTAGTATCATCCCTAACACCTGTGTTTACCCTATTTCAGGTAAAAGTGGCTACTGGGAAAAATCTTCGCTCAATATTTAGCTATATATCACCATGTTCAATCTTTATGAGTTAATGGCTGGAGTAAGAAAGCAAAAAAGCTATTATGTGACGTGACTGTGCGAAGAATACAAACCATAAGCTACAACAAACAATTAAAACAATAACACAGTTAAATATGTGTATAATTACAGAATATTATGTGAAAAGCCAGGAAAACCTTGCATTTGCAGTTAAAGCATGTTATATTATATTAATTCAGGAAAAGGCACTTCTAGTAAGCTCAGTAGGTCAATTAGCTCTATCTACATTATCAGGATAACCTAAGTTAACCTGACTAACTTTAACTCACTGTCAACACAAGTTACAGCAGATAGTGAGCCGTTAGCGCTGAGCTAAGTGCGGTCGGTAAAGGGAACAGGATGTAAACTCTGTTATGTCTAAAAGCCACAGCACCGGGTCGTCTCTCCCTGTGGTAACAAAGGAGCGCACTTACTGTCTGAATGTCCAAGTATACGGTACATTTCAGAGACTTTCGGTGCACTTTGGAGGAGGAAAGCGTCTTCTTCAGTGAGGCCATTCATCCAACTTTCGTTGTCATGGCTGCCAAACAGCAACAGTCACAGAGCGGATGTGCAGTCATGTGACCAAGAAGTGGCAAATCAGAGGCCATTTGAGCTCATACAAAAATATGAAAGAACCCTTAAATCTGCGGTTAAATAATAAATAAACAGTGCATGCATAAATAGGGCTAAAGCCTACATGGCCATAAAGATGTAAACAATGCACAAACAGTAAGAGACTATAAAGATGTTCTTTATATAGGCTACTCTCATTTGTTTGAAAGCAATCATTAATGTTCTCTGTCTTGCAATAAGAGAGCAAACAGGCGTGATTGAGTGATTAAGTATTTAATAGCTAATTATAATACCAACAGAGATAATAACACCATCCAAAAAAAGTCATAAAACAAGTCAGTAACAGATGGGAAGCATGCATTTATTCAATATATGAACAACATAAAAAAAAAAGGAGCTGCTCAATGAAGGCCTCAGATGGAATTTAGGTGCGTAACCAGTCTGTCTTCCCTTGGCATTCAGTAGTTCACATTTTATAGTTTAGAATCAAATAACCCAGGAGGGAACTTGTTCTGATTTTAGTCCTGCAAGTACCAGTCATCCCACTGTTACAAATCTGTGAAAATAAGTCTTTATAGCCAGGGAGATGTGGAGCTTCTAAAGGCAATGAAGTGTGAAGGATCCTCCTGCTACGGTGCTCCGCATTTTATACATGCTCAGTCTGCGTCCGTCTGTCTAGTGCCTGACACCCTGGCTCTTCTCCCTCTCTCTGTCTGCTGTGTCTCTGCCAACACCATTGCCCTTTCCATTACTGTCGCCTGTGTGGGATTTCAACTCAGAACTGCAGACAAAAACATATTAATATGAATGACTGAGATGGTACGATACAGTTCAGGAAATTGCAAAACAAAAGTAGGTTCACTTGAGTATAAACAACATGAAAATATTATTTGGACAACTGATTTAATTTCACATTCATTTATTCATAATACCATACTGCTTTACCTTTGAATGTGAATTGGTCTGTTGTCCTTGATGAGGTTGTTGAGTTTGTAGTAATCCAGGAAGGTTCGAGCCACATTCCTGCCTAGCTTCATATCTGAGGAGGGGGAGTTAAAGCTAATGTCTTGGATGGGCCTTAGGTAACATTGCTCAAAACATTTTCTACATCAGTGGTTCCCAAACCGGATGGTGGCCTCTTAGGGGAGGCACAGAGCAACTGCTCTGCATGGTGGAGTGAAAGTTACAGCTACACAGAGAATGATCACCTGATTCTGCAGTGTCCCTGTATTCAACCACTGACAATACATAACTACACAGAAGTGTATTAAACCAGCATTCTTACTTTTGGCCAGCAGGGGCCAGCTCCATGGGCTGCAAAGTAGAGTCTTATGACCCGACTTCTCACTTGATTTATTATGTTAGTGAACAGTT
>NW_023339674.1:15592474-15598172 GCF_004916995.1 Morone saxatilis | reverse complement strand
CTTCTTCCAAACAGCATGATGTTTATTTAGTAAAATATGGTCCAATTTAGAGTAAAATAGATGATAAAGCAGCGTATGCTTTAGGGCGCGGCTACCTTGTGATTGACAATTCGTCCAGAGCACTGCATGAAACTCAGATCAAACTGTCAAACTAGGCAGCGCTGATCAAATATGAATCTGGATGTCATTGCATAGCTCATTGTTCAGCTAATATCTTCTTAGAAACATACAGTATTTTAGTGCTGTTTTATGTTTATCTGTAAACTAACAGGTGACATCATGGTAGGCTTACAGCTTGCTATGACAAATCATAAATGTGATTCATTTGGGATCCCTGACCCTTGAAAGCTGTAAAATGTTTTTGTTCAATGCCCACAGTCCTGGATAACACTAGAAACTCAGGAAAGTAAACTAAAGTTTCCAACAGTCTAGAAGGAGGGAGATAAATTAATGAATATGTGAGACATTCATAATAATATCTGTGATGTATATTTGCATGACACATTCAAACCACTAAATCTCCACTTAGGTTTTGGACACACTTAACATAAAGTAATATTTTCTAAAAGCCTTTCAAAAATCCCCTCTGTCATGACCAACACACCCAAAGACGTATAATAAATAACTGAGGACTAGCGACGGGAGAAATGTGCAGCGTAAATTCTCAAGGTACAACGCACTGCGTTTTGAATTAAGTGAAGCTAAATCAACTGCATTTCATTCATGTCAGCCAAATGCATGATGCTGGTATGAATCACACAAAAGCAATTACTTATACACTGAGGCCTTATTTAAATTCAGAGGTAAGTGCACACATCATCCCCCTGCCCAATTGTCCCTCCCTACATTAGGGACAATATCAATAACTTCACTGCTTTTATAAAACAGCTGAGCATCTATGAGTGCTGTTGCCAAGCCTGTGATCATTAGGCCAGCAGAGCAAGTAATGATGACAATCAGGTTCAGGGTAATGAAGAAGTAGAGGACAGAGAAGCACAGAATGCCAGCAATGTTTCCAATCATCAAGACTGAGGACATAGTAAATACAGATAAATAAGAACAGTGTCTCTAACAGAACTAAATTTCATCTGGTCACTGAGGCAAGGGGACTGGAAAAACACAATCGATCAATATCAGCTTCCAACCTATACATATGTCCATCATCCTCCATCTATACAGGACGTACATACATACTGTTCATATAGATCCCAACAAAAACATAAAGGTCTGCGTCGAGGCATTGATGTTCAGCTGCCTTCATCCTTCACCAGGCTGGAACATGATGGAGCAACACAGAGACATAATCTATCACCTTCCCATGTCATTACCTTGTTGATACTCAGATACGGCCTGTCATCCAATGGACTATCTATTTGTCACAGCTGTGTGATTGAAACAACTGGCATACAGACAAAGATTTTAAAATAGATGGAGATTCTGTCATTTTTATTTTTATTTTCCAGTTTCTTGTAATGATCAAAAAATGACCTGAGCTACATAAATCCTGGTCGCTATAAAGGTGAACATCTATTGTCCAAAAGCTGTTAACTTGTAAACCATCCATCCTTGGTTTGAATGCGCTGTCTGGGCGTACACTTCAGGCTTTGTACTTACTCATTTGTCAAGCAACACGCACGTGCACACACACACACACACACACAAACAAACATAAAGGTACACAAGTTAGGCCTGCAAATATGCAAGCTAGCCCCTCTGTAGCAGGTCTGTCACCTTGGCCTTTGAGGGTGTGTTCTTGCACATGTTCGGGAGTCTGCACAGGACTTCATTCTTCACTCCACAGGCTGATGGCAACGCTCTCCACACGACTCCGGAGTCTATGTTTACACCCCATCTGGCTGTTTGTCTGTGAGTCCTGCATCAGGCCAAACTTGCTGTGTGTGTGTGTGTGTGTGTTTGTGTGGATGGACCTCACAGTCTGTCTCATTACTGCTAGCTGATGATACTGATTAAGTTAAGATAAAACTAGAGATGAATAAACTAAGGTTACGTCCTTCCGAATCTTGCTTTTATGCTAATTTGAAAGTGTTACAGTTCTAAGTGAGACTGAGAGTCTGCAGCCATGCTAGCAGCACAGCTGTGCTTCTACGTCAGGATGTTATCTCACAAAAACAATGCTAACATGCTGATGTTTGGCAGGTACAATATTTATCATGCTTACCATCTTAGTTTAGCGTGTTACCATGCTAATGTTTGCTAATAAACAATACAGATAAAGTACAGCTGAGGCTGATTGGAATGTTTTTTTTTTTTTTTTTTTCAAGTATGAAGCCACATTATACAAATTAAAATTTTGACCTGATTAGACAGAAAGTTAAGTGATTACCAAATTACAGTTCTTTCTTACGTGGACATGAATGTGTATATCAAATGTCATGGCAATAACAGAAAGAGCCATTTTGGCCCCAAAAAAATCTGTCTGGGGCTGCAAAACATATTTCAGGCTTAAAATACTACTTTCTTTGCAGATCAAACATACCGGTAAGTCAGCAGCCTTGGTGGTGAAAGCAACAAATCTGTCCATGCACTATTAAATTCTCTATTTTCCTCCGAGTCTTATCTTTTTTGGATTTGGAATCCAGAACTAGCCTAGCTAGGGAGACACAACACTATTAGAGGAAAAGGTGCCAGATCAGGTTTTTTTGTTCGGTGTGTAATGGGCTACACATGTTTATCCTCCTCTGGGAAGCATGAATGTCTGCACATGGCTAAAAATAACACGTATGATTTGAATGTAGGTAATTATTAATCTACTAGTTGTTGTTGTTATGAGGTGATACACTGATGCAGTCACAAGGACACACACTCTGTATACTGTATATTTAAACAAACACACTCCTCTAGTATCCTTGACATCTTCATTCTGACCTCAGTAAAGTTTTTGGTGTTTTCCTCCGTTCTCTTTCATCAGCAGAGCTCGGTGCCAGTCCTGAGCTCTTTGGCCAGGCACGCTCAGCGACAAAAATATCTCCCAGACCCCACCGTGCGCAGATGGCCTCTCAGCTTGGCTTGTCACGACTCACCGTCTATTACAGGAGGTTTTGTGATGGACGGTCAGCTTCTGAAGGAGAACTTCATCCACAGGGCGAATGGTCGGAGGCACAGAGGATGCCCTGACTGCTGTCTGGCCTGTTGCCGGGGGAAACCGTAGGGCCTGGAACAAGGCTGCTGCTGCTGCAGCAGGAAGTGATGCGTGCGAGAGCCAGGGAACAGTCGGTGGGCTGTAGCTTGGAAGACAGAGGTGGGTGGCAGTGGAAAAACTTCAGCTGCTTCAGTCTACATCTAGGCAGCCTCCTCTGAATCAACACATACGTTAATACTGACTATATTATTAATACTGTATCATCAACTTAACTGAATCACAAAGCATTACCATTATCGTTGTATAATTATCATTTGGCTCTAGAGAGGTCAGAGAGCTGTATGTATCAGCTTCACACAACACCTCAGAGAATGCAGCCTGTCAGCAGCTTGCCTGCCTGTCACTGAGGTGTGTGAGGTGTATTCTTTAACATCTCGGTACACTTAACAGTCTTGTCTAATCAATAGCAGGTCATTGTAATGGCTCAAGGGCACGCCAGCTTAAGCGCTGATGAGATACGGGGCACACGAGACAAAGGGGACGGGGACGTCATTACTTGTTTACTGCAGCTGTTTACTGTCAGCATGGCATTTAGCGGCTTTCACCGTCATGTCCCTCGTGCCTGGTCCTGGCAGACAGACAGACAGACAAGGTGACGATCAGACAACAAGGCCCCCAGTGGTAAAATGGACAAGACACACGGAGAATGCTGTCCAGATCGGACGGGAGTTAACAAGGAGACAAGCAAGGGGACATTCAGGCCATCAATATGGGCCACTGACAGGTCCTGTCACAACACTGACACGTTGAGAACTAATTATCAATGCTAATTAAGAGGCTAGTCAACAACAGCAATACAGACTGGGACATTTTTGTCCCCAATAGATGATTCACCAGATTCAAAGACCTCACGTCCTGTTGCCCAAAGGGACAAACAAGGGCTGATTTAAATCCCTGACAGGAAGAACTGTCACTGCCAAGGAGACAAGCTCTGAAACTTGAGCAGTAAACTGAAATAAGGGTAACAAAGGCTCCTGTTTTATTACAGCATGCACTGCCAGGAATACAAGACTCTTCTGATCTATGCTGCTCTGAAAACAGAATATGGATACTATTTTTATATCCCAGTATTAGTATATTTCTTTATATTTCTACTAATTTGATGTTTTGAAAAGTGTATAGAAATTCAACAAAAGTTATTAATCCTGAAGGTATTCTTTTTTATAATGGTACAATCCAATCACAGCTGATAATAAACCAAAATAAATAAACCAAAATGAAAACAATCATCATCAAATTAATTAAAATGAAAGATTAAAAAGATTTGCACCACCACTTTTAATGGCATCTAGCGGTGTAGTGGAAGATCGCAACAACAGTGGCTGCGAAAACCACAAAAAACATGAACGCCGTCCTCTAGAGCCAGTGTTTTGTTTGTCCATTCTGGGCTACTGTAGAAGCGTGGCAATTAAACATGGCAGAAGTTATGGAAGGCGACCTGTGGCGGCTCTAGTTAAAAAAACGGCTCATTCTAAGGTAAGGTATATTCAGGTGATTATACACTAATGAAAACATACCAATAAATATTATATTCCATTTCTGCCAATAGGTCCTCCTGAATGTTACACACTGGACCTTTAAACTCTCTCTCTTCAACTGTCATTTCAAACACTTTGAACTTTTACACTTCAACGGACAGCTCCACTGCTTTCATCTCTTATTGTTTAGCTGGAGAGTTCATCTACTCCATCTTCCAAGTGTGACTGACACTTCAAGCTCAATCACAAAGGATAATTTCAATTAATCTCAGTGCTTGAACTTCGATCTTAAAGGTCCAGTGTGTAAGCTTTAGTGGCATCTAGCACTGCCGTTGAAGATTACAATGCCCTCTCCCCACCTTCCTGTTCATAGTGTGTAGGAGGTACTACGGTGAGTGAGCCAGTGTTTAGTTTGTCCGTTCTGAGCTACTGTAGAAACATGGCAGTTCAACCTGGAAGACCTCTCTGTAATAAAAAAGTATCATTCGTAAGGTAAACAAAAACACAACAATTCCCTATAATTCAGGTGATTATACTAATGAAAACATAGCTATGAAATGATCCATGTCAACCAATAGATCCTCCACTTCCACTTCTGTTATTATTGTAACCGTAAATGTTTCAGCTGTGGTTACACTTATATTTTCTTCTGAAAATCTTGCCTTTCCTAGTTAGCATGGTATTTCCAAACTTTCTCAGAGTCTCCATGAACATCAACTTTCTTACTATACACACCAGTGGATGTGTGTTTGTGAATCTTTGTGAGTGCTCATGTGAGGACACCTGTTTATCTGAGCATAGCAACAATATTTGTGCAATCAACTGTGTGTATAAAGGTGTGTGTCAGTGTGTCTGCTTGCTTGCATGTGTGAGCACCTATCCATTTGTGCATATCTGTGTGATGTGATGTGTATGATGTGTGGTAGTGAAGCATATTTGCCTCCAAGCTATATCATTTGCATACTTCTCACAGCCTGTCCACTGGGTGTCAGGATCACTGATGCATACTGTGATCCACTGGCAGCTCTGGTATTCACAGAGTCCCACTGTTATGGCGAGG
>NW_023339674.1:15561396-15592374 GCF_004916995.1 Morone saxatilis | reverse complement strand
GATCTTTTTAAAGACTGGAGGGACAGCTGATGAATGCTTGTGTGCTTGTATATTTATGTAGAAATGACTTACGTTTGTTGGCCTATTATATAAAGGCTGAAGTTCTCTGTTGATTTAACCTCCAGTATTGACAAATGGAAAATAAAAACTTTTTTCTATATATATTTTGTTCAAAAAACAACAAAATTTAAGTTAATAATTAAAAATAATTCTGTGATAAGAAGACCACTGTTTCAGAAGCCTTTGCATGTCTTTCTTTAATGAAGGAAAACAGCAAATGTGCAGAAATCTAAAAAAAACTAATGTAGGTCTTTCTCTCTGACGGAGTTAGAAGTTTGAAAATCTTGAAAATCTGCACGTCTGTATTATGACAGAAAAAAAGCAATCGCTTAACAAAGCGCAAAATCTTTTAGGGAAGAGTTGCAGCCTGAATGGCTTTCAAAAGTTTTGGAATAATTCTTCAAAGTCATAGAGAATACTGTCTCTCCACAACCCAAAAAAAAGCACACACACACACCTACTAGGTAAGTAGGCCTCCACAGCTCACATAAATACATGTACTGAGCACACACATAATGGAAAGCGTCAAGCTGAGTTTTGAACAAGGTCCCAGATTCTCTCAACCTTGATCCATTTCACTTTTCAGTTCAAACTTCAGAGTTTGAACTGGTAGGTCCATCCCAAAATGCAGGTGGACAACTAACAGGCCAAAGTGTTTTGTTATAGTTCTAGGAGATGGGATGTCAGTGAGACTGGGATTGTCTTAGTTGAAACTAACTAAAGAGAGACGCATACATACAGAAGTAGGTACGCGGATACATGGAAACACACATACACGAACACACAGGTGTTTAATGACTAGAGGACGAAGAGAAGACAGACACAGTAGAGGTTGTCCCTGCTGTTTAAGAGAAGAGGATTCTCAGCTTGACTAAATGATATAATGAGCTGTTGTGTTCTGGGTGACAAGATGAGAGGAAAGGACAGAATAAAGGACAGAGGAGGACATGAGAGGAAGAAGACAGGAGAGATCAGAAAACAAATACAGACACACAAGCTGCATAACGTGTTTCTCTGAGCACCGTCAAACTGTGACAAAAGTCTTAAGGTTAAGATTTCAATTTTGGTGGACACAAGTCACAGCGGTGGAGAAGGGGAGTCAGCAGAGATGAAAGGGTAAGGCCGGCATGTTTGGAAGGTGGAAAGAGTTAGGGGCCCAGGTTATTATTCATTTGTCATGTATTAGTTTAGAGGCCTGTGTGTGTGTGTCTGTGTGTGTGTGTGTGTGTGCATCAGGTGAGAAAGGTGGAGGGGGGGCGTTGAGATGCTAAAGGTCTCTGTTGATGATTTGCACGCTCCATCGAGCTGACTGCTGGGGCGTATAAAGCGACATGGTCGGTTCCTTCAACCTGCCTGACCCCAATCTCCACTCTACACCAGGTCCCCGTGCTGCCTGCCCACCCTGTGGAGCCCCTCCTCCTTGTACACCTACCCTTCATAGAGCCACACACACACACACACACACACACACCTCCTTAAAAACAGAAAAGATCAAGGAAGTCCTCCCACAAGGGCTGAGTTTTTGACCTTCAGGAAAAATGTCTCCTCTGTGCTCACATAGATGCTCGAAACCTGGCTCCCCGTTTCTTATCTTGCTCGGAACCCAGTGCCGCCAGCTTGACAGCACACAGTGAAATTTGTTATGCTCTGTTTGTTGGTCATAACAGCAAGACACCTCCTCAATGTAAGGCTAACTATTTGTTTTTGGCTGTGGTGGTGCCCTGTATTTCCATTTGGGCATCGCAACATCTTTATGCAAAGACCTGTTGTCTTTGCATAAAGACGTTGTAAAAGCATTAAAGTGATGAGCGAATGTAGAACACACACACACACACACACACACACACACACACCATCATCAGTAAGTTTGAGTTTCTGCTTAAGGAAAAATACCAGGTATGTTTTTTCCAGCTTCTCACAAAAGCCTCATGGTTCACAGGATACCATGAATCATGTGTCACCTCTTCTACAGATTTACAATTATCTATATGCACAATTGATCTGAATGTTACTAACTTTCTGTGTGTGTATGAATCGGACGTTTATGTTGAGTCAGACTGTGCCAGCTCTTAGCACTAGAGGGCACTAGGGCTACGTCTATATCCACCCTCCTCTCCACCTGCAAAATATGTGTAGGAGAGCACATACTTTTCATGTGTAGGGTCCTTATCGCCCTCTCTAAATCTCTCTTTCTCCCTCTTCTCACTCACTCTATCGGTAAGATCAGACCGCCATTGGCCGGCTCTCAGGAGCTCTTCAGCCCCGAGAAGGTCAGCTGAAGGAAAACTTCCTCCCATCTGGCTCCATTAACACACCTGTGACCTTCGGTTCCCGTGACGAATGTACATGTGTGCTGCAATGTGTGTGTGCACGATTGTAGTCGACAGGAATCATGTTTGTTCCATTGTTCCATTGTTTATCGCAATCAAAGCCTCAACTACACGCACACACAGAATCACATATGCCAACACAATCCCCTCTCTGCGGTTTCCTTTGTAAATGAAATCAATAGACGCAGCTATCACATCCCTATTCTGTCACTGCACATCTGTTGCAACAAGAGGCAACAAAAGAGCAACATGGTTTTCTAGTGAGTACACATGACCTGACACAAACACACACACACACACAACCAGGAACACAAATATTAAAATAATGACTCCAATGATTACAAGATCAATTGGCTTGATTTCAGTGGGAGATTGTTACTCTGTGTGTGTGTGTGTCTGTAAGAGACAAGGAGAGAGGAAAAACAGACACAATAGAACATAACTGCTGCTCTTTACACTCTGAACTATATCTTCACACACACACACACGCACACACAGATTATATATGTTGAAGGATACAAGTCTCCTCAGTGTAGGGCACAGGAGCGGTGCTGCCAGCTGTCATGTAGCTGTAGAAGGACACCTCTAGAGTGTAGCAGTAGGATGTGTCATCAAGGAGGCCACCAAGGAACCGTCTCCCAGTACCGGCCTTCACCACATCTCGGTTGAAGGACGTGTTTGACTAGAGGAACACACACACGCACAAAAAGATAACAGTTAGACTAATAGTTAGAGAGAGGACACTTTAGTGAGAGGATTTGGGTTCAAGTCTTTGTATCAGCAAACATTCACCCTGTTAAGCATCTTTGAGCAAGACTCCGGAGTCTGGAGAATGTCCCTATGGAGATCATTAGCCCCAACTATGACATATAACCTTAAATACCTACATAGATCCTTAACACCTCCAAGGAAATTGTTGAGTTTTTTTTTGTGTGTGTGTGTGTGTGTGTGTGTTTCCCAGCTGAAACTTTCCAAAATAAAATAATTTTCTAAAGTACTTGAAAACCTGAATGACAGATTATTTTTAGCAAGAAGATATTGCTTTTGTATTTTTGTGTCACAGTTTACACATCACTGTACTTTTAAAAAAGTATACAGTGCACACCTTTACGCTATGGTGGAAATGGGTCTGTTACTGCCAATATCTGAAGAATCACAAAAGGACTATTGTGTCGGGCAAATCTGCAAAGACCTATGAGGTTTAAAGCAGCTAGAATCAATACTTGTAATAACAACAAATCAAATGACTATGCGATGTGAAAGGTGTTGCTCATAGTGATGAACTGACAGAATTATCACCAAACTCTGCAGTTCCGCAACACTGTACTGTACTGCAAGTGCTTTAATGTCTTTCAGCTCTTTGTTTTGGTTTTCAAGCCTACAAATTTACTGTTTTGGTTCATCGCTCTCATCTGCTGCATTTTTGGCCGTAGTAGGCAGCTGTTTTTGCTGAACATACTCTGATAAAGCTGCTCTGCGAAGAACCAAACAGCAGGCAGAGAAAGTTAGCGAAAAGAATAAAGTGGAGCATTAACAGAGCTAGATGTTTCCCTCAGGAGTTGGTAGAGACCAAAAACAGAGCTTAAAGGCGAGTGAATATTGGACTTAGAAATATGTCTCCAGATAAATGTTTATGATTCTCCATGTCTAATAAACTGTTTGGTAACAGGTTTATCATATCAATGTACAACTTATATCAACTTAAAAGGTGATCAGAGCTTGTTTCCACTGCCTCCAAAAATCTGTTATTGAAAGTTTAAGGATTTCTGAAAGCACTGTATGTTAGACATTTTTCAGTTGGGGCAGCTGCTAAACTTAAACTAATTAAATCAAGTTATAACAATGTATATTTTTTTTTCTGGGGTGTGTTTAGGTAAAGGCAAACAGGTAGTATGGAATTATCCTTTAGCATGACTATAATATTTGTCTAACTGAGTGTGTCTAAAGTACATTACTATAACTGCCACTAGTCTTGTAATAACTGACCCAGCAACTAATAAATCCATTATATCAACAGAGAAACAATTTACATCATGAATATCGGACTCACAATTTAATGTGACTATATGTCCTTGTTGAAAAATTAAAAAACAAAACAACATCTGTCAATTTCGACTGACATGTCTCATCAGTGAAAATGCATTAACACCCAATGATTTATTTCTCAGTAACTTGCAGCGGTAAGTCTCTAGAGAATCCAGGGCAAATTATGAAGGGTACAGTAGCTTATTTGAACAGATTCACTTCATACAATGTCATTACAAAGATTGGCTGTAAATGGCTGCAGCAGAAAAAAAAAACCCACATCCAGTCTATTTTGGGTTTCAGTGTGTCAGCTATACTACACAAATACGACGCTGTCTTGGGAAGAGTGTGGAAAAAGTTTCCATTCACTGTCACTCCACTCTGCTGCAGTAAGAGTTGCCTTGCTGAAATGCAGACTTGGCGGCCACGGCCACCAGTGGGAGTTTGCCATGATTGTGTTGGGCTGCTGCTGCTGCTGCTGCATTGGGCTTTAGGTAGTGCTGAATGGGCAGAGGGACAAAAGCACAGTGAGGGAGATGACCCCTGGGCCAGCTGTCACACAAGCAATACAGAGCGAGTGAGGGAGAGACATAAATTTCCTGAAATAGCGTTTTACTCGTCCTTTGTAACACTGCGTATACTCCATATAGACACTGACAATCAGTGACATTTCCATACATGTGTGGGTGAACATTCACCTGTCTGGCTTGTCACTGTATCGAGGTTGGTGCTGAGTGTCAATGGGCAATAAAGGTTATTCTTTATGATGTGTGTAAGTGGCTCTGCAATGAAATGTCACTGTCAGTGAGAAAACGAAGGTCAGTGGTAGTGACACAGGGCTGAGAGGAGATGGTTTGGTGGATAATCTGCTTATATGAAAAGGTGTCATTAGGCTATGCATGTGTGGCTGAGTGGAGGAGCATCGCAGTCAGTGGATAGATGGATGGCTTTTCTCCCAGAGGCTCTTCTCTCTGCCATTCATATCCAATACTACTAATTTTTTTTTCTTGGTTTTCCCCTACTCACTGCCCTTAGTCAACACAGTCTAAATAAACCCAGTTTCAGCCACCTCAGAGGGTGTTCAGATTCAGAAATACTTTAATAATCCCAGAGGGAAATTATATAATTTATATAATTAGCAGAACACCTGCACTGCTCAAACTGCTGAATATCCCGGCCTACTTTTACAGTACTATGCTTCGTCATGACCTATACAGTGTTTGCTATTTCTGTTCTGCACATATGTACAGTATGAATGCATATTCATATTAATGACTACATGTCTGGGAAACATTTTATTATATACTGTATCTCTGTTTTGTGTACGGATTGGAATTGATAAGATTTTATTGATACCAATGCCGCTATTGATTCAGGTTATTACTTAAGGTTCTCAGGATTAGTGCAGATGCTTTATTATCTTTAAGTCCAAACTTAGTGTAGAAACAGAGTACAGTTACAGCAGTTTGAGTGTCTTTGTGAAATGAAATCACACTTTGGACCATTTCTTCCCCTCCGCCATGACTCTTTCTTGTTGCCTGTTTCCAGCAGGGTAGATGCTTGTTTGACGTCATTGTTTTGCAATGTGCAACTGTCAGAACAACATGCCAGCATCGATTAAAAAAAACTGATACGCGTTGAGGCATATGATAGTTACGTATTGGAGAATTTGGAACCGTTTCTCGATTCTCATCCCTACTTCTGTGCATCTGCAGGATCTTTTTAGAACTGTAACTACACTTAAAATCAATGTTATTTCACACATTTTTGTTCATATTCTAACCTTCCTCTTACTTGTTCAATTGGATTTACAGTATATTGATAATTCGCAGCTTACTTCATACCTTACTGCTGTAGCTTCTCATACATAATTTCCCGTTATATATTTTTGCTCCTCAAGGACTTCTGCAACCAATGCTGCTGTTTTCACACGCACACCAAAACTTTGCATACTTACCTGATGCTGAATTTACATAATTCATACGTTTTGAAATATATACTAATAATTGAACTGAATTGTTATGGTTTAAAATTTCACCCTCGCATCTTTAATACTCTTTTTTTATTTTATACTCCCCTCACCTCCTCTCTTTTGTGGTCAAGGTGAGAATGTATGTGTGCAGCTGGAATATGCTCCTTTCTTCTGCACACAAATAATTCAACGCCTGCTGTGTGTATGTATGTGTGTGTGTTTACACTCACACTCACATGTGTGAGCTGGGTTCACAATGTGTTGCTAATTAATACATGCTGTACATGCGGTCTGAATATATTTTTTTCTCACCTGAAACCCACTAAGCGCTTTTTTCAATCAACACCTCACACAGTAACACACTTTTACACCTGGGAGGTGCCCAGTGCAACCAAGGTCTTCAACTGTGTGCCACTAAGAGTGCAGCAGGTAGCAGTTAAGAGCCTTGCTGAACACCACCTCACCAGTAGTTGCTGAGATAGGACTATTTCATGTTCTCTTTTCGAGCTAGCCCCGGGACTGAAGCTGGTGAAATTCAGCTCCTAAGCCCGGCTTTTTTGGTGTGTTTGTGCGTGTGTCTGTTTGTGTGACTTACAAAGGAGAAGTCTGGTGCATTTTGGCACAGCAGCCTGGGGAAGACAGCCTGTCTCTGGACGCGCTCCTCGTCCTCGAACACATTTCCATACATGAAGCCATTCAGCATGGTGGAGTGGGCATGAACATCAATGTAGAACTCCAAAGTAACTCTCTGATGCAGGAAAAGAGGGACGGAGGCAGTGAAAGAGAACAGAAGGACAGAGAGACACAGACAGAAGATAAAAAAACAGCAGGTTAGTGGGGAAGGTGGGATATATTTTTCAGTTTGAGCAACTGTCCACACCAGTTTACCCACTGGGGTTAAGGGAAGGCCTTTCTTTCTTTGACTGTCATGAGCAGAAGCTGTCACCCATGGGACGACTACAAACCCTCCAGACACTGCAGACCGAGAATAAGTTTACTGCCTGAAAGGAGCCAACCACCCACACATAACTTCAATCAGACTGTCCTTCTGAAGGGCACACCTACAGTACATACATGAATGTAAGCAGAGATGGTGACAGTGTGAAGACACGCACACGCTCCCTCACGTGGATGTCAGAGATTCAGCACAAACTCCACACTTATTTATCAAGTTAATATTGACTTCATATGGAGTGTGTAATGCCTTTTCTCTCCAGTATACACTGTATAAAATGGATTTGATAAGATCTGTTTCTCTTGCTCGACTCTGTTATCACTCAATCTACACACAAACACAAACACACTCACACACGCATACACAGACTTTTATCCTGATACATATAGGCAGCTTCCACAGACATGACTTATTCTCCAACCTCTAACTATAACCCTCACTATGACATGGAGATGCAGGACTACCACAGTCCTGGATGACTGAAGGACCCATTTCAGGTATTTAATGCTCATAAAGGCTTGCAGTTTGAGAGATTTGACATTGTTATCAAGAATGTAACGTAACAAAAATGCAGATTAGTGGTGCTGGAATTCCATTACTCAATAGAGCAACGACAGGTCTGTCTTAGCTAGGGTGGTTGGAAGCTATGCATAACAATTTCATAAGTATGAGTGTCAGTTTTTGAGTGTGCTGTGAATCAGCATTGAGGCGGCTGTGGCTATGGAGGTAGAGCAGGTCTTCCACCAATCAGATGGTTGGTGGTTTGATCCCCAGCTCCTCCCACTGAACATTTCAGCAAGATACTGAACCCTAAATTGCTCCTGATGCTGTGCATGAATGAATTTCTGTGTGAATGAACGTGGCATATAGTGTTAAAGTGCTTTGAGTGGTTGGAAGAAGCTATACAAGTACAGGCCATTTATCATTGTTAATCCTCAATGCAACACACAAAAGAAATAGTGGAGCTGCTCACAGCTAGAAATAATTAAAACAAATTGAGGATGGTAGTGAGAGCCCCAGGAACACTTAAGAAAATAATAAAAAAACAACAACAACAAAGTTTTAAAGCTTTGGTCAAACATTTTACGGTCTATTCTTGACCTTTTCTAAACTAAATTGGCAGGAGTGTTGCCAAATTGCAGTATGATGTCCATCTGTGAATGTCTTGTATTATTTCATAGTATAGCATAAAACAGTAGAGAGTAAACAGTACACTACAATAGACAAGTACAATATAGATAAAAGCACACACATATATATATATATATTATATTATATATATATATATATATAATATAATATATATAATAATATTATATATAATATATAATACTTAATAGTGTTATCCATGTTATCATGTAGTGTATAAATGGACCATACATGTAGCTGGAGTTCTAATTCCCCCATCAGTGTAAATCATGTCCTAATTACTTTACATAGACCAGTGTATGATGTTAAATGATATTTATCATATTCTTAATCCGTCCCCCATTGCCCACCACATTTATATTTGTACTAAATATGAAACATTATACAATTTAGTTTCATGATTGCACTATATTCAGGTTGTTGCATAACTTTTCTAAGAATATACTACAAGAAACAATTTAGCTGCACGTATTTTAAAATGATCTCAACGGCGTAACCACAGAGCTGCTACATGTTTTTATCTCTGTTTTATTTAAATGGAGCAGCACGTGATTTTGATTGATCTGTGATCTTGCTGTATAAACAATCTAATAGTCCGGTCTCCAAAAGAAAAAGCTGGTGCATTCCTTTAACCCCAAACCAGCCAATATGTGAAGACCGGAAAAAAGACCGCACTTGGAAAAAATCTCCTCACTTCTATGGTCTTAAACTGGTTCTGAAAAGGGCAGGAATACAAGCACACACACACACACACACACACACGCACACCCTCTGACCCTTAACTCAGGTGCAGCACCAACCAGCATCCCTCCTCTCTGCCTGCCCTCTCTATCTTATAACTCCATTCTCCTTCTGGTTTTATCCATCCACTCTTCTTCTTCCTCCTCTTTATCTCCCTCCCTTTCTCGCCGCTCATTACACATGCAGCACCACACCTTGTTCCCTGTGGGTTGTAAAGAGGAGGAGAGGAAGGAAAGAGTGAGAGGATGGAGAAGGAGAGGTAGAGATAGTGGGAGGTGAAGGGGAAGAAGGGAGGGAGAGCAGAGTGAGGGGAACAACAAAGACTGACAAAAGACAAAGAGAGTAAAACGATGCATATGGGTTTGTGACTGTGTGTGTGTGTGAAGACGCAGAGGGGCAGGGAAGAGCAAACAGAAAAACATATAGAGATGGGGGTGCGAAAAAGAGAGAGAAAGGGGGGAAATAAGTACATAAAGACAAACACAGAGAGAGAAAAAGAGAGAAAAACGGGGAGAGATAGGGAGAGACATAGAGATGTGTGTATGGAGGTATAGAGAGATTGACAGGAGAGAGAGAGAGAAAGAGAGAGAGAGAGGGAAGCGGTGCTTGGGCGGCCCGGGCGACGCAGTGTGCCTGTGTTTGAAATTCCGCTCACAGCCAAAGCAATTTCCTGGCGGTGGCTGTGCTGTCAGCTGCTTGGCTGGCTGGCGGTGAAATATGGTGGCTGGGAGTCAGCCGCTAGCAGCCCCCGACAACCTGATGGATGGAGCCCCAGAGGAGAGGAGCAGCAGCAGGAGAAGGTGGAGGAGGAGAAGGGGGGTAGAAGAGGACAGTGGGAGGGAGGAGAAGGGGGGAGAAACAACAGAAAAACAAAACCCAAAAAAAGAGTAAGAAGAGGGGGAAAAAAGCTAAATGCAGCCAACTGAGCAGTGGTGGAGAAGGGACGTAGACAGAGGGAGAAACATATAGAGAGACATAAAAGGAGAGTTAGATAGGGGATGAAAAGAAGAAAGGGAAGGGTAGGAGAAACAGAGAAGAGGGAGAGAGATGGGGGAATTTATAAAGAGAGGGAAGTAGTGAGAGAGGTAGTTCCAGCTCCATTAGGCAGAGGAAGGAGGGAGGAGCTCCAACTAACCAGCCAGGGTCTAGACGAGGAAAACCAGCCTAATAATCACCTGGGTCTCGTCCCTCTGGAGGAGATGCAGACTGGGAGGAGGGGGAGAAGAATAAAAGGAGGAGGAGATAGAGGTGGATGGATTGGAAGGAGGTTGATCAAAAGTGGCAGACTGAATATAACAGAGAGGTTAACTGGCTGTTACATGCTTACACAGAATCCCTCGGTGGAACTCTTTAATTTAAAATGTACTTTATTAACTCGGTTTGGAACTAATTACTCAGAATCTCAAGATCAGCTGGATACGCTATATGGCCAAAAGTACGTGGACAAAAATTACACTCATATGTGATTGTTGAACATCTTATTTCAAAACCAACTGTTATAATAGCGTCCACTACTATGGGACTGCTTTACACAAGATATTTGGAACTTGCCTGTGAGGATTTGCTGGAACTAATCCATAAGAGAATCTGAGGCTGATTTGGGTCAATGTTCAACAGGGCTGAGGTCAGGCCAGTAGAGTCCTTCCACACCAAACTAAGAAATTAATCTACAGCTATTCTTTGAATGTTTAAATCACTTTTTGATTGTTTTTGATACACTAAAGTAATGGTTGGTGTAGTATCTGAAGCAATTATAAAAACTGACCAAAAGTGCTTCAAAGAATTGGTATCACACCCTCATGTAGCTACACTGCCATATCATACAAACTGAGGTGTTAAAAAATATTTTTAAAAAAACACAAACACATAAAGCTGAAACAATTGGTCAATAAATCGATTAGTCAGCTGCGCCAAAAAATTACACATTTTATACTTAACTAAAAATGTAAGTAAATTTTTAAGCAAAAATCCCCCAAGTTCCAGAGTTCCAGTTTCATAAATGTGAATATTTACGGTTTCATTTTAGTCTATTATATGAACTTAATCTCTTTGGGTTTTGGACTGTTGGTCCAAGAAAGGAAGACATTTAAGGACACATTGGACTGTAGGAAACTATGATGGGCATTTTTTACTTTTTCCTGGCATTTTATTCAGAAAAAAGTTTAACCGATTACTACAATAATGAGAAGAAACATTAGTTACATTCCTATTCAGAAAACCAATTCTTTATGGACATTGTTTCGTGTAAGTAGGAATTGCCATGTTGAAACAGGAAAGGGTTGTCCACAAACTATGGCCATAAAGCTAAACAGTGGTCTAAAATATCATTGTGTACTATAGGATAAGCGTTCACTTAGTTGCCATTAAGGTGGCTGGCCTAAACCATGAAAACAGTCCACAGTATGGGGCTAAAAATATCTGATATATATGGCTGGAAGTATGTGGACAAAGGTGTCCACAAGGTGAAGGACATAAAGTCACATCCTGTTTGTAGTGGTTGAAGTTCAGTCTTATCTGTCCCTGTCCTGTTTCTAACCCAGAAGGTTTCTCCTTCACAGCATCATGTGAAGGACAGTAGAAGAGCAGCATTAACAGTAGTAACAGCCATGGAGCCCACACAATGTCATGTCCAGGCTTACTACAATACTCAGTTAATGCCCTGTCAATCAAACTGAGACAGTTCTGAAGGCCCCACCACTGTGATTGATGCTTCAATTAACAACCCGCTCTGACCTCCAGAATTGTTCATTTGAAATTGTAATTAAGCAATTAGGGGCAATTAAGAAACAGAGACTGCCGAATGAAAGTCAGAAGACAATTTGAGAGAGTGAGAGAGAGAAACAGAGAGGGGAGAGCGAGCTGTCCAAATTAAACCTCTCAGAGAGAAACAAAAGCCCCATCTCGCTGCAGAAACTCCAGGGAACTCTCAACTTGTGGTGAACTTGCAGCGGCCGCAAACAGTTTAGTGTAAAACCTAGAAGGTCAAACGAATGAATTTTGTCAGACAAGTACTTATCTCCTGCATATTAATTAGAGTCGGGTGCGGGGGGTGCAGTGAGGTCCGTAAATGCCGGGCTTATCTTTACACGGAAAGGAAAAGGAGCTGATTGAAGCAGGATTACAAGCTCCTGAATAAAGCTCTTGGCATCAGCAGTATACCTTTTGAGGAGAAGGGAAACTGCTGCTTGCTCAAGAGAAGAAAGTTGAACTTACTTGCCATGTAATGCATATTATCCAACATTAAAATATTTATTATAATACCTATGGGAGGAGGGACATCCAATTGGGCTTTGAAGTGGGCCTGTGATTGGAGGGATGCCAATTAAGATCACAGAGTCACATCCCCTTTGTTACTGTTACTAGGCCTGTCAAGCTTTCTGTTTTGACACAGCACAAAGTTAACAATTATATCCTCTGTACACCCCTCTACCCACTCTCTCCCATTCTCTCTCTCTAACCCCAACCGGTTGAGGCAGACGGCCACCCACTTAGAGCCGGGCTCTGCTCGAGGTTTCTGCCGTGCCGCTATCGCCAAGTGCTTGCTCATGGTGGGAACTGTTGGGTCTCTGTAAATTATTTTATAAGGAGTATGGTCTAGACCTGCTAGCTGTATCACTAGAAATTCTTAGTTATTTTCGCAACAACTTGTCTTTGATGTCAGACAGAGGTAGACAAAACCACACTTCCCTCCTTCCCCCTTCTCATCTGGCTGGCGACTGTTCAGCCAGAATTTGATCAGCTTTGGCTAGCTAGTTAGCTAATACTTAACTTTACTGCCCTTGAAAGTAACACTAGGATAGTATACTAACATTACTGTAGGTAGTAAACTAATGAGCCGGACGTGCTAACATTTGCAGCTTGAATTTGAACAGACAAACACACTGTTTAATCAATTTCTTATACTTTTGCCCTTGTATTTCTGATTTTGGAGAGGGTAGAAAAGGGAAACCACCGTCCCAATAATAATATAAGACTATATGAATCTTACTAAAGCCGAATACACATCACTTCCACAAGTTGAGAAATTCAGAGCCTGCTGTTCTTGTTAATGGTCTTAAACTATGATTGAACCATTGATGTTTAGAAGAGAAATTTAGCGAACAGCCAAATTCAAGGTAACTTCTACAGTATTCCAGTGGAGCCACCTGGGTGTGAATTTGTGTAAATGTGTGAGCATCAGATATTCATACTGAGTCAAACTTTCCCACACAAAAAGGATGGAATTAAAAACTGTCATATCACTTATACACTGTTAAACTCTACCCAACATTTCATTAGTTAGAGAAGCCAATTCAGGTCACGGGGGCACATGGCCAGTGACCCTCTAATGATGTAGCAATGACAGAACATGGCAGATGGCATGACCTGCTTCATGGACGAGAGTAAATGACACAAAACTCTCGCTCCGTCTGTCTCTGTCTCTCTCCTTCCCTCCCCCCTCCCTCACCCTCTCCCTCTTGGTCTGTACTGTGCTCTCAAATTGATGGCAGTATTTGTCTGTTTATGAACACAGAGGTGACTTGTAATCAGCCTGAACGGGCGCAGGCAGCCCTCTGCTTCTGGCCTGTTAGTGCCACAGAAGCTGCCACATCTGTTGGGAGGGCCTGCCAGGAGAGTGGGAGAAGGAGAAGAGAAGGAGGGTGATAGGTACAGACAGGAAGAGATGATGAGAAAAGACAGAAAAGGGGAGCAAGAGGGGAGGTATTGAAAAAATAATTTGAACTATTACGTAAAAAAGATAATGTAAAAAGCCTGTGAACTAAGTTGAAAAAAAGCATACAATTGAGTGTAACAGCTTCATCTGTATCTTCCTGTGAAAAGTCGACAATTCAGATTCAAACTGAGGGAGAATAAAGACAGGGATGATGGAGGGATTGAAACGATGCAGGAATGATGGGGTAAAATTGGCCGTAAATCTCAGAAATGGATCAGAAATGGTTGGCTGACACCAGAGGACAACGCACATAGCGAGAGGAGAGAAAAGACAGGGAGGTAGAGAAAAAGACAGATACACACAAAATAACACACACAGACTGAATCGCAACTTGACACATAAGGCAAATCTGACCGTTGAACAAATAAAAAGAGACGGAGGCAGAGAGAGACTGGAGTGTAGAGGCTGTAGGAGTTACAGAAGGAGGGCATTAGGGAGGATTTCAAGGTGCAAAATTCATCTAGGTGCAGTGACAGGACCTAATACATTTGTTTCAGATTGAAAATTAATTTTCTAATATTAAAAAGGTCAAAAAGAAGCCAAGGCAACAATGACCTCTTTGTCATCCTTAACAAATTATCCAAAATGGCAGTGTCAAATTGGTGAGGATATGTCGGCCAGTGATGAATGCTCCTGGTAATCAGCCAATCAAAAAGAATTCTTCTTCTGCTTTTGATAAATGAGCTGGAAAAGCAACGCTTTAGGAAGGAGATGGGTCCATTTGTTTCCTTGGTCTCTTTCCTTTTTTTTCTCCCTCTCCATTTCTCTCTTTTCAAAACAAACAACAGGGTAGCTTGGGAACAGATTATAGCTCCTTGCATCACTGCCTCTTTCAGCCATTTTCCCTGCTGACCAATGTTCAGCTGCAGATGGTAAATGATGGAATTTTATGAAACAGCTTGAGCAAGGTTGCCTTCAGATAGATGGAGAAGTTTACAGCCAGCTTATGAGCAAATACTTACGTAGCTGTCAGTCACACAATGGCTGTACATGGTCACTCTTCTATTTTACATTTCTTACTGTATTTATTATGAGAATAATATTGGCAAGATCCCTTTAAAGGTCCATTGTGTAACATTTAGGAGGATCTATTGGTAGAAATGGAATATAATATGCATAGGTAAGTTCATTTGTGTATAATAACCTGAAAATAACAATCATTATGTCTTTGTTACCTTAGAATGAGATGTTTTTATTTATAGGGAGTGGGTCCTTGTCTATGCAGTCTGCCATGTTGAACCGCCATGTTTCTACAGTAGCCCAGAACGGACAAACCAAACACTGGCTGTAGACTTTTGCATTTTTCACAGGTTTTGTGGCCACCTTAGTTTCTTCAGTGTCAATGAATCCTACACACTGGTCCTTTGAAGCTGCATGAAGCAATTTTGGACCACTGGGGGCAGAAATCAACCTACTCACAATCGAGCTTATGAGCTTAATATCTGCTCCTGTGGTTTACATGGCTCACAACTGTATAGTTTAATTTTAAATAATAACTAATCTCCTAAAACAACTGAACTTTTTACATCACAACATTACTCAAAACAGGTGTAAATTATGACTTTGTTATAATGATGAATGCACATTCACTCATACAGTGCATTTGTTGAGGACTATTTTCAGCTGCGGAGTAACATGATTTAATTTTCTTTGAAGGGGGAATATTAGTCATCATCATTTCCCAGACTGTGTTTTGCCAGCTGAATCTTGTGAGGACTTACAAATTTATAGCCTTGATGCCAAACTGTAACAGTACATACTCGGTATTTATATATTAATATAACCGTTCCAAGTGAGCTGGCTGATGGGACTTTAAGTTACTGATTTTAAAACATCATTTGTTGTTCAGGACAGAGTTTGGATAAACATATGTGAATGCAAATGTCCTGAGCAGTGTTTTATATACAAATATTTGTCATATAAAAGTTTCCAGCCATCAATACCAATGCAGCGTAGATTGCTCCCGCTACAAGCTTTGATTTAAATGGCACTTGTCTGGGAAGTTATTGCCCTGAACAGAACAAGGAAGCTATTTTCCCAGCAGAAAGAGAATGCTGTTGAATTCACAATGATGGAGGATCGCTTTGGAGTGACGAGGGTGTCTGTCACAAGAATGGTTGATGGGGTTTCAAACTGAATGGGCTCCTTTGTGCAACGGATCGCAATGTGACTTTGAATTATGATGCCTTATGCATAGAACTGTGGGTATCTAACGTAGTAAAGAAGTCATGGTGATTGACAAAAAGTCAGGGTCAGATTTATGTACATAAAGGCCCAAAGCAAATTTGCACTGCACCTTGAATTCAATTAGTTCTAACAATCTGGACTAAATTTACTGAAGATGGGAACATACCACTGAACAGTAATCTTACAAAGATAAAACAGCCCTCATATTATGACTTATTGCCACCAGCATACAGAGTTTTTAGTCTTGACACTCAGAGAAAAGCACATATTGAACAACTATTAGAGATGTATCACCAGGCAACCACCCAAGAGCATGAATTCTCATGTGGGATGGTAGAGATGCACATCTATCAAAAACATGATTTTACTTCCTTGTTCCCATTGTAACCAGGATTTTCTGTCAAGATTTATGATAATCTACAGATGAAGCCAAGTACAATTACAGTACATTTTATATAAAGTCAAAATAAAACATTTTTGTGTTGAATTCAACAGGTATCATCCGAATTCAAACTGTAAACACTAAAACAAAATGACAGCCTCATGCCTACCACCACATTTAACTTAAAAGTTAAAGCTGTAACTCCAAGAGACTACGACGACCTCTGTGGTATTTTTTTTAACTCTGGGGTTTGTTTCTCTTGGGTTGAGAAACAGATTATTGCAATGTGAATGGAGAAACATTGAGAGAATGTAACAATGCCTATACAAATTTAACGGTGCTTAATTTACTGTAGCCTACAGACACCATTAACATTTACTGTATATATCCTGTTACAGCGACAGCATCAATACCTGCATTGTTAACACCCTTTACCAAAGTTAATAGAAGCAACAACAACATTACAAACATGACAAAAAAGTGCTGATATTGAAAACTCTATTAGCTGACTTGTTGATCCCCAGCCACCTGCTGACCACCTGTGTGAGTGTCTCGCTGAATCCCAGGGAAGAGTTCTCCACACTTTTTTACTGTAATTCATGAGCTGGGGCTCAGTGTTCCACATGATACCTCAGCGGCTGCTGCAATGTCACACTTCATCAACATTGTGTGGTTTTGTTATTAATGTAATGCAAACGCTAATTTAGAGGTACAATTGTAGTGTATAGAATATAGTGTTTGACAAAATACCTTAAATATGATAATAATCTGTTTAATAATCCTGCCTCCTAAAAAAATTACCCCTTTGAGTTAGCAGCTAATGAATGGGCCACATATGCTAGCTTAGCCCAACTGTTCTTCTGTAGCTTCGGCTGATCTCCAGTTAATGGAGTCCTCCAGCGGAGCCCTCCAACCCTGGTAGCCTCATTAGACTCCATGCTCACTGTGTGAGATGAGCATGAATGGAGGGCAGCAGCACAGGGCTTCCTGGCTGCAGAGTTGGCATTGAAACTGGCATCTGGGAGCCCCAGACATGAGTAGTGTGTCTGATGGGATTAACTGGCTGTGGTGAGAGAGAGACAGAAGAGGAGAGGTTGCCCAAGCCTCCAAATTAACTCTGCAAGACTGAAGGCAATCATCGAGGGGGGGGGGGGGGGCTACAGGAGGACAAGTGCTGGTGGGATGGTTATCAACAAAGAAAAGGAGGGAATGGGAGGCATCTGACCAGCAGGATTGGACATATGGCCCAGTCCTGTGTTGCATTTGCCCAGCCAGAGAACTTAAAGTCATTGTGGTGGCAAGAAATTAAGTTCTTTTATTAGAGTTTAGCAATATATGTAAAAATCTGGCATGAATTCAATGTGTATGACACTGAATATATGCAAATGTGCTGGCAATGAAACTATTTCAGTGGTCCCCAACCTAATTTTGCTTGTAGCCTCTCAATATGAATCTGCTGGTGAAATCTTGTCACCTATTTCATAATTTACTAATTTACTACTTTTATCAAAGCCTGAAGAGGCATGTACAATTATACAGTATATCACAATAAAAGTCTGAAAAATTAACACAACAAATTTGGCAACCACTGCTCTATATAATGGTGTGATTTACAATTTATTTGTAAAAGTACGCATCTGAGAGAGAAAAATACCCATGCTGGCAGGGGAAACTCATGCATTTGAGAACACCTGTTTTTCTGCGTATTGCAGTATTCTAGCTGTGCGATGAAGTGTTAGTGTGTGTCTGTGTATGTGTCTGTGTGCTTAGGATGAATATGTGTGTGTTTGTGTACGTGTGTGAATGACAGGCATGAGTGGATCACCCTGCCATGACAGAGTCTATCGATCAGTGTGTCAGCGCCGGGGGAAAAGGTTAATCTGCCTGATGCCAGCCCCGTGCTTCACCCCATCTCTGGCCTGCCCTGCATCCCGCCCCAGCCCGCTCCCCCTCTTATCAGGATTAGAGGAGTGTACAAAAGGGCAGAGTATTCCCAGGACACACCCTGACCTTCAATAATCCCACCAACCTGCCGCTCTGCTTATAATTAACATCAGGAACAAAGAGAAAAATCCCTGCTCTGCCTGTGTAGCATTCCTCTGACTGAAAGACTAAAACTGGAGAAGGAAAAAGTTACAGTAGAGTTAGAGACTGAAAGCGTAGAGACTTGCTTCAGTAATATGTTTTGAATGGCCAGGAGAGTCTAGCTGACATTCTAGAGGTGCTGACTAGCCTATCCATGCTCCCCAGTGCACACACCCTAAACACAGATTGGAAGAACATGCTGAACCAAGCAGGGAGGCAGAAAACTGCTTGGGACCAGTAGACATTACTGTGGTGAAGGAATGTGGAGCACAGTATGGAGGACATGTGTGCATAGGTGTGTGTGTGTGTGTGTTTGTATGTGTGTGTGTGATCGCTCACAGGGTCTTGGTTCATCTGCACTATGAGTTGTTTGACAGCGTGCAGTGTGGGGTGGGCCCATGGAGAGGGATCCTGCCAGTGGCGATTCAGGTCGAAGCCCATCAGAGAACACCTGTACACAGACACACACACACACACACACACACACACACACAGAGAGAGAGAGTGTTTTATTGAAAATACCTTTAAAAAATGGTTAAAGGTAACCTGTGGAGTTTTTGAACACCAGCAGTGCTATGGAGCAATGTTTCTAAAAGTCGATGCCAATAGTTTTATCACTATTCCACTGGTCAACAGTTGGTAGCAGTAATAAGCCGCCAATATAGGCAAGGAAGAAGAAGACTGCTAGCAAGAAAACCAGGCACACTTCCACAACTAAATTACTTAAGGTGCATCTGAAATTAGTCGGGGTGCACTAGTAGCTACAGTGCGGTCTGGCAACAACAAATTGCCAAAGTGTTACAGGTCCATGATGAATAGATTATGATAGGACACAGTTGGAAAAAATGTCATTCATTGTTTGCTTTATTTGCAATGGTTCCCCAAAAGCATAATATTTCTTACTATTTACCCTTCCAGCTGACTTAAGATATTTAGACTTAGACTGATTCAGACATTAAACAACCATAACAAGCTACTGAGTTAACTCAGAACTGGAGTGTGGAGTTAACAAGAGTATTGTTGCTTAAATACAAGTTGATGTGTGTGAACCCAAAGCAAAAAAAAACAAAAAAACATTCCCCCTGTGACCTTTTGGGGACTTGTAATAGATAGATAGGCCTTTACATATATGTAAAATGTCAACAGGTACTGTATTGAGGTGGTAGATAGAGGTACTACTCTTTAGTGTTACTGGCAACCTGTAATTGTCATAATGGGATGTTTGTATATAAAGATGCACCCTGCGCTGCCCTGTTTGTTGTCATCTGTATCTTTGACATTTACTGAAGCCCTTGGTAATGATACAGGAGTTACTGATACTTTAGAGCAACTGAGCAGAGCAGCCAGCCATGAACAAAATACTCATCCCAGGTTAACTGACATCGATTCTTTGCTCTGCATGTATCCGTTTCAGTCTGCTCCGCACTGTATCCTGTCGGGATGCCTGTGTGGTATTGGTGTGCCTGTCTGCGTGTGCGTTATAGAGAGAGATTGGGAGAAAGTGCATGCATGTGTAGAAATGAGCATGTGTGGTTGGTGAGGTGAAGACTATCTCGGCTCACCTTCTGTCAATATGCTGCTCGTCACCACTCAGTGTGAAAGCAAGCTAATGAAAATAGCCTTTAAGCAGTCACCAATCACAGTCAGCAATATTATAGAGATTGTCACTGTTGGGGAGCAACTGAGATTCCCAGCAAATATTTTTGGAGGCAGTGCAGAGACACCGCCACTAGATGGCACTCACAAACACACTGGGAGTACACTGCTGATGCTTATCTCAGTGTGCATTAGTATTCATGGGGCTGAGCCTATTAAGTAAAAGGCAATTATGAAGAAGGGAAAGAGAATAGAGGAGAGGAGGATGCCCACAGAGCTGCAGCAATAGTGTTAAAGACAGAGAGGAGGAGAGGGTGGACAGAGACTGGCAAAGAGAACAGCCCTACGGCCAAATACTATCTTCTAACAAATGCACTGCTGTGAGCTATATGAATTCATTAAACTCCCTAAAGGTGGAGTTAAGAGGCTATAATCCCAAGTAGCAGGATATAAAACCATGTAATGTGTGAATTCTATGTAATGTAGCAAGGCATTCAAATGAAGAATTAAAGATGCGTGTTTGTGTACCTGTAGTTGCCCAGGTAGACTCCATCAGGATTTAGCATGGGGACGATCTTGAAGATCACATGATCTCTTAGGATCTGAGCCACGGGATGCTGGCTCACCAGGAAGTCAATCACACCTATCAAACACACACACACACACACACACACACACACAGAAATACACTTGAAAAGAAAACCAAAGACGGGCTGGCAGTTAATTGAGTTTTGAGAAACAAAAGGAGAGGGAAGGACAGCGAGGGGCATCGTCAGAATCAGGGAAGGAATAGAAGACGTCAAGCCTAAATCGATACAAATGGAATGGAGCTGACGGCGCTGGAAAAACAGACAGCACACTGCGGGCTAGAAGCCAACTCATCTGATTCATGATGATGCACACACACACTGAAACACACACACACACACACACACACACACAGATAGACTGATACTGTAGGTAGATTATATATATAGAGAGATATATAGATATAGATATATATATATATATAGATATATAGATAGAGATATAGATATAGATATGGATAGATGATACGACTGTAAGATAGAGAGATAGAGACATAGAAAGATCTACCAACTCTGCATCTGTCCCTTCCTCACAAACGTCTCTACACCTTGTTAACATTAATGGACTTTCCTCAGTCTGTCTTACTGAGTCAAAGTAGTGGACAGGGACCACTGCTAAAGGTAACCTCTGTCCCTTTATCACACCAGCCCTCCCCTCCTCAGACCTGTTACCTATAAACAAGGAAGTGGGACCCAGATGGAGCAAACCTGCCTACTCACCTCAGTCTGAGCATGACAAAGGGAGCAAAGAGTCATTAAATCCTGCTAAAACTGTATTTTAGGTTGTTGCACAAGGAGACAATTTCCCAAAGGTTCCCAGTTTTTCAGGCTATTTTATTAGTTTTGAGCTAGCGGAGCTCTGGAGTGAAGACAGCGCAACCCTATGATATCCTTAGATTGTGTTTCTTGAGATATTATACAAAAACACAGGTTCTTGTACCTATTCCTATAACAGTAGCACATTTCAAGTTCAGATGCAGAGCATATGTCTTCAGAATGGATGAACAGGAGAGTTTATACTGTATTCAGCATGTTTCAAAAGTAGTTACTGAAAATTGTGTGAAATTTCAAGGGCCAGTCCTGAAGTTAATTTTTATACCTGAAGCCTGGGGAGTACTCAGCTCTTTAAAAAGAGTTGTGCATTATCATCTGTGGATCTGGAGGGAGCTTTTTTAAGTTTGAAATGACCCTGATGATGTCAACAGGTTTATATCTGCTTGGGCTTAGAGACTTCAAATTTCTAACTGAATACCTCGATTAAAAACTGGAACATAAAGTTTGAAAGATGATGTTATTTACCAAGCAGGGGAAATCTAACAAAAGATGTTGCTGAGTTGCATTGTGGAGAAGGTAGGATCCATCATTTTTGGACCTTGACCCATTCTATGCACTAAAATCGAGATAGCTTCGCCTCTGTTGCTTTGTGTTAACAATTTCCAAAAATATTTCAGCATTTAGATGAAGCTTAGCTTTAGGGATTGGGGGAATTTGTACTTCTGTCAATAAATACCATTGTTGTCTGGTGCCTGAATCTGTCTGAATTTTGTGTTTCTCTTTCCAAAAAGCGTAGACCTCCCGCATAATACTGGACATTGCGGTGTAAAATTTGTCTCCTTTGTGGCCCCTGGTTTAGAAAAATCCTAGATCTGCCCCTGTCCTCAATACAGAGCATATATTGAATAATACACAGACCATTAATAGTGTAAATGAAAATGTATATCAACTTTTAGATCACTACATATAATGAAAACCGACACATGTTGGTGAGCACTATCAAACAACATACAGACCGGTGGTGCTGCATCTGAATCAAATCAACGAGACAGGGCACCGACCATACATTAAAACCTTACCTTGACAGATAAAGGAGGCAGGAGACTCTCCAGGGTGAACACGAGCTGTAAGGAAGACCAGCTTCTTCTCCCTCTCTGGACTCTGGTGATGGTCTGAAGGGAAGAGAGAGGAGGCAGTGAGAGGGAGGAAGGTGGAGAAAGGTGTAAAGAAAAGTAAAGACAGAGTGTCAAAGGTAGAATGAGGTGTTAATACACAAAGTTCTAGCAGACTTGTTGAAAGCAATCCTAAAAACACTGTAGTCTAATATGGACTACAATGTCATTATCTAAAGTTGGTGTCGGAGTTAAATATACAAGTAACCTATTACAGTCCAGTGTTCCAGTGTGCGAGGCTGGGTCAAAACACACACTGACCTGGTCGTCAATTTTCAGCCAGACACACATGAATCAAACATCAAACCAACACACGGTTACAGAATATTCAACAGGCAAGGTGAATTATACATCTACAGAGGTCGGGATCAGCCAGCAACAGGTGTGACCTGATAGAGGTCATCTTTGATTGAAGTCTTCAGGTCTGGCTGAAGACTTCTCTCTGGCCAGACACTTCTCTTCTCCCCTGCTTTAACTTTTCTTTGGCAGAGGAAGTTGGACAGATGAGTTGTACCTTGGTCACTTTTTAAGTATTTTCAGTCACCAACATAAGGGTCAATGAACCTTTCAACATATTACGTCAAATCTGACAAATGTTGAAATAGAGAAATTTCTCTTTGGAGAAAAATAAGAGGTCTTGGATTGGAGGTGTTTTTTCTGTATTCTGGACATATGACTACATCTAAAAATTATAATTACATAAGACTGATGAGAATGTGGTTAAATGTCTTATTTGCTACCTGCTGTGAAATGTTTGAGAGTAAATTTCATAGATGTCTTTGGTGTATTTGAAGCCAGGATCAAAAGTACTCTCAAGATAGAATCCTCTATTCTAAAGGTTAAATTAACCCCCAGTTGTGAGAGGTTATGTTAATCTGTTGTATTACTGTAAATATTTTGAGGATCATTCTTCACATTCCTTAGATACTGAAAAATAGACGGACTGAGTAACAGAAACAGTCTCCACTCACAGAGGTCAAAATTTTGCTGTTTTCTTGGCCAGTGTTTCTCCTCAAATCTGCTGTTGCTAATAGATGAAAGTGATTGTGTGCCTCATTGCTATACACAAACTTAATATCTTATCGATTCTTCCACCAGCTTCTGCTGAGCATAGAAAATGCTAATTAGCAACAGGCTATGCACCTTTCCTTCTCCTTAATTCCAATTTAGCCCCAGAGCAGTGTGTGTGTGACTCTGTGTGTGAGTGTGTACATGTGTGTCTGTTTGAGTGTTAGGGGTCGTAAACAAAAACAAAAAAGCGTTGTTCCATTTAAGTACTCTCCCTCTGATTTTATTTCGCTTTTCTCCCTCTCTGCCCTTCACAGAGACAAATGGCTTTGCCATTCAGGAGTCTCCGTGGAGCGGGGCGGGCCGTTTGTTGTAAATGTGAGTGCTTGCGGTTTGGCCGGCCGCTGGGTGCTCGGTGGCTGTGAAATTCCATCACTTAGAAATTCTACTTTGGCCTCGACCCCAGGCCACCACACGGGCTCTTGGTACAGAGCACAGCCATGACATACACAGTCAGACACACACCCACACAGACACACACCCACAAAGACACACACATTGTACACAACGCTGCAATCAGGAAAGAAAAAAACATAGGCAGACAAACACACAGCATTATCCCTACAGTAAAACCAAGAACCCAGAAAGTTGTGAGCCAAACCAGAGGCAGCTGCCAAGGTCCCGACTGTTGGGGAATTCAACCATCGTGGCCATGCTACATTTAGTCTCAGTGCTAGTGTACCCTTGTTGCTTCATCAAAACAATCTCTTACAGCAGGCTCCTGGAGCTTACAATGGATCCACTGTTTATCCCACATCACTCTGAGTGTGTGTGTGTGTGAGAGAGAGAGAGACTGTGACTCCTCAGGGCTCTCACAAATGCTCCCCAAGTAGTTGTTGTGTTTATGTGTCTGTATCTCTGCATTCCTCTGTATCTGGCTGTGCCCAGCCAAGCAATGTAGCACAAAATTAAGTCCCACTATTCCATAGGCACACCAACACCCAGAGGGGACCTGGGGGAACCAAGTACCATAGCAAGGCTATACATAAAGGAAAATCTAATTTTTGGCATAGGTGTGGGTGACATATAACATAAAGGTTGGGGTCAAGTCATGGTTGAGTCTCAAGAGCACAGCACTGCAGCAGCATCTCCTGACCTCAAGGTGTCAGTAGAGATCAGCAGGCGGGGTAGCTGTCTTGAGAGGGAGACAGAGAGGGAACTAAAGACAGAAGTAAAAGAGAAAGAGGAGGCAAGGGATCAGACTGAAAGGTAGCTTTCTAAGGCAACACAAATGATCTAACTCTATTGCCTGGAACTCTTTCTGTCTTTGTAGCCAGTTTCTGGAGATTGTAGCAGGAGGGAAGAACAACAGTGTTTCAACAATAAATGCCTTTCATGTGGATTGCTGTGGCTGAATATCAACATCACTGCCATTTCATTAATATGAAGTAATAATCTTAATTCAGTTCATCATTGATTTATCTGTATTTTTTAGATGAGCTACATTTTCCTTGTTCAGTGTGTCGAGATGATTGGGTTTGTATTATACTGTATGTGTGTACATTAGGGCTGCAACTAATGATTATTTTAATTATTGATTAGTCGATTCATTATTTAGTGTATCAAATGATCAAAATTAGTCAAATATGCCCAGCACAATTTCCCAGAGTGCACAGTGATGTCTTAAATTTGCCTGTTTAGTTACAAAATCCAGAGATATTTAATTTATATTAATATTAAACAGAAAAAAGCAGCAAATATGCAGGAATCAGGAACCAGCAAATGTTTTACAGGTTTGCTTGATAAACTTGAATCAATATCAATTAATTGATTGATAGTTGCTGAACAATGAATTGACTAATCAATTAATCAGCAAACTGCTACATTGATTTTAGTTGAGAAAATGCGAATTGTGCAGATTAGTTTGCTGAAATGGAAGAAGCAGAACATCAAGACTGGGTGAGGACTGCGCTCTGAAACCTATGTGGACATTCAACAGTGCTGAGTGAGCATTAGACTGTATATACCATATTATGTTTTATAAACCTTAAAAGAAGATGGTGCACTAACTTTTGAAATGAAAGGTTTATTATGGCCCAAAATGTCAGCAACTAAATGCAAGTATCTGCATGCAATTTGGCCAAAAAGCTCAAACAACACAAATATATATATCACAAATAATGGGACATACTAGGCTAACGTTAAAGTTTTTGTGACTTTAATTCTTCACTGCAGCCATGCTGGTTTGGCAATCCTACCTACTGCTGAGAGGGAACCTCTTTTACTCATCACAGTGTTCTGTGGGCCTGTCATAGCAGCTCAGAGAACATGGCAGAAAATAAAATACGAAATAAGTATAAGACTTGAGAAGAGAAGGAGAAAGACAGCAAAAGAAAGTGAGAGAGGGTTACAGTAAGAGGGTGGAGGCCGAGCAGAGGAGGGGGTGTTCTGTGTGACAATGAGTGAGTGAAAGCGGCAGAGGCAAAATTTATGCCCACACTTCCAAATCAAAGTGCTCCCTCAGCATATTTCTCACCTGCCAAAGTCACGCACTGCACTGTACGGCACATTACTGCTCATTCTCTTGCAGCTTGTCGAGAGGAAAAAAAATAAAATTAAAGGATGTCAAACTACGATCAGCTCTGATAAATATGTAAATTACCGGAGAGAAGAAAAGTGCCTGTGAAAAACAACATAAATCTAATGGATTCTGAAGGTCAGTCCTGATTGTGCTGGTCAGCTCTTTCTACAAGAGACAGCAGTCCTGGGAACTTTGGGTTCAATCTCATAAGTTGTGACATGATGTAATTAACTGAGATCGTCTTCATCATTCTTATTCAGCTGGTACAAAGGAAGCCCTGTCAAGACCTTCTCGAAGCATCATGGCATATATTTAAATACATTTTACCCAGTTAAAAAGTAAATTTGATTCAAGAAGATAGAGGCAGATTTTGCTTACTTTTTTAATATCTTTGGTGTCCAAACTTTGTGACATGGAAGGATGAGGGACAATTTTAAGAGTGGCACTAAACTCTACGACTACGGTTATGTTATTGGACACTAAATAGCATCTTAGGTTTTATATTAAACCAGATGAAATATGGAATATCTAAACTCTTTGGCACACAATGCGAGGGAAAACAATGCTCCAGTATATACTGCAACACTGCTCCGTAGTACACAGTTATACAATAAAAAAACAATGTCACGCTGGCCACAGCTTTATACCACATTATACCACAAGTCTCAAACCAAGGCCTCTCTATATCTCTGCCTCCACCCTCTCTCTGCTCTGTGGGTTTTACACTGTAATAAATTAGCCTCACTTTGGTGAGATGGCAACAAGACACGCTTGGCGCCCTGCTCAGTGCGTCATATCGAGGATGGGCGCGAGCTGTAAATTGTCACTGCTGTTGAATTTATACAGAGCCTTGGGACGAGATGCAGCACCGAGTACTGCCCAGCTGAGTGAGCCCCAACAAGCATCAAAGCTCTGCACCTCTTCACACCCCCCTCTCACTCCACCCGCCGACACCACCCTCTGCCAACTCAAGGACAAACAAAGAGAGGGAGAGAGGAAGAAAGAGAGAAGAAGACAGAGAGGGATGGGGATATGCGCTGAAGTGCGGAGGGCTCTAAAGTGATAAGAGTTTTATGATGCTGTTTTCTTTCCCAGGAATGGACCAGGTCTCTGACTTAAATTTCTGTGTATATGTGTGTGTGTGTGTGTTTGTGTCTATAGGTGCTGGAGAGCCTGTGGCGTGTCTCAGATTTATTCAGCTCATCTTATTGTGGGGAGACAGGGGCACTGCCAAGGCCTTCTCACACATTCATAAAGCATCCCCTGTCACTTCACACACCACACATTATACAGCTAAACTCTCAGCGAGGTGAGAAGGAGGGAGAGAAAGAGAGAGGGACAGATTCAGTAAATGAGAAAAACTCATAAACATCGCTAATTGTGGGGCCACGGTGTTTTCTCTGAACTGATGACGAAAGAAAGCAACAGAGGAAAGGGTATTCACACGAACAGGTGGATGCACAGAGACACAGGCGAGAGGGGGAGACAGAAAGACAAAGAGTGAGAGACAAAGGTGAGAACAAAGAGCAGCACAAAATTAGCAGAACACATTAAACTTTACTGAGCTCTTTCAAAATCTGCCTCCTGTTTTTGATTTTTATTTCTTTTTTGTTCTCACCACAACCAGTAGGAGGTATTTTACACGTTCTCAAAAAGAAAATCTATATTTAATTGCTTTTTTTAAAAATATTTTATTTATTCAGCTCACTGTGTATATACACTTTCTCTAAATTATATTTCCCAACATGATGTGTAACTGCTGCTTTAAAGCCCTCAACATATTGCAACAAAATTCTGATATGGAAATAATGAATACTACTTTTCAGTGGGAAAAACTAAAGGTATTGAGTATAAAATTACTCAGAGCTGCCTATAAAATATCAACCATTTGTTGTCTTGCATATCTTTTATGGCAGTACACACTTATATGTATAAATATAATATAGTCTTACCAATAAAGCAGCTTTGAATCGGACAGATGGACAGAACAGAAAGAGACGGCTGGAACAAGGGTAAAAGAGGATAGAGAGGCATACTGGATGACACCACTGGAGGTATCTGTCATCTCTACACACTCTTGCCTCTCTGTACCCGCCTTCATCCTTCACTCCTTCTTGCTCTCTGTCTCCTTGGCCATCATAGCCATCTATGATGTGTGTGTGTAGCTGAAGAGAGCAATCAAAAGCAGAGATGTGGTGGTCAAAGGTGTGTGTGTGTGTTTGAAAAAGAGAGAGACAGACAGAGGCCAAGGGAGGGGATTACAATGGCCATGTCGAGACACTCGAATGGGCATCACATTCAGACAGAAAGGGGAGGGACAGAGAAGGAGAGAAAAGAATATTGGGAGAGTCATAAAGGGAATAAAGGGTAGAGAGAGAGAGAGAGAGAGGGAGAAAGAAATAAACAGAAAAGGAGAGAGAGACAGGAAAAAAGACACAGAGAGAAGGGCGGGAGCAGAGGAAACCCTTGAGATGACAGCATGTAAATACGCCAACGGCGGGCCTCTAAAGTGGAGATGAAGAGGCGGCAGGATAAAAAGCTCTGAGCGCTGTGTGATTATGGATCAATTTGCCGCAATCAAGCCCCCTTATGGCTGGTCCCTGTGAAATGGAGAGATTTCTGCTCCTCAAGGGCGGCCGTGATGACAGTGGAGGTCACAGACGATGGGAGTGACAGAGTGACAGAGGGGGGACACACTGATGGAGGGAGAGAAGCATCAGAGGGACGGGGAAGAAGAAGAGACGATCTGTCCTAAACATCAGCGTTCAAGCCTGACCTGAAGGGCTTTCTAATTATGTTAATAGTGAGAGGTGGTGGGGAAAGGCAGACCTGTGGCCATCATTGACCACTACCACTGTAAGCTCTGGTCCTGTTAGGGTCACAAATGAGTACTCTAGTAGATATGACCTAACTGATGACTTCCCTATTCCATACACAGTTAAAACATCAGACATGATATTGAATTAAAGCAGCAAAGTTATGAACTAATGGCTTAAAGAGTAACTTAACAGCCGGCTGAAAAGAAGTTTTTCTCCACAGCTCGCCAACAGACCCTGGAGTACGTTTCTACATCACTGCAGCAAGGTGAGAAGTTAAAGGTCAGGGGGTGTTAAGCTGCTCTGTGATATCTCAACACAACAGGTTGAATAGCCCGAGGGATAGAAAACAATCTAATACTGTATGTTTATCAATATGCTACTGAAGGTGAGCAGTATTCATTAATTACACCAGAGAGCTTTACTGCCATTCACTCATTCAGAAGTTGCAACAACCAAGGTTGATTGAACCATTATGTTCTTTAGTCAACCTGACCTTGTCAGACATAGTCACTGGAGGTTTGGACAGAAATATATTTGTTTTATATATTTATTTAAATATTGGATTTAGAGTATTATTTGGAGCTGTATCCATGCTCTCAAAAGCAGAATGACACATTTGTTATAACATGACAACTAGACAACTATTACTCGAGGTCCTGCTGAGGTCCAAAAAATGTGGTTACAGGCCAGAAAAGGTTTAGAAATTCATCTGTATGATCAATGTCCATTGTGTGTATGTGCACCTGTATTCTTTGTCTAGTCTTCAGGGCCAACTTGAAGCTTTTCTTCATGCCTTTCAGAAGCTGTCCGTATCTCTTACAGTCACACACTGTTTTATGGAGCCCTGTAAGTGTTCAGAACAAGTGTGATGGACAGTTGGCATAGAGGGCGAGACAGAGATTCACTGAGAGAGAGACAAAAAGGAAGCTCTGTCAAGTATCAAAAGCAGTACGCCCTTTTAGCGATATGATACGGACGTCTGGTGCAAAGTCAGAGGCGGCGACCGCTTAGGGTTTCAAGGCATTGGTCACAGGCCTTTCTGAAACCCTGACTTCTCCTCTCTTGCCTTCAGAAAATGATGACAGGAGGAGAGGAACATAAAAAGGAGGGATGGCTGGTCTGTGCGCGGCATGATACAGAATCAGAGGCAGCCAGTAATAGCCTTTTTTGAAGAATGCGCCACTGAACTTTAAGGGCCGTCTTGCTTGAAAGGACAAGTTACAAATAGGAAGAAAGGAGAGGGAGAAATGATTTCCCAGGGATATACCCCCTACTGTGCTGCCCTATCGCCACACCACAGTGTAGTTGTGTGTTTGTGCGTGTGTACTGTACATGATTGTGTATTTGGAGAATGCAACATGCTACAGGAAAAATGGCTACATGTGCACAAGCAGACATACAGTACACGGACACCTACACCTGCACTGGAGCGCTGTAAGGTCAAGGAGGACACAGTTTGTCATTCGGACTGGTGTTGCTTTTCAGACCAAAAGCTGTAGTTTAAGCCCATCTGACAAAGCAGAGAGTCAGACAGTCGGACGTACAGACAGAACTGATGTGTAGTTCTTTATTACTCCGTCTCTTCCTACCTATCAATAATTTCTGAGCCACAACAATACAGCCAGGCTGAGGTAAACAACCATAGTGCATCCCAGCTTTAATAACTACAGTCACACCTTGCAGCTATGTCTTTCAGTCAATTTTTCTTCCTTTCTACTCTGTTCAATTCTACCTGTTTTCTTGACTCTCATCTCATTTTTTTTCCTCCTCACATCCATACGGCAACCCAAAGTTACTGTAGATCAGTCCATACACACATATATGTATATGTATGTATATAT